>NC_060066.1:212634313-212953956 GCF_922984935.1 Meles meles | reverse complement strand
GAACTCGGATGAGCCCCAACCTGCTGAGGGCTTACTGAGTGCCTAGCACCACCTGGCCATCTGCACCTTATAACCACCCCAGGCGGCAGCTCTGTACGCAGCCCAGGTTGCAGACTGATTCATTCAGCTGGTGTTTATGGAGCATCCGCTCTGTGCCAGGCAATATTCTAAGGGCCGTGCATACAGCAGTGAGCCAGACAGATATCCCTATGGCGCGGTGCTGACCAAGGGAGAAACAGCGTCTCAGAGAGGTTCACTGAGCAGCTGAGGTCCCCCCGTCCCCTGTGTGGCCTTGATCAAACCGTACCTCCTCTCCAGGCCTGTCTCCCACTCCTGCTCCAGTCCCTAATCTCTCAGACCTCCCCTGGCCCTGGCCTTCATCCCATCCAGCTCTGCCCACCTTTGAGGATGCAGGTCAGACCGCCAGACTGCGCACAGGCTGCCCGCTCACCCACAGGAGAGGCTGTTTCCTTCTAAGGACCCAGGGGCCCTCCCGCCTCTGCCCTGCCCCCACGCCTCACCTTCACGGCTCTCCCACCGTGAGGCTCCCCCATCTCCCCCCCCCCCCCCCGCCCCGTTCTGCCTCCAGAGTCACCGTGCAGCTCCTCCCAAGGGCTGGAGCCCTCCAACTCCCCACAGGCTCTTCCTGCTGCCTGGAACTCCCCCGAGAGCCTTCAGGGGCTCTCTCCTTCCCTCCAGGCTTTGGTGCCCCCCCCTTCTCAGCAAGTTCTGCCCAGAGCCTCCTTCAGATTCCCCCTCGCCCGGCAGCGCACCCGCCCTCCAGCTCTTACTTGCCTTATCCTCCCTCGGGTCCTTATCGCCACCTGCCTTTCTGCTCCATGCGCCCTGGGGCATGTCTCCCCAACTAGTGAGGGCGGCCCAGTGTCCGACACGCCATGAGTGTTGGTTGAGTGAATGAGGAGTCTGGGAGCCCTGGGACTTGCCTAGCCCTGCGTGCAGCTCACTGCAGGTGACCTCAGATGGAGCTCCCTGCTGGGTCTCCCGGGCCCATCCGGCAAATGGACCAGCCGAGGCCAAGAGCGAGCAGACGGCACAGAGTTCCTAGCCTCACTGCCCATGTCCCTCGTCCCCATAGCTTCTCACTCAACAACTAGCAACTGGGCGGGCATCCGGTGCTTGGGAGGTAGTGAGCCCCCCAGCTTCTTGGAGCCGGCTCTCAGGGAGGCTCCCAGGGCAATCGGGGACAGATGGAGAGCAAGTGCGGTGTTCAGAGATGTTCTTGCTTCTGTGCCTGTGGGTTGGTTTGCCAGCTGGTGCCCCAGTGGAACCGAGCTCTGGGATGGCAGGGGTCTGCTCCTTTCACGGCTCTGCCCTATCCTGGCTTGTGGCAGCCTTGTGACATGTGTCCCTGGAATGAACCAGACAACACCAGTGACAAGGGCCATAATGCAAAACGGGCTACCTTGGTAGAAACCAGTGAAGTTTTCTTTAAATCGATGGAGTCAAGGAAGGCCTCCTAGGGCAGGTGTGAGCTCATCTGAGACCTGGGTAAAGAGCGGGGCCAGTCCTGCAAAAATCTGGCCTGGCAGCATGGCAGGTAGAAGGACCCCCAGAGGCAGAGGCTGAGGTGGGATCAAGCTTGGGTTCACTGAGGACCAGAAGGAAGGCCCGGAAGTCTGGGAGAGTTGCAGGGAAGGGTAAGCTTCCGGAAATATTCCAGGCTTGCAGGTGGGTTGCGTATAAAGGTGACTATTCTAGAACCTTCAAGTAAGGACTGCATTTCTTCCCCGAGCCAGGCCTAATTTGGGATCTTTTCAAATAAGCCAGGAGGCACAGTGAGAGGACAAGAGAGGTAGAGTCCCCGCAGGACCCACGACTTTTCCAGGGTAGCCTCACCCTACGACGACGAGAACTGATCCTTGTGACCTTCCTTGGGACCGAAATTATTGCCGAAGGGGAGGGCCGCTGGAAATGCTGTTCTTTGATCTGAGTCTGGTTCCGTGGGCTGGTGACTCCTAGCTCCTGGCGGCAAAGGGCGGAGATCTCCAGCAAGCCTTCCGGGTTTGTTTCGAATCACCGCGCGGCGACCTGCTTGCTCTTTGCAGCTCATTCATGTCACCAACTTCCCAGAGGGGAAGAAAAATGTGATTTATGTGATTGTTGCTAGAGAGCTGAGACCGCTAACGACATCAAGAGTTGAGGGTCTCCAAAGATACCTAGGGTTTGGGCTCAGGCTACCCTCAGGGGAAGGGATCGTGGTGTCCTTTACCAGAACGGAGTTGGCGGCCGGGGAGGGTTTGAGGGAGAAAAACGTAAAGCTGCAGAGGCCTTGGCAGTGCACGCACAGACAGTGGGTGGGCGTGGGGACAAGATGTAGACTCCAGGTCTAAGCCGGAGAGAGGAAGAGTGTCAGGTGCAAGTGACCTTTGGCCCTGGAAATTAGATGACCTCACCAGCAGGGAGAGTATGTTCAGAAAGAAGATTCTGGGGCATCTCCACCTTTGGAGGGCAGGTGGAGGCCAGGGCCCAGCAAAGAAGGCTTAGGAGACTTGACCAAGAAGAGCAGGCAGAGACACCTGTTCGGGAGTGGCCAAGTCAGGTGGGAATGGGAAACCCCTGGCGCTGGTCATGGGAAGTGACTGCTGAAGCCCCAGCGGGTGGGGGAGGTCGGGATGTGGCCGCGGCACCAGGAAGCAAGGAGCCGCCTTCCCTCCGGGGAAATGTGCGACCTTCCAGAACTTCCTCCTCTGTTCTCTTATAAGAGCCAAGGAGAGGCTGGACAATTATGATGCCCGATTGCCATCTATGGACACTGAGGCTCCGGAGCTTAAGAACTCACCAGGGCCCTGCCCAGTGGGCGAAGAGCCAGGGTGGTGGGTGGTGGCCAGGGCCAAGGGCAGGGACTGGGACTGGAATGGTCACCCTCAGCGTCACTTGGGCTACAACTCGATGGGCTAGTGGGATGCTGAGGCCAGAGGGACCCCCGGACCCTGCCTCTCTCCTCTGGGTGACGCTCCACAGCAGAAGCAATGCCTCACCTGACCTGTGGTTGGCTGGGTCTGGACACCCCGGGCCCGCAGGGCCCCCACCGAGACACAGGGAGGAGGATCCCAAAATACAACAGCGGCTCCAGGCTCGTGCCAGGTGCTGAGGGCTCGCTAAGCGCGTCTCGTGGATGCTTACTGCTCCTGCTCCGTGGCTGACTTTGACAGAGACAAGAGGCAGGACTGTGAGGCAGCTGGGCGGGGCTCACGCCCCAGGTCCTTCTCTGCCTCTCTCTCCTGCAGCAAGCTGAGACTTCTGTGCACCGGACCTACCCCGTCAGGTCCCTGAGCAGACTAGATGAGACGGCACGTCCGTCTGCTCATCACAGGGCCTGGGACAGATTGATCGTCCCACGAGCGGCACCTGCTGTCGCTGTCATCGGTCACTGTGACTCCTACTATAAATTTATCTCTCTCCCCACCTAAATTAATTGATTTTGTTCCATGTGCTCATCCATAGTTTTATAATCCCCCCCCCCAGTGAGCACTGGGGGGCCCCTGCCCTTCTTGCCTTCAGGCCAAAGTAGAAGAGGGTAACAAGGCCAGGACCCGCTTGCTCCCTCTTGCGCGTCTGCGTATCTGTCGGCCCCATGGTGCCGGGGCCTCCTGGGCTGGGGGCTGTGGCTCCAAGGATGCAGAGATGGAAATGCTAGTAGGAGTGGTGTTGAGGGGGAGCATCTGGGGAGCGGAGCGCTTCCTCTGTCCCAGAGACTCCAGCTGAGGGGGCAGCCACTGGCCCGGCAGGAGGTTGTGGCCATGCCTGCCCCCTCCTGCTCAAGTCCTGCTCTGCGCCAGCTTCTCGGACCTTCTCAGACCTTCCCAGACTGACCGGACCCCTCTGGATCACGGACACCTACCAAGCGGGGGGTGCTAGGAGGGGCCGAGCTCCTGGCAGATCTGGTACCCCACGTTCTATACCTTGCCTCAGGCTTCCCCAGAGAGATCGCAGTGGGTACGGGGTGGTGGACCCCTCAGCCTCGGATCCCCAGACCCCAGCCCTCCCTGTGTCTTGGTTACGGGGTGAATAATTCAGGCCGCTGAGTGTTGGTCATGAAACATTAAGCAGGCTCTTACTGTCACATCAGTATGTGAATGTGTGTGTGTAGGGGGGGATGGTGGCTCTGGGGCGTGGAGGCTGGTGGCTGCAAGCCAGAGTGTTCCTGGGAAGAGGCGTGTGGGCGAGTCTCTGTTGCCAGGTGCCGTGTCAGCTCGTGAGCACCACGGCCCCGACTCAGGTGGGGAAACGGAGGGCAGCCAGGCACGGTCCCTGTTCCACCCCACATGCGCGAATTGTCACACCGGACATCAGGCCCAGAAAAATGGCAGCTCTGTGTCTGGGGTGGTGGTGCCCGTGTCAGGAGTAAGGAGAGAGCAGGGAGGTGCCCAGTGAGGGCTGCAGGTGGCCTGAGGGGCGGGGTCAGGGAAGAGGCAGGAACAAGTGTCTTGGGGCAGGGAGGAGGGACTGAGGAGTGTGTGAGGGGACGGGACCAAGCCATGTCAGGAGTGGCAAGACGGTGGGCGAGTGGGCAGCTAGCGGACGACTGGGCGGCCCGGTGCGCTTGTTAATGGACAGCTGGGCTGGCACTTGGATGCGGGAGGGAGGACATGCATGGACATTAGTAGAGAGTGTGAGACTGATGTCACCAGTGGGTAGATCGGGGGGGGCAGACGGATGGGACGACATTTAGTCAAGCGAAGAGGTGCGTTTCCGGGGGCACGGAGGGCTGGTCCTGCTTGCTGGGACTCAGGCCCAGCCCCAGCTCCCTGCCCGCGGAGGCGGCTGCTCTCGCGTCTGGGCCTAGATTGTGGCTCCACCTAGTGTCCAACTATGGTAACTGCGCCCTGGGCTGTCCACCCTGTTAGGAAGTCAGAAAACGGGGGGGGGGGGGGGGGGGGGCTCCTTCAGTGGCGGGGGCAACTTCCCTGCTTCCCAGCAGCACTCCACCTCATGGGTTTGATTCCCAGCTCCCCAGGTGGGACTCCTCCTCAGCAGCTGAGGAACAGGGATGAGGGACAGAGACAGCTGCAAGCTGGACCTTAGGAAAGCTCCAGGAGTGAAGACAGGGAATGGCCTTTCCTGTGTGCCTATTACATGCACCGGGCCCTGCATCACAAACATACACTCAAGTGTCATTTACCAGTTGTGTTACCTTTAGGAGGTCACAGCCCCTGAGCCTCGATTGCCCATCTACAAAAATGGGAAAGCCAATAAGACCTAAGTTAGGGCATCCAGTGAGAACCTGTCCATCAATATCACGCACACCAGGAGTGCTCCGTGAGTGGTGGCCGCCTGTAGAACTGTCAGATTGACAAGATATCCAATTGAACTTTAATTTGGATAATCCGCAAATAATATTTTAGTATAAGTATATTCCATGCCTTGTTTGGGATATACTTATACTAGAAAATGATTTCTTGTTTCCCTGAGTTTCAGAATTAACTGGGCATCTTGTATTCTATCTGGCAACCCTACTACTCTGGCCCCTGGGAATTCAGTCGCCTGGTGAGGCAGAAGCCAAAAGTGCTTAATTTCAGTCAAGTGTGACAGGCAGTCCTTGGAGTGAGCCCAGGGCCATATGGGGCACGGAGGTAGGAAAGGCCTGCTCTGCCTGGGGAAATCAGGGCACACCTCATGGAGGAGGGGATCTGGACTGAGTCTTAGGGAGGAGGAAGAAAGGGCATTCCAGATAGAGGGGGACCCAATCAAAGGCATAGAGGTGAGACAGAAAGTTTGGGGATTCACAGTGACAATGGGTTAGTGTGGCTGAAAAGGTAAACAGGCCAGATCTCCATATCCTTGTAGACCTGGGTGAAAAGGGGGAGCTATTTACTGAGGACAGGGACTAGCTGGGGGGGGGGGGGGGTGACCGCGTCAACGGGGACCCCCTGGAGGAGACTGGCATAGGACCAGGTGTCCAGAGGCAGTCAGGGACAGTAGGACCCGGTGACTAGATTTCTCCAACCCACTCTCCCAGCCCTCCAGAGCTCCCCCAAAGAGCGCCAGGGGCATAAGAAGGCTTTGGAGGGAGGTGGGCGCTGAGAGCCCACGGTGGGTGCTGTGTCCGCAGGGGAGTGACTGCCCAAACCAAGACTGGTGCCACGCCCCTGTACCTGGCGTGCCAGGAGGGCCACCTGGAGGTGACGCAGTACCTGGTGCAGGAGTGCGGCGCGGACCCGCACGCGAGGGCCCAGGACGGCATGACCCCGCTGCACGCCGCGGCGCAGATGGGCCACAGCCCCGTCATCGTGTGGCTGGTGAGCTCGCGGTCAGGGCAGGGTGGGGCGGGGCCCGGGAAGGGGCGGGGTTTGCCTGCACGGACGGGAGGCGGGGCCTGGCGGGGCCTGGCGCCCAGCCCCCGCCCCTCTTCCCCGCGCCCCCTCCCGCCCAGGTGAGCTGCACCGACGTGAGCCTGTCGGAGCGGGACAAGGACGGCGCCACGGCCATGCACTTCGCGGCGAGCCGCGGCCACGCCAAAGTGCTCAGCTGGCTCCTGCTGCACGGCGGCGAGATCTCCACCGACCTGTGGGGCGGGACCCCGCTGCACGACGCGGCGGAAAACGGGGAGCTGGAGGTGGGGGCGGGGACTGGGACGGGGCGGGCGGGGCGGGGCAAGCGCCCTCTGCTGGCGCCGAGCCCTCAGCACAGCCCTGCCGGGGCGCGAGGGGTGGGGGGTCCCGGCGAGGGGGCGGGGGTCCTCAGTACGTGGCGCCTCGCAGTGCTGCCAGATCCTGGTAGTGAACGGCGCGGAGCTGGACGTCCGCGACCGCGACGGATATACGGCCGCCGAGCTCTCGGACTACAATGGCCACAGCCGTTGCACCCGCTACCTGCGCACCGTGGAGAACCTGGTATGACCCCGAGCCCCTGGTTAGCTCCCCCCCCCCACCCCAGGGGCAGGTGTTCTTACCCCTTTACCACGGAGGAAGCTGAGTTTCGGAGAGTGAAGCTCCTGTCCGAGGTCACACAATGAGGAAGTGCCCTAGACCATCACCCACTGACTATGGAGGAGCGAGGGGGTGAAGGAGAAAGGGGCAGGGGGAGGAGGACCAGCATGTCCTGGTAAGAAGGATGGCGCTGAGAAATCACAAGACACACCTGCCGATGGGAATAGTCAAGTTCGTTCACCTGCCACAGCCCACACTAGTAGCTCATTTAACTGTCCACTGCCTCTGCGGTGGGCGGTGGTGATGCCCCCGGTTCATTCAAGGTCACACACCTCCGTTGTATGTGCCCTCACTGCATGGCTACCTCATAACTGGAAACTTGTGTGACCTTTTTAAATTATTTTATCATGGCTGCACAGCGTGAATTCGCTTCCTGGGACTTGAGCTCAGGTGTGGTTGGCTCCAAGTCCCGGGCCCTGCCTTTTCTGGTGTAATGCCTGCTTTGGGGCAGGAGGGAGGACAGAGCACACGTCTCACAGGAGCCTTCAAAGGACCCGCTCCAGGGGGCAGCCTGGCCGGAGGAGGGGCTGGGAAATGGGAAGGGCTGGGGAGAAGGTGGGCTGGCCTCTTGCCGGCAGCACTGTGTCTGCCCTTTCTGCAAGCACGGGGAGGGGGCACCCTGGTTCCAGGTGCCTCAGAGCACAGCAAGGCCCAGAGGTCAGAGACGGCAGCTGGACCCGAGGAAGAATTTTCCCCCCAAAAGGCCACCCAGAGAGAGTAACGGTCCAGCAGATAATGAGTGCCCTGTCAGCAGGGTATACCAACACGGGTGGTTGCTGTGAAGGGCATTTCTGCACCACAGGTCGTTCTTTCCCACCAAGGGAGCAGTCTGAGGGCGGGATGGGGGCTGCACAAAGCCCCAGCCCCTCCAGCCCCTCTTTTTTTTTTTTTAAGATGTTGTTTATTTATTTGACAAAGATCACAAGTAGGCAGAGAGGCAGGCAGAGAGAGATGGAGAAACAGGCTCCCCGCTGAGCAGAGTCTGATGCGGGACTCGGATCATGACCTGAGCCGAAGGCAGAGGGTTTAACCCACTGAGCCACCCAGGCAACCCCCCTCCAGCCCCTCTTAACAGCAGCTCCAGTCGAGACAAACATGACTGCCTGAATTCTGACTCTGGCAGGCATCCTGCCCAGTGCTCTACGGTCTGATCTGACCGGAAATTAATACTACTAGTTCACATTTACCGGCCACCAGACCCTGGCACTTCACTAGCTTTGAAAATCTTTGTTTATACCCTCACAAGGCAAAAAGTACTGTTATCCCCATTTACAGATAAAGAAACTCTGGGGCGCCTGAGTGGCTCAGTCGGTTAAGCATTTGACTCTTGATTTCGGCTCAGGTCATGATCTCAGGGTCATGAGATCGAGGCCCTCATGGGGCTCTGCACTGGGTGTGGAGCTTCTTGAAACTCTCCCTGTCCTTCTGCCCCCCCCATCCCACACCCCCACAGGCTCTCTCTCTTCAGGCCCAGCAAGGATAAGTGACTTGCCCAAGGTCATGTAGCTAGAAAGTGGGAGAAGTGAAATTTGAAGCCGACATTCCAGGCCGCAGAGCCTGTGGCCCTAACCTCTGCTATCCATGGGGTCAGGGGTGGGTACCCCCAGCGCCCGCTGCTGTCAGTCACAAAGAGGCTTTTCAGCTGCCCACCCCACCCCGTCCAGCCCAGCCCCTGTGCTTTCCCTTGGCTCCTGGCCCCGGCAGCAGGGCCTGCCCCGCCCCTCTGACCTGGGTGGGGGATGGGAGCCCTTGGTCCCCTCACCCAGACAGGGCCGGCCACAGCAGCGGAGGGATGCAAACAGCAGCGGAGGGATGCAAACTGCAGCGGAGGGATGCAAACTGCAGGATGTTGGCCCAGAAAAGGCAAACACTCCCACAGAGCCCCTCATTACAGGGCCGATGAGCATGACTGCGAGCTGTTACCTGGTGCTATAGGCTTGCCTCCCATTCCCGGGGATTCCCGGGGGGCCTGTGACACTTCTCGGGCAGGGAGGGGGCCCCAGGCAGGGAGGAGCAGGCTGGGGCAGGAGGCAGTCAACGGAGCCAGCGAGCGGGCTTGCCGGCAGCGAGGCCAGCATGGGCAACGTAAGCAGGACCCCCACCCCAGCCCGCTCCCATGCAGGGAGGGTCCAGCCTGTGGGCAGGGACACAGACAGTGGTGGGGACAGCAGGCTTCCAGCCTGAGCTTGGGCTGCCCACCAGACTCAGCTGGGGGCCCCCAGGCCCCTCCGCTTTCTCCAAGGGCTCCATCAGGGGATCCGGGCTGGGCTGGTGTTGGGATTTACCCCAGTAGAACAAGGAGAGACGAGGGCTGCTGGCCAGGTAATGGGGAGTTAGTCTTTCCTGCAAACCGTGGGGGCCCGGCATGCCCCCCCTGCCCCCGGCAGCTGTGGCACCTGAGCCCCTTCCCACACCCACAGTGACGCTGGAGCCCAGTTCCTCTAATGAGGAAGGAGAAGGCAGGTGCCATGGTAGTCTTCCCCTTGGGATCCAGACCCAGGGCCCCTCCTCTGACAGTCTCTCAACCCCTCTGAGCAAGGAATGGCTGGGGTGGGCGTTTCCCAGAAACCTGTGGTCTTGCTGCCATGGGGGGGGGGTCCCCCGGGCTTGGCCTGAATCTTCCCCTGGGAAGAACCAAGAGACATTCTTAGGAAGGGGAGGAAGCCCAGAAAGGGAAGCGGCCAGGCCCAGGTCGCACCACAAGGACAAGCCCCTGCAGGACCCTGGCCTGGAGCACACTGGTCTCCAGGTCAGGCTGTCCTCGCCGCCTCCCTTCCCGTTCAGAGTGTGGAGCACCGTGTCCTGTCCCGGGATCCGTCTGCTGAGCTGGAGGCCAAGCAGCCCGACTCCGGCATGTCTTCACCCAATACCACCATGTCCGTCCAGCCGCTGAACCTTGACCTCAGCTCGCCCACTAGCACCCTCTCCAACTACGACTCCTGCTCCTCCAGCCACTCCAGCATCAAGGACCAGCGCCCCCCACGCCGTGAGTGGGCCGGGCTGGGAGGAGGGAGGAGGGAGCAGAGACTGGGACTGGCCTCTGGGCGCTGAGGGCCGGCCTCAGGCCCGCTCTGCCCCCAGCAGACGCTGGAGGCTGCCCAGGTCTCCGGGAGGGGGGCTGCTGGTTGTGGGGAGAGGCAGGGGACAGCTTGCTTGTGTGCGTGTATCACAAACACACCTGTATCTCCGCACGGACTCTCCCCAGACGGAACCCCCGTGCACCCCACAAATGCTTCATTATCCTCACTCACACGCACAGTGTTCCCCAGACTGTACACACACGTGGTCACACTCAAGTGTGCACACTTGTACGTGCGTACGCACAATATACAGATGGGAACACGCAAGCACACATAACAGCCCCCCACAGATGCACGTGCACACCTGTGCTGCGGCCCCGACACACGGCCCCCGTCTCCATACTCCAGACACGCGCACCCATGCAAACACACACACAGACACGCCCCACGTCCACAGACCGATGCAAACCCATTTGTACAACGAGGAAACACCTGCGTGGACTCGCAAACATACACAGTTGCCCAGACTGACGCAACGCGGACCACACCCTGAGCCCGGGGGGGCCATCTGCCCGTGAGAGCTGCCTCAAGCCACCGGGTGGCGGCCTGCAGAGCTGGTGGGGTGCCTGGCAATCTGGGCTGCGGCCACCCCACCCTGCCTGGTCTGACCCCAGGAGCTGCCCCTTCACCCTCCTGGTGGCTGTGCCCCACTGGCATGCTTTGGCATTGAAAGCCCTCTGGGGCCTCCCCTCCAAACTTGAGCGCATGATCTTTCCCCAACACATGCGTCGCCAGGGGAGGGGAAGGGAGGGGAGGGCCAGGCGGGCGGTGCCCTGCCCAGGCCCACAGTGGAGCCCTACCGAGCTGCATTCCTAAGCCCACCTTGCCCCTTGGGGAGTCCCTTCTGGGTGGAAGAGGGTCTCAGTCCTGGGGGACAGCCTCCCTGCAGACTCCCACAGCCGGCCTTCCCTCCCTCCCCAGGGCTTCCCAGCTCAAGAGCTGCAGACATCCAAAAGTACATAGACAAGCTGAGCCCGCAGCTGGGCCGGCCACGGGGCAAGACGGAGAGAACCGCACCACTGCCACCACCGCCCAGCTTCCCTCCGCCGCCCCCGCCCCCGAACACCCAACTGCCCCCGCCCCCACCAGGCTACCCAGCTCCCCAGCCCCCCGCGGGACCACAGGCTGCTGACATCTACCTGCAGACCAAGAGCAAACTCCGCCACGTGGAGACGGAGGCCCTCAAGAAAGAGGTAGTGAACCTTCCCCCACCTGCCTGCCTCCTAGCCGCGCCACTGGGCGGATAGGACGCCCCCCCCCCCAGGCCAGAGGACCAGCTCTTGGGCACAGGGGCGGGGGGGCGGGCCCTGGGCCAGTGTGACTGACTCAAGAGTCAAAGCTCCCGGCCAGCCCCGTGGGGCATTAGGGCTGGGTACTGGGGACAGGCAGATGAGTAAGACAGCCACTACCGTCTCAGGAGCTGGGGCTGGGTGAAGGAACCTATCATCAGACAGTAGGGCCTCTCAGGGAGCCGGAGTGCAGAGCGCAGAGAACTGGCAGAGAATATGGGCAGACTGCCTCCTCACAGCCCTACCCATGCCCATAGTCCCAGGCTCGGGTGGAGAATGGCTCCCAAGGGGGTGTCTCCCCCGAGATGGGGGAGACGCAGGTGGCATGCCTGTGAAGCGCCCGGGAGGCAGGGACAGAGAGCACTGGCAGGACTCCGCCCTCACAGGGGCTGAGGGAGGGTGAAACTGCGGTTGGCTCCCAGTTTGGGGCTTGGAGCGCCCAGGTTGGTGGAAAGGCCAGTCCTGGGATGGGGGCCATGGGGGCATGTCCTGTGCGGGCACACTGAATGTGAGGCGTCCTGCATGTCAGGGCCTCTGGGGCCCTGGCTGAGGCTCTGGAGCCAGAGGGCTGGTCTGGGTAGCTGAGAGTCCCGGGCTGGGAGCCCGGTAGAGAGTCCTGGGGTCCTGGCTAGTTTGGCAGATGGGGCACAACTGAGACTCCAGGTGCTGAGTATGGGGTAGAGGTCCCTGCGGGTCCCGTGAGAGCCCTGACCTGCAGTTCTCGTTCAAGCCCAAGGCAAGCCATTCCAGAGGCAAGCTGAGGAACCAATTTGCCCACAGGTGACCCAGGTCACAAGGCCACTGGGTTGGGGAGGGGAAGGACGGCCTCCACAGAGGCTCCACCCTGCCCTCACTGCCATCCTGGATTAAGCTCCCAGTCGGGTCCCCTTTCATCTCTATGAGGTGGAGAGAGCCCAGGAGAGCACTGCAGGGGCCTCAGGGGCCAGCCGGCTGTCCCTGCTGGCGGCTTTGTGAGCCCTGCCCAAAGCCACAGGACAGGTGGCCCAGCCTGCACCCCCTCCACTCCCTTGAGCAACAGGATTTCGAGGTCCCGTGTTCCTACCCGGTGTGTGCGTGCGGGGCCGCAGGCGACCGGCAGCTCCACAAAGGGCCCTTTGTGTGCCCGCTGCGCCTCGCCCCCTGCCTCCACCCCCTGGGCCTGGCCGTTGCCTGACCGCATCCAGAGCGGGGTCGTGGCATCCGCGCCTTGGGGCTGCAGGGGGCGCCGAGGGGGGCGGACTGGCCCAGAAAACAAATCCTGTGGTGTCGGGTTTCCTGCAACAAGAGCCGGTTTGGGTGGGGCGTGGAGGTCCGGGGCCACCGCGGGGACGCACGGGCGGGGGCGTGGAACAGGGGACACCCCCCACACGGGGACTCGGCCTTTGGCCCTGCCTGCTCATGTCCTTTTCCCTGGGCTGGGCTTAGTGGGGGGCCAGCTGCGACGGGGCGGGCCACCGCGCGGTCATCCGAGCCCGCCTTGCCGCCCCTGAAACCCGAGGCTTAGGCGCGGGTGTCGGTGTCGCTTACGCGGATGTCCATGGTTTCCAGATGCGGGAGGGGAAGGGCGGGGGCGTGACCCGGAACCCAGGGGTACCAAACGTGGGGGGCTCCGCTGCTCGTGGTCAGGCCTGCATTCTGTCCACGGGGTTTGGAAGGGATCGGTTGGGAGAGGAGGATGGAGACCGGGGTGCCCAGCACCTCGCGGAGGGAGAAAGGCACCGGGGGCGGGGCCACATCTGGCTCGCGGGCGGGTAAGAAGCGGGGCGGGTTGCTGCGATGCAGCTGGAGCCCCCGTGGCGTCCCCTATTTCTGGGAGTGGGTAGGCCCGGGATTGGCGCGCCCTGGGTGATGTCAGGCCGGCGGCGCTCATACGCGCTCTTAGGCGCGGGCGGGCAAGGGCTGGGCTGTAACCGGAGAGGAAGGATCAGGTAGCGCAGGTGTCGGGTCCATGCCGCCCCCGCCGCCAGGTGCACAGCGGGGGCCACCGGCACAGGCGCAGGTAGGAGCAGCCCCGGGGCCGGGCGGCTGAGAGCCCTGGGCAAGCAGGGGCCTAACAGGACAAGGGATCTGAGACGGGCTCCCTCGCCGGGGTCCCCGAAACAGCGTTCGGCAGAGCCGTGGGGACGCGCGGGACGGTCGGGTGGCCGGGAGTCCGGTGAGGCGGAGGCCTTAGCGCTGGCTAAACCGCGAGCTGCCCCTTCTCCGGCTCCCCCTGGCGACTGGGCTGGGTCAACCCGCCCTTGGTCCCGCCCCTTCTAGCCTCCGTGGGGGCCCTGGTGGCCCTTGGCCCGCGCCCAGAACCCCTCCCAGTAGGGCCGACCGAGCCTGCCCTTCCCGGGACCCTCGCCCCATCTCCGCTCTGAGAACAGGCGGGTCTGGGGAGCCGGCCGGCCGCACCCTTGGACGGCCGCTGGCCGGGAGCCCCGGGATGGGAAGAGCTGGGGGCGCGGGGCGTGGGGGGCCGCGGGGACCGGAGCCTGAAGCCCCCGCACCGCTGTCTCCCCGCAGCTGGGCTCCCGCGACGGCCACAACGGGCTGAGGAGGCAGGACTCCGGCCGCAAGCCCCGCGCCTTCAGCAAGCAGCCCAGCACGGGGGACTACTACCGGCAGCTGGGCCGCTGCCCCGGGGAGCCGCCGGCCGCGGGCCCGGGCATGGCGCACAGCGAGGAGGTGCGTGTCTGCCAGCCCGCGCCCGCCGGCCGCCCGGGCCCCGGCCCGGCCTCCCGCTCCTCACTCGCGAGCCCCTCCGCTCCCCCGCAGGCGGCGCTGCTCCCCGGGAACCACGTGCACAACGGCTGCGCCGCGGACCCCAGGGCGTCCAGGGAGCTGCCCCCGCCGCCCCCGCCGCCGCCGCCGCCCCCGCCGCCGCCGCCCCTGCCGGAGGCCCTGAGC
This sequence comes from Meles meles, assembly GCF_922984935.1. NCBI lineage: Eukaryota > Metazoa > Chordata > Mammalia > Carnivora > Mustelidae > Meles > Meles meles. The sequence continues at coordinate 212,939,745 of NC_060066.1, read as the reverse complement.
TCGCCGCCGCCGGCTCCGCCTCTGCCCTTCGAGGGCGCGGGCCCTGGCTGCGGGCAGCGTCGCTCCTCCTCGTCCACCGGCAGTGAGTAGGGGCGGGTTGAGGGGTGGGGCGCGGCGCTAGCCCTGAAGGGGAGGGAAGCCTAGACATCGCTCCCCTCCGATCCGGCTGCCACCGTCCGGTCCCGACTGCCACTGCCCTAGCGCTCACTCCCTTCCTGCTTGTTCTGCCTGCCGCAGCCGCTGGCCCAAGGAGGACCCTGAGGGAAGGCTCTGAGCGGCCTTAGTGTGAGCCCAGCCAAGTCCCCTTCCCTCTCTGGGCCCGCGTCCCATCCAGCAGCGAAGGCCTCCCGCTCTGGTGGCTGGTGTTTCCAAGGAGCAGGTGTTAATGGGAAACTCCGAGAAGAGCTAGTTTCAAGGAGGCCCGGCTGCCGGCCAAGCTTCTTCCTGCCCACATCTATCCACATCTCTCTTCTGCTCGCCTTTGTCTTGTTCTTCCCAGCTAGCTACAGCGCAGCTCTCCCCAGATGCTTCAGGGATACTTCCCAGTCAGACATCCCCAGAGGCCCCAGGCCAGCTAGGACCTGCTCTGGGGACAAGGCCAGTGACCCATCACGCCCTGCCCTTTCCCTCCTGATGACCACTCCGCATCCTTTGTAAGGTGTAGGCTGGTGACCAGGATTTCTGAGCTTCTGTTCTGGAATGTGGGCCGGACTCCTGCCTGCCAAGACTCCTGTAAGGCCCAGGAGGTGGTACCCGGGGGGCTCATGCTCCCACCCGAGCCTGAGGGGAGGGGGTTTGCCCAGACACTCACTGCAGGGACCATGTTTAGTGACACCAACCAAAGTTTCATCTCCCTAACTAAAAGTGCAAGGGTATGACGGGGTCCAGAGTAGGACGAGCCTGGGCTCCCTAGGGCACCTGTGCAGCCTCAGCCCCTGCAGCCCAGAGCCCATGGTAGCATGTCACCCCCACCAGAGCCTCCAGAATGGCCCCCCAGCTCTGGGGTGAGCTTGTTCCATCTGGAGCAAGGCTGAAGCTAGGAACAGAAGCAAAATAGACTCTGGGCTTTTCCAGACTCCGCTTCTCAGCAGAACCTGGGCTGGGTGCCCTATCCCAAGCCAATGCCAAGATTGAGGCCCTTGCTAGGGGGGCCTCCCCAGGGACCAGTAAGAGCCGGAACTGGGTGGACCACCCTTGTGGAGCCCCAGAGCAGCCTGAGCCAAGTCAGATGAGCTGGAAAATTCCTTCTGTCCTCTCCCCCCTCCTCTGTGCATCTCCCGCTCCTGTTCCTGCCCTCCCCTTTCCTACTGTCCTGTCCCCCCCTGCCCCCCTTACCCCCCGCTGTCCTAGCCTCACCCGGCCCCTTCCCCCTCCCTCTCCTAACTTCGCTGTCACTTCTCTCCTCTCCTCTCTCTTCTCCTCTCGGTCCTTGGAAGTGAGAATCCTGAGGCTCAGGAAGAGTGAGTAGCTGTGTTGCATGTGTGGCTCCTGGCTGAGGTGTGGGGTGGGGAACAAGGCATGCTCAGGGAAATCAAGGCCGAAGGACAGGGCAGGGCCAGGGGCCAGCAGGCCAGGGGTCCTCCACACTACAACCACTCTCCTAACTACACCACACCCGCGTGCACACCCACGAATTCTGCCCGGGGCTTTCAGTTTTGCCTAAATAAATGGGCCTGTTGCCAGTGCCCGCCTGGCACCTTTTCCTTTTACCCCTCCTGCTACTCAGTCAGGGAGCCCCAGCTCCGGGGGAACCTCAGAGTCCCCTGTTGGCTTGTTTTGTTGCCCTCACCCAGCCCTCACCCCTCCTTGGTCTCTAAAGACAGCCCTTCCCAAACCCCAGTCACCTCCGCTAGCCTTGTCAGAAAATGCAAACTCCGTGCACTGGGTATTTGCATGTTTTTCACCTGGCTCTTCATCCTGGGTGTTTTCACCCCATATCCTTAGTAAGGGCTCCGCTCTACTAGGTCCCCCCGAGCTGAGCAGCGCTTTGCCATAAGTGTGCTACGGGCTTGCAACCAGCGTGTCCGTGCGTGTGTCTGTCTGTGGGTATGGGGGTGGGGAGGGGACCGGTTGGGTTCTGACAGTCAGAGTTCCGAGTCTATATGGCCGTGGAGGCCCCGGGCGATTCAGTCCAAGGGTCACTGAGCTTCGCTGATTCAGAGACGGCTGGAGGGAGACTCCACCCCAGCAGGGCTGAGCCAGGGAACCCAGGACAAAGGTCGGGTGGCTTGGCCCCCAGGTAGTGTCTTGGAGCTGGTCAGTCAGTGTCCTGGGCGGAGACATTCGCTGGAGTCCGCGGGGCAGTCCAAGAGCCAGCATGTACTCCCGGGGGCCTCCAGGCGGGGCCCCCATGCCCTGTGAGTAGGGCCGGGAGGATGGTGGGGCCCCCTGAGCTGGGAGCAGGGAACCCCCCTCTGGGGGTCTGCGGGAGCCTCCTAGGGGCCCAGAACCTGGAGAGCTGCCTGCCATCTGGGGGCCCGGCCCTTCCTGATGAGGGAAGGGGGCAGCAGAGGGGCAGATGGGGGGCGGTGGGGATGCAAGCCCCCGCCCCAGCCCCAGCCAGAACCTCCTCTCCTGCCTTCGTGTAGGCACCAAGTCTTTCAACATGATGTCCCCAACGGGTGACAACTCCGAGCTACTGGCTGAGATCAAGGCGGGCAAGAGTCTGAAGCCAACGCCGCAGAGCAAGGGACTGACCACGGTGTTCTCGGGCAGCGGGCAGCCCATCTCCCAGGTAGACGGCCCCCATGGCCCTCCCGCCCCGGCTCCCCTCGTCCCTGCCCGCCAGGCCCTCAGTGTCGCCGCTTCTCCCTGCAGGCCGACTCGCCGCTGCCTCCCGCGTCGCCGGCGCCTTCACGGGCCCGCAGCCCCACCCCGCCCGCCGCGGGGCCCCAGCCTCTGCTCAACGGCAGCGTGGCGCCGGCACCGCCCGCCACCCCGGCGCCCGGCGTGCAGCTCGACGTGGAGGCGCTCGTCCCCACGCACGACGAGCAGGGCCGGCCCATCCCGGAGTGGAAGCGGCAGGTGATGGTGCGGAAACTGCAGCAGAAGATGCAGGAGGAGGAGGAGCAGAGGCGGAAGGTGGGCGGGGCCGGGCTGCCCCGACGCCGCGAGGGTCTGCCGTGGGGCCTCGGCCCATCCCCCACATCACCCCACGGCAGGCCGGGCCCTTCCACCCCAGGCGGCTCCCACTACCTTTTGGGGGAAGAGCAGGGTGGGACGACCTCCCCGACCTGGGGCTGTCCCCAGTCTCCACCCCTGCCCCCACCTCCAGCAGCCTCTAGTGAGATGGCAAAGTTCATCAAACTCTAATGTGCTTCAGGCTGCCTGGGATCTCGTAAAACCGCTGATTCTGGCTCAGGAACTCTGGGCGGGGCTGAGCTTCTGTGCTTCTGGGAGGCTCCTGGGGGAGGCTGACCACCCTGGTCCAGGGACTGCACTCGGAGTAGCCCGCAGGGACTTTTGGTTGCCAGCAGCCTGGCCTGGGCCCTTTCCCTGCACGGCCACTTTCTAGGCACCGGTTCTGAGCCTCATCTAGCCCAAGATACTTTCTTCTCTGTCAGATGATCGGTCGTTACTGGCTGGTAGGAGGGTTTGCCATCGACCCGCTCAACACACATTTCCTGGGTGCTGTGTGTCACACGCTGTGGTGGCCTAGGGGTTCACGGCGAGGGCAGCAGGGGGGCAGGGGGTCAACCAGCAAGCAGACACAGCACCTTAACAGAGCCGTAAGTGCCCCCAAGAATAAGCAACAAGGTCATGGGAGAGCCCGAGTGAGCAGGGAGGCCAGTCGCTGGGCTGTTACAGTGGCACCGTGATGGGGCGTGCTGAGGACTGAAACGGCCCTAATCCCACCATCCTATTTGGGCTAGAGGCAGGGTCAGGGAAGAAGGAAGTGATGTCCACGGTGGACTTGGGAGATGAGCAAGCGATTGGCTGGGAACAGAGGGGGGCAAAGAGCAAGCAGGCTCTGAGCCTGTCCTAGGAGAGGGCTGGACCTGGAGAGGCCGGTGGGGATCAGATCACCAAGGCCCGGCCTTGAAGAAAACGGACTTTCTCCTGCAGCAGTCGGGAACCTGGGAGAGGGGTTATGGGGGGAAGTGGCCTCATCCTATTTGTCTGTGGGGGAGGGATTGTAGTGAGTCAGGATGAACCGGGAGGACAGCCCCCCCCCCCCACCCCCAGGGCTGGAGAAGCCCTCACTCAAGTGAGGAATGAACCAAACCGTTGGAAGCTCCTGGCGCACCTAACCCCATAAATGTATTATTATTCCTGGTGCGGGGACTAAGAGCTGAAGCCGCAGCCTGGCCGCAGGCTCAGCAAACACAAGGGCAGCGGGCACAGGGAGGGCTTGGGATGCAGGAGGCGCCAAGAAGGGGTCCTCAGTCTGGGACGCGGACCTGAGACGGGGTGGGGGAGGGCCGCCTGGCGTCGCGGCTTCAACGCCTTTTGCATGTTCCTTCGGTGGTGTAATGAGCAACCCAGCCGAGTGTGGAGACGCCGTCCGCGCGCCCTGTCTCTGCAGCAGCTCCCAAAGACCCCGCCAGCGACCAAAGAGGACACTGCCCGGCGTCCGGAGTAGCGGCCTGGGCCGAAGCCTCGTCCCAGTGTAGTCAGCTGCCGGCCGGCCGGGCTCGGCCCACCCGCGCCAGCACAGCCCCGCGGAGCCATTACACCACCCGGGACATGCAAATGGCGCCCCCGGCGGCCGCTGCGGGAACCGGGCCAGAGGGAGACGCGCCTCCCTCCCCTCTCTTGTCTTCCCCGCCTTAGCTGACGGCCGCCAGCTCGTGCTGCTACCCCCGCGAGGGCTGGAGGTACTCCAGCGCGCACAACGCCATCCTCGGGCCCTTCGGCGAGCTCATGACCGAAGCCGACATCCTCCGCATCGAGCAGCAAATCGAGAACCTGCAGGTGCTGCACAAGGCGCAGAAGCTGGAGGCGCGCCTGGAGCAGCTGGAGCTGGAGCTGGAGCAGCTGCTGCCCATCTCGGCCGCCCTTTCGGCGCCGCGCTTCACCGTCGACCCGCGCCGCATGCACGGCCGCGCCGCCAGCCTGCCCGCCTGGTGCAGCAAGATCTCCACGCTGCTCAAGAGCATGGCCACGCTGCTGGCCGCGCTGGGCGGCCGGCCCGCGCACCTGGCCGAGCTGCTGGCCGCCGACACGGGCCAGCCGCTGGCCCCGCTGCCCGACGCGCCCTGGCGGCCGGGCCCGCTCTGCCTGGGCCGCTCGCACTCGCTGAGCTGGTGCCGCGAGGCCGTGGCGCGCGAGATCCTGGAGTGCGGCGTCTCGGTGCAACACCTCCGCGCCGTCTACGAGCTGCGCGCCCAGGGCTCGGCGCCCGCGTGCGACTCACGCCGTAAGCCCTCGCTCCCCGCCGGCGCCTCTGGCCGAGAGCCCATCCTCGAGGAGGACTACGTGGCGGCCGGCGCAGGGGAGCCGGGCGCCCCCGCCGCCAACGGCTTGCCGGCCGCCGGGGACTCCCTGAGCGCTCTGGACCCGCCCGACGCTCCCGGCCACCAGGCGGCGCTGCCCGAACCCGAGCCCGAGCCGCCCGCGCGCCGGCCTCGGCTGCCCCCCGAGCTGCGCGGCGTCCAGGACTACATAGATATGCGCAAGGAGCGCATCGTCTACCTCTTCCTGGAGCACTGGCGCAAGTGGACCTTCCGCGGCCCCGGGCGCCACGCCCAGGCGCGCCTACGCAGGCTGCTGCCCCGCGTGGTGGCCGCCGGCGCGCGCCCGGCCCCAGACGCAGCCGACGCGCCCCCGCCAGCGGCCGCCGACGGCCCCGACGGACGGCTGCTGCGCCTGCTCAAGCAGCGGCAGGTGGTGGGCAAGCTGCTGGGCCACTGGCGGAGCCTGCTGCGGCAGGTGCCCGCCCGGCTGCCCGGCTCGGGCCTGGCGCACGGCCTGTACTGGCCCGAACACTTCCTGCCGCCCCTCGACGGCGGCGCGCCCCGGCGCTACGACAGCCTCACGCTCGACCTGTTCATGCTCGGCTACTTCCAGCTGCTCGAGATGGGCCTGAGCCGTGAGGAGCGCAAGTTCCGCCACCTGCTCTGCTACGAGATGTTTGACCGGCTGGGCAGCCACCCGTGGGGGCTCATCCGCCTCTTCCACCGCGTGGTGCTGGAGGAGGTGGAGGCCGGCCGGCGCAGCTGGAGCGACGGCTTTGAGGACCTCAGGCGCCGGTTCTTTGGAGACAGCCCGGAGGCCGAGCCAGCCCGGGAAGATGAGGCCGCCGAGAAGGAGCAAGAGGAGGAGAAAAGAGAAGGGGAGGAGGAGAGGGAGCCGGCGGAAAAGATCATTTCGGCTCAGACGGTGGACTGGCCAGAGGGGCAGCCCGAAGCCCCAGCTCCTGCGCCGCAGCCCCCCACCCCACCCCCGCCGGCTGCGCCGCCCCCGACATGGGACCCTCCTAGTTCCGAAGCCCCCGCCGAAGATCCCCTGGAGCTGGTGTCTGAGATGGGCGAGTTCAGCAACGAGGACATCTGCCGCTACATCGATCGCAGCTTCTCCTTCTGGAAAGAGAAGGAGGCAGAGCTCTTTGACATCTGAGCAGAATTTGGAATTTCCCCTCAAGCACTCTAACCAGGGTCTGGGTGCCTGTCTGATGCCCTCTGGAGGCCAAAAGCGGGCAGGAAGAACCCAGAAGCCAGCATGGTGGCCTTGGAGAACCCAGAGTGCCCAGGAGGACCAGGCTGCCGCAGCCTTTGAAACCCCAGCATGGCCAGATGTGGGGCAGTGGCCAGAATGGGCAGGGCGGGGCACAGGGCAAACCCTGTGTTCCCCTCTGGCCCTACAGAGTGCCTGGCTCTGTGTTGGAGGCAGGTGGAAGAAGCCGCCCCCGGAGGGACCGTGGGTCCCCCTTGGGGCAGTGGGGCTCTCCTCTCTCTGGTTTTTCACTGAATTCGCAGCTACTTCTTTGAGGTCATGGAGCGACGTGTGTAGTGTTCCGTGTGACATGTTCTCCTGTGTAAACACCCAAGTAATAAAACTCTTTGCTGTGAGCTGCCTGTGTTGGATGCCCGCCCCCGCTCTGCCAGGTCACTGCAACCACACAGTTGTAGGGTCGTGTCTGCTCGCTTGGGAATAGCACACACACGGGGCAGAAGGAGCCTCTCTGAGCTGGCTGGATCTGTGGGGGCCCAAGTCGGGGTCTGCCCAGAGAGTCTGGGTCAGGGGCCTCGGGCCATCTGTCAGCCTGCCCCAGTGGGGAGAAAGCTCATTTTCGGCTCCTCTCCCACACCTTAACTCTGACCTTTTTGGTGCCACCTCTAGGATATGGGACCTGAGTTACAAGGAGGCAGAGCCCGGGAGGTTCCCTTTAAGGGGACTGTGGCCAGGCACCTTCATCTATGTGCCCTGTAGGAGGACACCTCTAGCCACTGTCTCTGGCTGGTGCACGTGCCCCCGGGTTGGGAGTGCACCCCCCTCTGACCCCCTACCTCCTCGCCCATGCTGGTCCTAAAGCTCTGTGCTTGCGTTTCAGGAGGAAGAGGAGGAGGCCCGGCTGGCCGGCATGCCTGCCTGGAGGCGAGACCTCCTGCGGAAGAAGCTGGAAGAAGAGAGGTGAGCTGGGGAACCGGAAGCATCAGGGCTTGGTAGGATGTCTTGATCGCGTCCCTGACATGGGGGCACCAAATAATGCTGTCTCTTTTTCCTTCTAGGGAGCAGAAGCGGTGAGTGTGGGACTGGGCCCAGCCTGCCACCCCTCCCCAGTCTGGGCACCGTGCTTTTGCCCCTTCGTCCAGCTTCATCTTGAGCACACCCCCTTTTCACTCTGGTCTGTAGCGCAACCTCTCTGCTCCCAGTGATGCCACCAGACTCCTCTCCCCCAGTAACTGAGCCCCTGCCCCAAAGTCCACATCTTATGCCTTACCGGCCTAGTTCCCAATTACCAAGGCCCTGTCTCCCATTAACCAGGCCTTCCGTTAACCCAACCTCATTGTCAGTAACCTTGATCTCTGTCCCTCAAAACATAGTTTCCGCCCCGGTAATCTAGCCCACTGCTGATGGAAGTATAATACGAGCCACTCTATAATGTTAAAATCTCTAGTAGCCACCTTGAAAAAATAAAAAGATACAGGCGAACTTAACATATATATTATATTTAACCCCCTATATCAAAATATTATTTCAATACATACTCAGTATAAAAGTTATTAGTGAAATCTTTTACACTTTTTAAAAAAGATTTTATTTATTTTATTTGACAGACAGAGATCACAAGTAGGCAGAAAGGTAGGTAGAGAGACAGGAAGGGAAGCAGGCTCCCCGCAGAGCAGAGAGCCCGACGTGGGGCTTGATCCCAGGACCCTGGCATCATGACCTGAGCCGAAGACAGAGGCTTTAACCCACTGAGCCACCCAGGCGCCCCCTTATTTTATTTTTTCTTAAAGATTTTATTTATTTGACAGAGAGATACAGTAAGAGAGCAAATACAAGCAGGGGCAGAGGGAGAGGGAGAAGCAGGCTTCCTGCTGAGCAGGGAGCCCGATGTGGGGCTTTATCCCAGGATCCTGGGATCATGACCTGGGCCAAAGGCAGATGCTTAATGACTGAGCCACCCAGGTGCCCCTAGCCCCCATTTTATAATAACTGTCCCTAATTACCCACCACTGCCTCTCAGGAATGTGGTCCTTCCGCTGCCCAGCGGCCCAACCCCAGTACCCCAGAACTCATACTCACTTAACCTCCGCCACACCCCTGACACAGCACTGCGGTTGCCAGTAATACCCCAGCCAGCAATAATTCAGCCACAGCCTCTCACTCACCCCCCCAGCTCGTGTGTGTGCCCCAGTGACTCCAGTCTGCCCTCAACCAAGCCCCCCTGTGCCCACCAACCCTGCCCTGTGCCTCCTGACGCAATCCCCGTCCCCTAGCCCTTCTGCCCCTGGAACTCACTGCCCTGGCCACCAACAACTAGCCCCTCTGCCCTCAGCAACTCAGCCCCCCACCCTCCGGGAGCCACTACTTGACAGCCGTGAGCCCCTCACGGTGCCTGACCCACCCTCACCCCTGCCCGCCCTTCTGCCCCCACACCACGCCTAGGAAAGAAGAGGAGCGACAGAAGCAGGAGAGGATGCAGCGAGAGAAAGAGCAGTCGGAGAAGCTGCGGACGCTGGGCTACGACGAGACCAAGCTGGCGCCCTGGCAGCGACAGATCATCCTGAAGAAGGGGGACATCAATAAGTACTAGATGCCGCCCTCCTGCTCGCAGCCGCGTGAGCTCGAGGGGCCCCAGCCTCCGCCCCGGCCTGCCCAGCCCGGGGCGGAAGGGCTGGGAGCCGCGCTGCCTTCCCCCTCCCGCGCTGGAACCCCTCCCTGCCCTCCCTCCGGCCTCCGCACCCCCAGCCCGGGGCGACGCTGGAGCGCGCCCGCCGCCGCAGCCGCCCAGAAGTGCCCAAGCAAGCTGCTGACGCAAAAAGATGCTGCTATTTGCATGCCTATTTACATATATTTGCATGCGCGTGGAAGGTCGCGCAGAGATCTCCCCGGCCCCGTGGGTGGCGACTTTGTTTCCCCGCGGGGCGCGCGCGACCGGCCGCAGCCCCCTCCCCCGCACCCCGGAACCCGCGTGGCTGGCGCATCCTGGGCGGAGGCAGGCCCCGCGCTCGGGGAAGGGGTTTTCCTCCAGTCCTGACCCAGATCTGCGCCCTGCCCGCCCGGGCCGCATTTCCCATCCGCGCGAGGGCTTCCTCTCAGTCACTTGTTTACCAGAAGCGGTAACAGCAACCTGCCGGTCGGGACGCAGCTCCGCTCCGGGGCCCGTCCTCTGCCCGCCCACCCCCGCCGTGAAGTCTGCGCACCCAGGCCCCGCGCTCCCGGACCCTCCCGCGGCGCGGGTGGAGAGTTGGGGGCGCGGGAGCCCCGCACTCGCGTCCCCCCCGCTGCCTGCCGTCCCGCACCCCCATTAAAGCTCTCTCAGCCGCCGGGGCTGACGTTCACTCTCTCGCGCCGTCGCCGCGACTTCCTCTGCCTTTCGGGGTAACTGGGGCACGGCCGAGGGGGCGGGGTGCGGCCTGGAAGCCGAGGGCCACACTGGCCTCCTACGTGGGTCCCCGACCCTGGGGTGACGAGACTTCCGGCTCCCTTCCGACGCCCCCAGGAAGCCAGGCCCGGGCCACGTAGCGCCCCAACCCGGCGGAAACGCCACGCAGTCGATGTGTTCACAGATTTAATAGCGGGGCCTCCGCGCTCGGGCGCAGACAGTGCGAGCCGCCGCTGGCCGCTCCTGTCCGTGCGTCTCGGCCGCGGGCCGGAGCCGGGCGCGCGGCGAGGAGGGCGGCCGGCGCCGGGCGGGGCCGGGCTCCATAAGTGACATAAGATGTCTACACGCATAAGTAACCCTACTTAGGGCTTCTGCCAGGGCCGCCGAGCTCCGGGGCGGCGGGGCTCGGGGGGGGGGGGGGGACACGCCCTGGGTCACGGGCCGCGCTGCAGGCGGCTGCGCAGGTCCTCGGCGCAGCCGTCCAGCCCCATGCGCTCCAGCGCCGCGTAGACGGCGCCCAAGCCCGCGGGCTGCTGCTGGCGCCAGCGCTTGAGCATCTCGTACTGCTGGTCGCGGAAGCGGCCGACTTCCACCTCCACCGCCTCGATCTCCGCCTCGCGCAGCCCCAGGGTGCGCACGAACTCCTTCCAGCGCCGCGCGGGCACCGCGTCCATCACGTCGTAGAGCTGCGGGCCGGGCTGGAGCGTGGCGGCCGCCGAGCCTGCAGGGGGCGCTGGCGAGGGCGTGGGCGGCGGCGGCAGCGGGTCTGAGGGCGGGGCGGAGAGGGCCGGTGGGGAGGGCGAACCGGGGCCCGGAGGCGCGCACGGGGGCCGGGGGTGGGGCAGGGCACGGGCGGGAACCGCGGTTAGGGCGGGCCGGGGACGGCCACCTGATCAGCTCCGGGTGGGAAGGGGACGGGTGGTGCTTCAGGCGTCTCGGAGGATGGGGTCTAGGCCTCAGGCCAGCGGGGCCCCTTACCAGGAGCTCCGCCGTGCAGCGGGTCCCAGGACCATGCCACCTGCGGGCAGGGCGCCTCTTGGGTCTGGGGGGAGCCAGGGCTCCAGCCGTTGCCAACCAGCTGGACCGTGTGGACCTTCTCACTACTGCCGAGTGGCACTAGGACGGCATGGGTGCGGTCCCTAGGCGAGAGGTGGGTGGCCTGGAAGCCAAGAGAAGCCCCAGGTCAACCCAACTTGCCTAAGTAAGGCCCCTTGTCTGGGGTCCCCGGCCCAGAGCAGCCAGTCCCTGGCTCGGTCAGCAAACATTCCCCAAGGCTGCCTCCGGCAGTTGGCCATAACCTTGCGCTGTGGCCCAGAACGACTATTTCCTCTGCCTGGAATACCCTGCCCTCGCTGGCCTGCTCTTGTTCCCCCACCGCGTTCTGCGGCGGGGCCTGCGCACTCATCCCACAGAACCTGTCTGGACCCCAGCCCTTTGAGAGCCGCTTAGGGACAGGTGCTAGGCTGCTCTCAGTCGCTCAGAACTCGGAGAACTCACAGGCGTTCGTTAGGTCTACTCTGTGCCAGGCCCCGTGCCACACCCGGGGGATCACGGGTTATCATAAGGCCCAACCTCTCAGCTCCAGAATGCTGCAGCCTGGCTGCCGGCTCACCCTCTTCCCAAAATACTACTTCTGTGCTTACCTGTAGGGGAGTCAGGGCCTCCGTCCCAGCTTCACCTGCCGAGGGACAAAGAGCATCTCATCAGCAACCAGGCGAGACTCCTAGACCCGGGTGCTGGTCCACGTCCTCTTGTGTTCCCCTGGACCACCCCTGCCCCGTCTGTCTGCATCAGGGCTGAGTGGGCTCGGGGCTACCCATGCTGGCCACATGCCCCTAGAAACGTGTGCACGCCTGCGCCCCTGTACTTACTAGCAGCGCGGGGCTTGCAGGGCTGGCAGCGGTGGTAGGTGTAGGTCAGCACAGCACCAAGCAGGAGCGGGACCACCAGGCCAGCCAGGAGCACCTGGACCCAGAACACTGAGAGAAGAGCTGGTGAGCGGTGGGTCGCGGCCTCCCCTAGTCTCCCCGGGCCCGTCCCAGCAGATCTGCTCCAATTCCCAGCACCCACGTACTCTGCCTCCAGCCACAAACAGTCAGGCAGGGCTCAGGACAGCTCCCGAGGGTGCTCCTGCAAGGAGAGGGGAGGGGATGGGAGGTGAGGGAGAACACACCCAAGAGGGGCTGCCCGTCTTCTCCATCCCAGAGGCCCTTTCCTCCCTAGGCCTCTTCCCTGGGAGCCACAGTACCAGGAATGTTCCCAAAGTAGTGTCCCCAGGAACAGCAGTGACAGCCACTGATTAAGAAGCTTCTTGTAGGGGTGCCTGGGTGGCTCAGTGGATTAAGCCGCTGCCTTCGGCTCAGGTCATGATCTCAGGGTTCTGGGATCGAGTCCCGCATCGGGCTCTCTGCTCTGCGGGGAGCCTGCTTCCTCCTCTCTCTCTGCCTGCCTCTCTGCCTACTTGTGATCTCTCTGTCTGTCAAATAAATAAATAAAATCTTTAAAAAAAAAAAAAAAGAAGCTTCTTGTAGACTAGATTGAGGGTCAGGAGAATGTCAGGCCCGTGAGGACCGGATTTGCCTACTTTGTTCCCTGTCATGTCCCCAGCACCTAGAGCATCTCTGGAAGATGGCAGGTGCTTAATACACCGCGGCTGAGGAGATGCGCGGACAAAGTGCTTTACCCCTGACTCTCAGCCCCGGGGAGAAACTTCACCGGGGGAAGCCAGGGATCAGAGAGGCGAAGTAACTTGCCCAAGATCTCCCAGAGGACAAGCGGCAGATCTTGAATCTCAGCCCAAGTTTTGAAAGCGCATCAACGTGGCTCTCTCTATAAACTGACAAAGCCTATACTTCTTTAAGGCGCAGCTGGAAAGACCACAGAAAAGTCTGACGAAGGGTGAAGACACGCCCCCTGTTTATCCGTCCTAAGGGGAATGCGGATTTCCCTCGAGCATCCAAGGACCAAGCTCCCTCCCCTTCCCTGAGATCCGCACTCTGCTCCCAATCTCCCTTTCCCTGCCCCGGGGCAGCCAGGAAGTTACGTGGGGCAGGGCACGCAGCTGTTGCCATATTCATAGAAGCCAGGCAGGCAGGTCCCGCAGTCCACATCTCTGGCAGAACCTGCAGTCCAGGAGATGGCTTGTGGGTCAGGAAGGGAGAGAGGGAGTTGGGGGCTGGGGGAGGTAGCCCAAAATGGGGGTACTCACAGGGCTCCCGTGTGTGGCGGTGCAGGGCCCTGCAGTCTGAGCATGGGTGACAGCGGAAGGGTGAGCCGACCTTGCAGGGCTTGACCAAGCACTCTGGGAACCAGCCTGGCCCGCAGCCACAGTGGGTGTCCGCCACCGTTGAGCAGTTCGTCACGGCCACCTGGGAGACTGGCCAGAGTGTTCGGGAGATGGGGGAAATGGAGGCCATCAGGGCCAGAGGCCCCCCACCCTGGGGACTGGGGGCAGAGCCTCTGGAAAATGGAGATGGGGACAGACCAGAGACAGCGCCACCCCCAAAGGGAGAGAAGCATGGAGATCGCCACAGGTCACAGGCTGAGGCTTATGGAGGGAGAGGAGGGGCCTCGGGGAGAGAGGGGGCAAAGGCATCTCAGGGCAGGATCAGGGTGGAGGCCTGGCATGGATGGACACAGGGCTGTCACGCCCAGAGGTTCAGCCCAAGCCAGCCCCTCCTTCAGAAACCTGGCCATGGACTGCTCAAGAGCCCCCCACTGAGCACTAGGCTCCTCACCCTCCTCATCACAGGCCTGGCAGCGGGTACAGCGGGTCTCACGGTGGTTCTCCCTGGCCAGGAAAGTGCCCCGGGGGCACGGAAGGCAGGTGGCCGTTCCGCAAGGCTTTGGGCAGGGGGCCTTCAGGTAGTGCCCTGCGGAAATCAAACCTGGGTCAGACATTCACGGGGGGTTCCCACGTTCCCCTCTCTTCCTTCCTCTGGCTCCCCACTTCCCCCACCTCCCCTGTCTCCTTGACCCCGCCTGACCCCCATCTCCCTTTGTTTGCCCTCACTTTCCCCCACCGCCCTCCCACCCCCTCAACGGCTCACCTGCTGGACAGCCCTTGCAACAGAACAGACCGCTCCTCTTCTGGGCATTGTAGGCACAGTCACACGGAGGGCTGGGACTGCTGTGCTGGCTCCGGGCACCCGGCGGCACAAGTAGGACCTGGAGGATGGGCGCTCCTGGCTCCAGCAGGGCTCGCCACACCAGGCCCCTCCCTGCTCCGTCTGGTCTACTTCGGGGGGGCACCCCGCTTGCGCTCAGAGCAGCCCACTCCTCGGGCTCTTGAGTAGAAGAGGTGCCCCTGGCTGTGGGGTAAGCGAGCTCCCCCCACCCTGCGAGGACCAGACTCGGGGGAAGCACAGCAGACGTCCCCAGCCAGCTCCTCTGGCACGTACTGCCTCCACCAGGGCGCCGGCATAGGCGCGCAGCCCCATCCCCCGATGCTCTCTGTAAAGTGGGGGACCCAGATCTTTCCCCACCCGGGGCGCCTAGACCCCCCTGGCCCCTGGGCGCGGGTTTCCTCTCAGCGGAAGGCCCCGCCCGGTGGCGCCTCTAACTAGCCCAGTCTCTAAGTCAGTCGAAAGGTGGGGGGAGGGGCTGCCACACTTCCCAAGGAAGTTGGGCCCCTTCACTCACAGCGCGGGGACCGGGCCTGAGGTCAGGCTCCAGGCTGTCCACCCCCCTCTGCCATGCTCCCCCACTCACCGCAGCCACCGCTGCCATGTAGCCCCCCAGCCGCAGCTCCATGGCTCGTGGCACCTTGCTGGGCCCTCCGACAGCAGGCAACAGGCGTGCGCCAGCCCGGGGGCTTCCCCGCTCTGCCCGCTGCCTGCTCTGCCTGCCTGCTCTGCCCCAAGCCGCCCGCCTCGGGGGTGGGGGTCAGGGCGGGGCCCCCAGCCCACGCAGCCTGCCCCTGGGCACCTGCGCTCACCTGAGGCGGCCCGGGGGGCAGCAAGGTGTACACAGGTCAGGGCTGCATCGTGGTCCCCGAGCCGGGGCTCTAGCCTCCACCCCGACACTACGGCTTCCAGGTGCAGTGACTTCCCTCCTTCGGCCTTACCCCTCCCTCAGCCACGAGGGGCTGGGCCAGAGCGACGCAGAACGGAGACCTGGCCTCCCCAGATCCTGCCGGGCTGTGGGTACAGGGACCCCACCCCTGGAGGGGGGATCCGAGGGGGCATTCTTCGTGAAGCCCGGGACACATCGCCCACCCTGCCATAAGCTTATGGGGACCTCCAGGGTGGGGCCCTCCAGGGCACCTCCTGGAAGGGAGCACCCCATGGGGGCTCTAGGGTGGACCTCGTGGCTGAGGCGGGGGTGGGGCTGATTTTGGGGTGCTGCTGTGTTAATTCACTAATGCTTGTCCACGGTCTCCTCCAGCGGTGCCCCACCACACGTGGCGGGGGACAGGAGTGGCAGGTACCTGCGCCAGGGCTCCGGCGCACCTGCCAGGAAAGGGGTGGGTTCCAAAAGCAAAGGACTACTTCTGGCAGTATATACAAGTCTTTATAAAAGAATCAAAAGCTCAATAAATATGCAAACTTACACAGAGCCGAACCCAAGCCTGGGGTGGCCTGTGGGACTGGGAGGGAGGAAGGCCAGGCCAGGGGAACAAACATCCCAGTTGGGGCCAGATGAGGCTGGAGGGGAAGGGCCACCCTGGAGCCCAGAAGACTGGGGCAGGTGATCCAGGAGCAGCGAGCAAGGGACTCTGTGGGGTTAGGGAGGACTGGGGGGATGGACAGGTTAGTGAAGGTGGCCTTGTTGGGGGTCCTGAGGAAGTACTGCAGCCTGGGCCTGAAGCTCAGCTGAACGCTCCTCCACTTCCATCCAGTCTGGCAAAGTGCAAATCGGGGGTCCTGCCCGGCACTCTGGCTCCTGTGGGCACAGGCAGCAGCCAGAGCTGGGAGCGGGAAGCCCCAGGAGGCACGCTGTCTGCGGTCGCTCGGTCAGGGGCTCCCTTGGGGGCCTCCCTTTGCTCAGACCTCCCTGCAGGAAAGGCGAAGGGAGAGACAGTCCTTCCTTGGCTGATGCCACTCGGAGGGGCTCTGGCCACCCTCTCTGCCCCACTGGAATTCTTGGGCCCCTTCCCCATTGCCTGCTGTAGACACCGTCATGTAGGCTCTGGAGCAGGCTCCCGTCCCCATCCCGTAATGCCACCAGCTCCCCGCTTTAAGAGTGCCCCTACCCATTCCTGAGGCTCAGTGTCCCCCACTGGCGGCACACCGGGCCACCAGCCTTCGACCCTGGGCCACTCACGAGGCAGTGAGCGTAGAGTTAAGCAGCAGGGTGGTCCTGATTCGGTACAGCTGGGCGAGCGTCAGCTTCCGGTGCTGGGCAGAGATCCCTGGGGGGGGCTCGGGCTGGACCCTGGGCAGTTCTTTGCTCCTCCTGGCGAGTCTTTCGGGCTCCCCCGGCAGGCAGCTGGTTCCGCCCTCCAGCTCTGATGGCTCAGAGCCACGGCCAGGGTTTTGTGCCCCCCGGCAAGCCCCGCTGGACCCAGCCTCCCTAGGGAAACCCTGAGTCCTGGGGCCAGGGACTGTGACGGCCAAGCAGAGTTCTGACAGACTGCGGCTGGGTGCAGGGGGCGCTCCGCACGCGGTGGCCGCTGACAGCAGCTGGAGGAGGCTGGCCTCAGATTTGGACTTGAGCAGGGGGGGCAGACGGGGCAGCAGCTGAACGGGCGTGCGGCGGCGGAGGCGGGGTGAGGGTGGGGGGGAGGGGGCTTGTGGCAATCCTGGGCGCCGGGGCACTGGCTCCCCCGCAGGGGCGGGGGCCGCAAAGTCTTGCAGGGAGGTTGGGGAGAGGGTGCCGTAGGCGGAGTCCATGGAGCAAGAGCGGCCATCCGCGGGGCCCAGGGGCAGCAGCTCGCTCGTGGGCGTGACAGAGGAGGCCGTGGTGCTCAGGGAGGTCTCGTCCGACTGGGAGCTGAAGGGGCCGCCCTCGAACTCCGGAGACGATGGCATCTCCCCGGGCTCCACCACAACCATGGCCAGGGTCTCGGTGGAGCCATCGGAAGCACTGCGGGGCCGGGAGGAGACGCTCAGGCCAGCTGCCCGGGTGGCCTGGCGCAGCCCCTGCTTGGGCACCCACAGGTCTACAGCCTCTGGCCTGCCCGGGGCTGGCGGCTCAGCGGTGGCAAGCGTGTGGCCCACCAGCCCGGTCTCCCAACTCCTGCGCCCATAACGCGGACCCCGGGAACGGCACCTGGCACCACCACAACACTCCTTCCGGCCGGACACAGTTCGAGAGCCCTTGGCTCAGCTCTCCACGCGGCAAACACCAGACCATCAGAGCTGGCGCTCCAGCTAAAAACCCTTTGCCAAGCCCACCTGGACGCAGGTGGGTGGCACAGCCCTCTCCCCCACACTGAACCATTCGGAGGAAGGGGCCATGGCTGGGCCCTGGGCAGGATCAGGTGCCTTGGGGCCAGGTCTGCTCTGGCCGGCAGGGGGGGGGGGGGGCAGGCATACCAGCGCTGCGAGTTGAGACTGTTGCTGCTTTTGCGCAGGATGGTGGGGGAGCTGGCGGCAGAGGTGCTACTCTCCCCGCCCTCCTCCTCCTCGTCCTCGTCCTCTTCCTCCTCCTGCTCATCCTCCTCCTCCTCCAGGCGCTGCAGGTGCTGCTGGCTGCCTGGGTGCTCTTGGGCACGCAGCTGCTGCAGCTGGTTCTGCAGGTGGGGGAGGGGGGTGTGAACAGCCCCCCCCCCCCCGGGACGCCCTGCCCGCCCCCACCCGCACACCCACCACTCGGTTCCCACCTGGGCATTGTAAATGGCGTCCACCCAGCCGCGGCACAAAGCCTGGCCGCTGGCCTGGAACGTGTAGGCGCCCACGGCACTGTGGAACTCGTTCAGATAGATGAGCAGGAAAGAGCCTGGTGAGAAGGGGCTCACGTCAGCATCGGCTAGGACCAGAGCCCCTGCCCGCCACAGTTCCTGGCCTGCAACAGGCCGGGCTCCTCACCAGGGTCTCGCAGCTCTCGGCATACAATCTTGTCCACCAGCAGTGGTGGTCGGATGACCTTGGTCCTCTCAGCCTTCTTTACTGCCTTGGTCACCAAGAGTAGATCCGTAAAGAGGAAGCAGTACACGTCCATCTGTGGGGGTGGGGGGCAGTAAGGGGGGTGGGCGAGGCCAGGGATCAGGGCCAGGGTCCTGGGACCGCAGCCTGTCTGCTATGACACCCTCTCCTGGGCTGGGCCCTGCACAAGCCCTTCCTTACTGCACTTTGGTGATGTCGCTGGGGGCACTCAGATTTTGTCAAAACCTTCCCTGCTCCCTGCCTCCCATGAACCTGAGAATAAAATTAAAATGAAGAGAGGGCGCCTGGGTGGCTCAGTTGGTTAAGCGTCTGCCTTCGGCTCAGGTCACGATGCCGGGGTCCTGGGACCAGCCCCACATAAGGCTCCCTGCTCAGTGGGGAGTCGCTTCTCCCTTTGCTCCTCCACTGTTCAAGCTCTCTCTTTCTCTCAAATAAATAAAGTCTTTTAAAAAATTAAAATGAAGGACAAGATGGTATTCCGTCATGGAGCTACGTACATATAATTTATTTCAGTAAAAAGTTCACATTAAAGAGCAAAAGGGAATTTATGATCTATGATTTTAAAAACCACAATTTGGGGGTTCCTGGGTGGCTCAGCTGGTTAAGCATCCAACTCTTGGTTTCAGCTGAGGTCATGATCTCAGGGTCCTGAGATCAAGCCCCCCATCGGGCTCCACTCTCAGTGGGGAGTCTGTTTCTCGCCCTCTCCCTCTCTCCCCGCTTGCATGCACTCTTTCTCTCTCTCAAATAAATAAATAAATCTTTAAAACCACAATTTGCAGGCTCTGGGTTATGCACCTGGGATTAATAGCTCAGAAGTCAGGCTCTGGGCTGTTCGACCTGCTCTTGGAACGCACCGCCCCCAACCAAGAACCCTTATGGCACCAGCAGGTGGGCAAGCCCAGCGCCCCACGGGCTGTGCCCATGCGGCCACATCTGTAAAGAATAAACTGCAGGCAGATCATGAGCCCTCGAGTGACCACAGAGTCATTCCTTCTTGAACTGCCCCCCAACCGACACAGCAGCTAAGAACCATTAACTAGGGCCCAGAAGGTTCCCAGGAAAGGGTGGTCCAAACCCACAGAGCAGGGGGTGGGGAAGGGGCCCTGGGGGGTGGATGGACCCTGAGTCACCTTGCTGTCCTTCCCCTCCTTCATCCTCAGGCTCCCCTCCAGCAGCAGCTGTCGCGTCTCCTCCGGGGAG
This sequence comes from Meles meles, assembly GCF_922984935.1. Lineage (NCBI taxonomy): Eukaryota > Metazoa > Chordata > Mammalia > Carnivora > Mustelidae > Meles > Meles meles. The sequence continues at coordinate 212,920,500 of NC_060066.1, read as the reverse complement.
GCGCCAGGGATGGGTGCTGTCAGGTCTAGGTGCAGAAACTCCTTCAGGAGCTGGAGGGGGGAGGTGTAGACAAGTCAGGGTCTGACGCCCGCTCTCACCCAAGCATCCTCAAGCGAGATTCCCAGCACAGCCCCGGGCTGGCAGTCTGGCCCTCCCTCCGTTCCAGCAGGGCCAGGGATCCCCCACCTTGTCCACCTCGTCGTTGCTGCCCTCCACCACCTCGTAGGCGTCGATGCGGCTCACCACAGCCGCCAGCCGCTGTCGCTCCTGCCGCTGCCGCATGCACGCGTTCACGTGGTGGATGAAGCGCTCGGTGGAGTCGATCTGCGCAGCGGGGCGGGCGACGGCGGGGTCAGGCCTGGGGTCTGGGGAGGGCCCCGAGCGGCAGAAGGGGACCCCGCCCGCCACCCCGGTTACCATGGTGACGACAGCCTCCTTGGCGCGCGGCTCGTCCGTCCTCCTCAGCACCGACTTGAGCAGCAGCGGGTACTTGGTGAGCCGCTGGTGGGGCTTGGCCAGCATGTCGCTCAGCTTCAGCCGCTGGCACTGCGGGTGCTTCTCCGCCCACTGCAGCGCGGGCGGGGGCGGGGCTCAGGTAAGCTCCGCCCCTGGGCCCCAGGCCCCGCCCCTGGGCCCCAGGCCCCCGCCCACCACCCGCGGCCCCGCCCGTGCTCACCGTGACATAGGCCCGGAAGAGGTCGTTGTCGCGCAGCAGGCCGCGCATGTACTCCATGCAGCCCTCCTCCTCCAGGCAGTACCGGACGTAGGGCTTGAACAGGGAGCCGAACTGGCCCGGGGCGGAACAGGCCCGGTCACCGCGCGCTCCCCGTGGCCGGGCCCTGCACCAGCCCCTCTGAGGGCACTTTAGTGACCACCCCAAGGTGTGGCAAGTGTTATCACCCCAGTGTCCAAACGAACTTCCCCGGAAGTGACCGCCCTCCCGGGGGAGGAAGGACAGGTGGCCTGGTGGGGCTCAAACCCAGCGACCGGCTCGGAATTCTTTGCCCCCGAGCACTAGGGGTCCTCTGGGGCCACTGGTGGGGGGGAGGGGCTGGGGTGATGGACAGTCGGGATTGGCGCCCCGGCCCTGCCGCAGTGCCCCCGCCGGGGTCCGGCCCGGCCCGTACCATCTTGAAGCCTCTGAGGAAGTCCCCGGGCTGCAACAGCGCCCGCGTGCGGCGCGCCTTCTCCAGCACCGGCACCATCACGCCGGCCCACAGTCCGCGGTGCAGCCGTGCGATCTCGGGGATGTTGCTGAACAGGCGCTCGGCCTCCACCTGCGCGGGGCGGGAGGTGCGCTCGGCCCCGCCCCCACGACAGGCCCCGCCCCCAGCCCCACCCCTTCCATCCGCACCCGGGCCTCAGGCCTCGCCTCACCTCGCACAGCAGCCCCGACTCTTGCAGGTTCAGGAGGCAGCAGAGGAACAGCTGTGGGGGCAGGGAGCGAGGCAACTGGGGGGCGTCCCGGTCCCGACGCCCCACCTAGACTCAGACTCCCCTGTACCCCTTCCCCCCTCCAGGAAACCCTGAAGCAGCCTGGGACAGAGCCGGTTCACCCCATCAGAAAAGGCCCAGCCTCCACAGCCCAGCTGGGGGCCAGCCTGCCCCGCCCCCACCTGCAGGGACATCTCTGGGACACTGGCCTTGCAGTCACACTGGGAGCTCTTTCCTCCCTCTCTGCCCTGGCTCAGCCTCCGAGTTTCATTGGGCGTTTTCCATGAACCCCAAGCTCAGGATAGGTGCACTCCCCTGGCTGAAGTACACACACACACACACACACACACACACACACACACACTCTCCGCCTCCGCGTCCAGGGCTCCAGGGCACGGCTGCTGGACAGCTCGTACACAGCAAGTGCTCAGGAATGATCACTGAGTCAATGAGCCCAGTGTCCATCCACCCGACGCCGCACACTTGCCCAAAGTCCTGGCAGGTGCCTGGCCTGTGGGACTCATCTCCTCCTCCTTGGGGCTCGGCCCTTCTCCCTCTCCTTCCCCTGCTCCTTCTGCAAAGCCCCAAACTCTGCTCAGGGGCCCCCAGCCGGAGGCTATGGGACGGGGCAGGGGGGCAGGCTGGCTCTGGGCCAGGTGTGGTCCCACACTCACGTTGGTGATCACCCGCAGCTTCTTAATGTAGGAGGCCTCTGTGTGCAGGAGCTCCCACACCGCCTCCTGCTGGTGGCACTGTCTGCGCGTCAGCTTCTGCAGGAAGGGCAGCGGGTCAGCCAAGAGGTCCAGGGTGTGCCCCGATGACCGGGGAGGGGCCACGCAACCTTGCAGGCCACGTTGCGTCCTTTTCCCGGCGGGAACATGGAGGTCCCCCGAGTTCCGGGCCCTCCTCTCCCACTGAGACAGCCAAGTGGCGCTGCACTTTCCTTGCCTCAGTCTCCCCACGGTGAGTTACTGATGACGGGAGCCTGGCAGGGCTGTCCCACAGAAAGTCCTGTCACTGGGTCCTTGGCAAGGCCCCATGAATTGGGGGGAACGTCCCCCTTTCCCTGACGGGGAGGGAGAGAAGGGCCGCGGTGGTACCGACCTCATGCCCGTCAATGAGCTCCTGCCAGCTGTCCTCCAGCTGGAGGCAGGCGTCGTCCTCCTCTTCCTCCTCATCCCCCTCCTCCTCCCACGAGTCGTGGTCGAAGCGCAGCCTCCGGGCCAGCCGGGGCAGCCCAAAGAGGCCGTAGGCGTGCAGTTTGCCCTCCAGCTGCTCCATCTTGTCCACCTCCTGGAAGGACACCCATGGTTGGGGCCAGGGGCCAGGGCCAGCCAGCCGCCCCGCCCTGGGCCCCTGGGACCACGTACCCGGCCAAAGGTGCTGCCGCTGGGGCCGGAGCTGAAGAAGCCGCTGAAGCGACTGGCAGCCCGGTTCTTCCAACCGTCACCACCACCGCTGCTGCCACTGGGCAGAGAGCAGCTGGAAGACGCGGGGGCCTCCTGGCCAGGGAGGCTCGTCTCCCCCAGGAACTCCGACATGTTCTTTCGGCGGCGCCCAGGGGCCTGGCCGGGGAGGAGGATCAAGGTCAGGCCCGCCCCGGCTCCCGCAGTACCACCCCACAGCGGGTCCCCAGACCTCCGCAAGCTTGAGACATGGGAGGGCTTCTGCACGCCGCCCACCCTGGGAGGCCACCGCTTCTGAGATCTGTACCCGCTCTGGGGCTGGAAGAGCCAGGCACAAACGCACCTGGGCTCTCCCCCAACCAGCCCCAAGCAACACAGTCACATGCATATTTCATGCACTTATAAGCACAGCCCCAAACGGATCCACAACACACACACACACACACACACACACACACACACACACACACTTCTGGGGCACCAGCAGACACTCAAAGACAAGACCCATTATCTTGGGGTCCCGTTCTCAGAGCCAGCCTTATTTTCCAGAGGGAGAGGGGTGAGGGGCCCAGGTGACCTCCCCCCAAGCTGCTCCCGCCCCCAGTCCCAACACAGTGCCTCACCAGGATGTCCAGGCTCTCCCGGCGGCTCTGGGGGTCTGCACGCTCCAAGGAGGGGGTCCCGGCCCTGGCTGGCCGCAGGATTGGCAGACTCAGGGACTTGGAGTCCTTCACTCCCTGCTCCACCTTCCCCTCATCCCCTGGCTTGGCTGGGGCAGCATCGGGGGGAAGGAGAGATCCTCAGCCCCAGTGGTGAAGGGGACCACAGACCTCTCTCTCCTGAGGATCCAAACCAACACCTGGCTGCCCTCGCCGGGGCCCCACCCCACGAGCACCTATAGCCAGGGCCGGGCAGAGACACCTGTATGGTAATGAGCCTGCTCAGGGCCGTGGCCAGTGGGAATCTGAGCCTGGGAAGAAGCAGCCATCTCCGGGGGGCCCCAGCCTGGGCCCAGCCACCCTGCCTGCCGGGTTTACCGCTCACCTTTGACCCGCAGGTAGTGTCCCCCGAACCGGTAGGCCTCAAAGGTGAGGGACAGGGGTGTGTTGGACTGGTCCAGGTAGATATCCACTTTACCCAGGGCTACGCCCTTCCTTTCAAACACCGGCAGCAGCACCTCCCTGCCCCAGGACGGGAGGGGTACGGGTTAGGGGCAGGCAGAGGAACCCCTACCCTGCGCACAGCTCCAGCTCCACCACACCTTACCGACGATGGAGGGAGACACCCACAGGATCATACAAAGGCACGAAGACATACAGGTGCGCACACACACACACACACACACACACCTGCCAACAGAGGGTCACACACTCCGACACGTGTCTCCACACAAGCCAGCATGCCCACGCCCTCACACTTGCGGGTCTGCACACCAGGGCAGACGCTGTCACATGCCAGGCCATATCCAGGAACTGGACCACGCGCACATGTGTTGGGACACACGGGGGGCTCTGCCCAGAGGGGGGAGGCCTGCTCACTCACAGGCCACCACACACACGTACACGTTATGCCTTCGAGAAGCCATACCTGCCCTCCCCCGCCCCATTCCCTCTGCCTTGGCCCCACCAAGCCCTACCCCAGCGACTTCTTCTTCATGGCTGGAACAATCTCTGTCTCAATGTCCACATTCAGGTCAAATTTCAGGGTGAAGCACTCCTTGCTTGGGTCCTGAAAGGGCACGGGTCTCGTCACTTCTGTGCCCCTTGTCTCTGAACCTCCTCCCAGGGTCGAGGATGGAAACCCCAGCAGGGAGTGAATGCAGGGATCTCCCCAGCCTGCCTTGGTCCCAGGGAGGTCCCCTGTATCCCTCTCACCCAAGGAAGGAGTTCCTGGAGCATCTGGCTCCTGGCTAAGGTGGGCAGTACCAGGCTGCAGGGCACAGAGGATAGGGAGGGGGACCCACTCACTCCAGACCCCATCCCTGGTTCTGGAGGTCAGAGCAGACAAGCCCAGCCTTGGGGACGGAAAGGGACGGGCCTAGGAAGGGCAGGGGCTGGCAGGAGCCCCCGTGACAGCCTGGGGACTGCTTACATCTGTGTGTCTCCTTCTTGCCTTCTTGGAGAGTTTCAGGCCTGTGCTCTTCCGGTCCCTGCAGGACAGAGGGCAGAGGTCAGAGGGCATGGCTAGGCCCTCACCAGGGTGGGATGTGAATGGGCCCTAGCTGGCTGCCCGCTCCTTGCTCACCCCAGGGGTGACAGGTAACTCAGGTGTGCTCAGGCAGCCCAAGGACCATAGGGTGTGTGCGCCCTCTGGTGGCCAAACGCAGGAGCCACACCCAGTGGTACCTAGTCGGGCAGAGTCCTGGCCCCAGAGCTGGAGGAGTCGGGGCATCCACGGTGGCAGCCAGGGGTCTCCAGTCAGGCCTTCGGAAGCCTCTGGTCTTGGATCTCAGATCAGAGTGTCTGCTCTGCCCACCTACCCTTTGCCGTCCACAGAGCTTTCCTCTTCCTCCTCCAAGTCCACGGCAGGGCTAGTGCGCGGGGGGCATGACCGGGTAGATACATTCCGGGCCAGGACAGAGCCTTTGGAGTAAAGAGGAAAGGTCACGCCTCCTCCCTCTCTGGCCCCCTTCTCATCCTGCTGCCAGCCCTGGGCTCCCCCTTCCCCGGAGGAGCGAGCGCCCTGCAGGTCTGTGAGGACGGGAAGGGGCTCTGTCATTGCTTTGTATCTCTCCATCGCTAGACTCAAAAAGACACAAGGACCCTGGGAGGACACCCCAGGCGATGCTCCGCCTTCACAACGAACCCACCTGTGGCCTCAGTTTACCCTTCTATAAAATAGGGATGAGGAAATCCTGCCTCTGGGATTGTTGCAGGAAGGGACCGACATCTAGGACTGTTGCCTTGGGCCTCCTCTCCCCACCACCGTGATGACACCCAAGGTCCCCGGAGCTTGGCAGGGGCAGAGAGTCCTTTCATCCCTCTGACCTGCTATAAACGGGACAGGTCTGGCATTTCTGGCCAGGCAGCCGGTTGCCAGCGGGGCCCGGGCCCAGTCCCTATGCAGCAGGAGGGGTTTCTTGTTCCCGTGACCTGCCCGCCCCACCCTCCACCACCTCTGCTCGCCGGGCAGCCTGGCTGAGGGATCTGCCCAGCAGTCCCCGGCCCTAAGGACAAGAAGAAAGGGGACTTTTCCATGACGGCCCAGGGGCCAGCTGGAGGAGCAGCTCCTGGAGACGCAGACCGACAACCTGGTAGAGACAGGCCTGCTCGTGAGATGGGGCACTGTCCCCTCACCCCTTCTCTTATTAAAACACTGGGAGCACAAAAGGGGATGTAAGCTTCTTGGGTTTCCCTGTTTCGGTCACGGCTCCAGTCCTTGTGACGGCGCTGTCGCCGCTCTGAGTCACCCAGACGCCGTGCCCCTAGACAGGGAGTTTGCTGCTGCTCTGGGAACTCAGAGGGACGGGCTGAGACCCCTCCCCACGCTCACCTTGCGGGGGCAGGTCAAAGCGGACGTGCCCATCATAATGCATGACGCTGTGGAACTTGCTGTCACAGGCCTCACAGAGGCTGAGGGGTCCCCGGCGGTGCAGCTGCCGGCACTCAGCGTGGAGGCATACCTTTGGGGAAGGAGGGGCGGTGGCAGGGAGGACCCCGGCGGGCACGGCGGCGGCGGGCACTGCGGCGGCCCAGACCACTGGAGGCCACAGGCCCAGGCTCCTGGTCACTCCCAAGGCTGCTCGTTTCTCAGCCATCCATTCCCCACGGGGGCCTCGTGCTCCTTAATTCACTCTGTGGACCGTCCCCCGGCCCCACGCTGCGTCCATTCTGAGGGATCCGCCGAGAAAAGCAGATCCCTGCCCTCGAAGGACAAAGTGTGGAGGGGAAACTTCCAGGGAGGAACCACGAGGCAGTTGCTACCAGGGCCTCTCCCTGGGGTTCAGGAAGGAAGGGCACCCCAAAATGCTCGGGGGTGACATCTGGTCCGGCCAGCTCTGTGTTGGAACCGGCAAAGCCCTTCCTGTCCGCCCCCCACCACCAGCCCCTCTGCCCTAAGTTCTGTGACGTGTCTGGCCCCCGCATGCAACCTCGCGTGGGGCGAAGGGGGTGATGCCAGAGTCCGGGAAAGGCACTGGCATCTGGTGCTAAGGCAGTGCCCACCCCCCTCCCTGGTATTTACCGTATTTTCTCTATCATCCTGTGTTCCCCCCCATCCCTGGGGAGGACCGCCATACCTTGTCCTCTGCCCTCTGGCTCCCACAGCTCACCTGCAGCCCACTCGGCTTCCCACTTTCCTGTTCCCCCCCAGGTCCACCCACCTGCCCCGCACTGGGGGGGGGGGGGCTTCACCCTGCTCCAATCCAGCCGGCCTGCCCGTGAGAGCAGCCCAGCTGCCAGGGTGTGGAGCTGCTCAGCGCCCTCCCTCCCCTACACCGTCAGGCTCCCTGTCCTTTGGCTCACAGGGCCTGCTCTCCACCTCCGGCTTCTCGCACCCCCTCTCAGCGAGACCCCATGAAACAGGTCTCCATCCTGACCGCTTCCTCGTTTTCCCTCCCAGCACTCACGAACGTGTCTTCCCTGACTTTCCATTTTTAAGTATTTCAGACCTACAGAAAACCGTAAGAACGGTGCAGCGACCTCCACACCCCCCTCTAGCTTCCCCGGTCGTGAACATTTGTTGCACTGTGCTCCCCTCTCATTCCCCTCCCCAGGCGTGGAGGAGCACGGCCCTTCTCCTACAAAACCCAATACAACTGTCACGGTCGGGAAACTGATCACGGATAGACGACCCGTCCGTAGTCTAAGTTCTCATCCGCCCATCTGTCTGAACCACGGCCCTTACGGATTTGTTTCCCCACACGGGAGCCTGTTTGAGAGTCACACACACACTCAGTCGCGTCTGTTTATTCCCTCAAGGACGAGTTCTCCATGTGTTTCTGTTGTTTTCTTTCAGGGCATCGACACTTTTGAAGCATTCAAGCCAGTGGTCTGGCAGAAAGCCCCTCCACGGGGATCCTTCCGGAGGACCTCGGGTGGTTTCAGGCCGAGCATCTGGGCAGGGACGTGAGAGCGTGGACAGCAGCCCCCTCCATGTGGCCGGCTGCTGGGTCACCTGGGGACCCCCTGTACTGTGTAAAGGTCCTTTTTCTCTTCGGGATGAATAAGTAGCCTGTGGGGGGGGTACTCTGAGATACCCAGAGCCCCAGCAACCTCACACTCCAGGGTTCTCACACCCACCGGTGATGTCTGCCTAAACCGAACAGGACTACGATGGTTGCAAAGAAGATTTTTCTACCTTAGACAATCTTCTCTTCTCTCTCAGACCCTCTCCCCTCATTCCCCCTTCCGTCCCCCCAACGCCCTCCTCTTGGGCCCCCAGCCACCGCCGTGTTTCTACACCCACCCACGGGACCCAGCCCCTGGCACAGATGGTCTCTCTCACACCATCTCGTCCTCCGTGGTCGCCCAAGCCCCATGCTCCGCTGTCCCCCTGCAGCTCTCAGCCCCCCTGTCCACTTCCTGCTCATCTCCCGGCCCACGGCCCCCCACCCCCCCAGTCACGTGACTCCGCTGTCTACAGGCTGGCGCCTCCCAGAGGTCAACTTTCAAGGAGGTCCTCACCCAGGACACCAGACCGCTGGTGGCGGCCCCCTTGGATCTAAGGAGAACGTCAGATTGCAAACGTCCACACGCGAGCTGCTCGACCATCCCACGCGGCTCCCTGAACTAGAGTCGACGGCAGTGCCTTGCTGCTTTGGGGGGGGCATGGGGCGGAACAGCAGCCCCCCAGAAACACAGGTCAAGCCCTCACGCCCAGGACTTCAGAGGATGGCCTCATTTGGAAATAGGGTCCCTGCGGATGCGATGCTGAGCTGTAACAATCCTCTGAGCAGGGTCCCTACCGGATGAGGAGGGACAGAGACAAGGACACACGGCAGATGACGCCGCCACCACTACACTGTGTGGGTCTGTATGTGTGTGTGAGGATCAACTTCCGCCCACCCGGTGGGTGCTCCGTGTTACGGCAGCCCCCGGGGAAATGGATCCATTAGGCCAAAATCCTTGGGGTCACCCTGATCTGTTACACCTCGGCCTGGGCGAGAATGCTGGCGGCCCTCCCTTCACTATGGGTAGCTTCAAGCCGCCCACGCCCACTGGCCCACTGCTGCCCCCTGGTCTCCGTCAGGGTCACCTCTCACCACCCCCCAGAACAATGACCTCATAACTGGTCTCCCTGTTCCCACCCTTGCCCTCCATCATTTGCACGCCACAAGCAGCCCGAATGGCCCCTGCACAAAACACTCGGCGCTTCCCGTCTCCCTGCAGGAAAAGCCAGAGTCCTGTGCGGTGACTGTGGGGGGCCTCGTGCCCTGTCCTGCCATCCAGGCTCCCTCCGTGCTACCCACCACCCCCGTGCCCCTGTGCTTCGGAAGCCCCACATCTGCTGCTCCCTCAGCCTGGAATGCTCTTCCCCAGACACGGAAGTGACAGGCCTTTACTCTAAAATCACTGTCCCTTCACATTCCCTGTCCCCTCGGTGCCCTGTCTGCCAGGGAGCAGCCTGCCTATTTCTCTCTGCTCCCTCCACACCTCGCCAGCCCTGAGGACGGCAATGTTAGTCTGTCCCACTCGCTGCCCTATCTCCAGTCCTGGCTGCTCAGAGAACACTTGCTTAATTCAGTAAGTAGGGCGATGGAGGGTCGCGGGAGGGTTCTGGGCTGGGGAGAACCCGATCAGAGATTTCCAAGGTGACAGGGTGAGGACAGATGTCCTTGAGACAGCAGAGGAAGGAGTCAAAGGGAGGAAGAAGAAGGCGGCTGAAAAGTCTGATCTAGACTTATAACCTGATCACTATGTGCCCGGGGGCTGTGCTAAGGGCCCCCCGCCCCAGGAGGTAGGAGCTGTGACCGCCCCTGTCTTACAGAAGAGGAAAGTGAGACTCGGGGGGTTTTCGAGCAACCTGTTGAAGGTCACCAGCCAGTGGAGCCGGGACCCGAAGCCAGTGCCATGCAGCTCCAGCTCCTAGATCTCCAGCACGTTAATGCATAGCTGAGAAGGGAGAGAGGAGCAGGGGAGGCTGGCCCTGGGGCAGCCTGGGGAGACGGGGCAGCGGCTATAAAGACAAGAGGGAAGCAATCATAGTTTGAGGCTCACTGTTTGGCTCCTGTGTCCCCCTAGTCATCCATCAGACAGAAAAAAAACCCAAACCCCCAAAACCATGGGCACAGAAATGACAGCAAGCAGGGGGCAGACTGGGCACTGGGCTCGTGGCTGTGGACACGATGGCCCAGAGGCCCGATGGCAGCCCGAGCGCCAGGTGCCCCCCGCCGCCACACCCTCCTCAAATGGTCTTCAAGTGTGTTCCTGGGGCTTTGGGCGGGCTGAGTTGTGCCCTTCAGCCAGAGCTGCTGTTTCTATCCTCACTTTATCTACTCCGAAATAGCGTGAAAACTGATATCCTCGGCCACAGCTCTGCCTGCCCGCACCGTGGCGTCCCTGGGGCGCTGTGGACAGAGTGAGCATTGGCTGTGCAGCTTCTGGACCCCCCCCCCAAAAGCTACAAGCTTCTCCTCTCAACAATGAATCTAGGGAAAGCGCCCACCCCACTTCAACCCCTTCTTCGCAGGAGCCCCGCAGTCTGCTAGCTAGGCAGCCGTCCCCCACCCTCGCAGGCAGCCTGGCAGCCAGCCTGGCACAGGTACCCCCCCCTTCCAGGCCTCTTGTCATTTCCCTGACAGCTTCATTTTGCTGGTACCAGGTTTGGAACAGAGCAGGGGGGCGGCTGACCTTCAGGTCACCCAGGCCCTAGTCGCCCAGTGGGGGGATGGCATGGCAGGACCCATGCTAGGTTGGAAGGGTCCCGAAGAGGGCCTCTGGGACCCTTCCAGCCCAAGTCCCTGGTTCCCTGCCACAAGCCTATCTTTGAACCAATCTAATACACAGACAACCGATTTTTACACGAGGATTCACTCCTGACAGCAGATTCAGCCTTCAACAACTATTTATTGAGCACCTACTGTGTGCCCACCCTGTGAAGGTACTCGTCTCCCTTGAGACACTCGGGAACACTCATTTCCTGCCACTCTGGCAGGCTCTGGGGAGTCTCACCACAGCTCCTGTTACTACTAACATAATATTGTTACCATGGCTGCTACTGATGGTGGTGAGGATGGGAGCCTGTGCCCGGCCTCTGGCTGACCGCCTCTGCTCCCAGCCTCCTGGCAGGCCCCGCACTCAGGGACAGCAGGACACGTGAGGGGCAGGCCCCGGATCTGAACCGGGTAGGTGTTTCTTCACTTAACTCAACAGGTCTGTTGACAATGAACTTCCAGGAACCCCCACCCCCACCCCCACCGCAAGAATCACAAGCCTAACTGGGAGCTCAGGCTGCGCTGGGCACAGCCCTCTTGCTCCGAGTCCAGTCCCCCACCCCTTCTCATAGCTCCATCCCCAGATGGCAGTGTCTCCACAGCTCCCTTCAGGAACCGAAGTCTAAAGCAGGGCAGTCCCTTCCCAAAGCCAGACTCTTGGACCTTCTCTCAGACCAAGGTGCCTACTCTCCACCTTGGCCGCCCTCTGAGGGCAGCAGCACCCCTGCCCGTGGGGGAGGGGCAGCAGGGTCCGGGGCGGGTGGGGGGGGTTCCCAGGGCTCAACCCAAAGAGGAGAGCCCCCCGGATGAAAAAGCCAGATCACCCAGGACCTCCAAAGGCAGCGGATGGACCCCAACTTTAGAAATAACAGAGGGGGCCCCTTAGGGAGCATGGTCAAGGCTGCCCCCCCCCCATGGGGATGGGGTCAGAATTCTGACCAGAAGTCAGAATTCCCCACACAACACTAGGGCTGGGGCCAGAGGCCGGAGCGGGGGGCTGTGGGCAGGGCCCGGACAGAGGAAGGGAAGGGAGGGGAGCCCCAGCGCAGGGCCTGGGACCCGCAGGTGTGTCCGGAGGCAGCCCCAGACACAAAAGGCTCAGGGCTGGCCGGCCCCGCCGCCGCCCGGCCCCCTCGGTCGCGGGGTGGGGAAGCATCTCCCGGGGCGGGCAGTCGCGCGTCCCCCCGCCCCGCCCCCCGCGCCCCGTACCTGGCCTTCACCGTCACGGGCGCGACCCCCCGCCCAGCAGGGCAGCGCGGGGCCGGGCCTGGAGGCCGCGCGGCGCCCGGAGACGCCGGGGCCCGTCCCCATGGCGGCCGGAGGAAGCGGCGGTCTGCGCCGCCCGCCGGACAAAGCGCGGGGCTCCGCTTCCTGCCATTGTGCGGCCGCGCCCGCCTCCGGCCGAGCGCGCCGGGACCCCGGGGCCCCCGCCTGCCTGGTCCCCGTCCGCCTGCGCCACGCCGGGGCGGCTCCGCGGTGCCCCCAGCCCCGCCCCCGGGCGCTCCCCGCAGCACCCCGCTGTCCCCCGCCTCCACTGCGGAGCCCAGACCCCAGCCGGGCCCGGCTCCCCACCCCCAACGCCAACGTCTGGGGCGCAAAGACCCCTCCCTGCAGTCCCGGAGACCCCGCCTCTGAGCCTCAGGTCCCGGACCCCCCCACTCCCGCTCCCAAGGGGGCTCCCCGAACGCTGCGGCAGAAAGGGGGGCAGGACTGGGGCACAGTCCCACCCGTGTCCTCGGACCCCGCTCAGTGTCCTGTCCCAGGGACGCCTGTCTCTGCTCTGACCTCCAACTGCGCGCACCGCCCCTCCGGCGCTCAGGGCCCTCCAGACGGCCACCCTAGCGCCTGCCCTAGCGCCCGCCCGCAGTCCTGAGTCCTGAGTCTGCGACACCCTGCTCCCACTGCCCTGCGGTGGCGCCGAGGAACGGAGGGCGCCCGGCCCCCAGGGACGACAGGATGAGGCAGCGGGCGATAGGCAGGCATGTTGCTGGAAAGGGCGGAGAGGGTAGTCCTTTGGGAGCCCCCAGGAGTTGGGTGAGAAGGAGCGTCAGGAAAACCCCGAAGCCCAACTTGGCTTTCCCCCAGATTCCGAATCTTAGCAGCTCCAGGCTGGGTCCCTACCGCCTGCCCCACCCCCTGGGGGGGGGCGCACTCGTGGAAGCCTGAGAGGGGAGGATTAGGGAATGGGTGTCCCCGCTGTAGGGTGGGGTAAGGTGAGGGTGGGGTCCCCACGGTAGCTTGTGGAAGAGTTCTCCCATTCGTTCCCAAGAGGTGGGCGCAGGCGCTACTATCCCCATTCATTGCTGGGGGGCAAAGGGACATAAAAGGCCACAGGCAGGACTAAAACGCAGACTTCTGACCCCATCTCAGTAACTATGGGGCTGGGGGGGGGGTGATGTCATCAGGCCCCAACCCCGCCCATCCCCTAGACAGCTCCTGCTCCTTCTCCTTCTGGTGCGGTGGGGAAACAAGGCAGGGTCTCTGAAGACAGCTCGGAAGAGGCAGCAAGCATTTCACTCCAGCCCGGCGGTTTCAAGGGCCACCTCCACTCCCAAAGCCCAAGCTGTCCCTGTCCACACCACAGGCAAATCTTCTGAACACTAAAACCCGGTCATGTCACTCCCCACTAAAAACTCTCCGAAGGCTTAGAATAAAATCCCACCATGCCTGGCTCCCACCTCCCCTCCTGCGAGGTCCCTTGCGGTGGTGTCCTAGCTGGCCTTGTCTTCATGGCTGTGACTCACCAAGCTCAGGGCCTGTACCTTGGCCTTCTCTGACCCCCGATCTTGTAACGCCCGGCACCAGACCCCCACGTCAATGCCACCTCATCAATGAGGCCTTTACCTCCTCTCAGAATAAGTAGCCCCTTGCATCCCTCATTCTCAATCCTCTAAAATTGAATTATTTCCTCCTAAGCATCCAAAACTACCTGAATTTGTTTTACTTCTTTGTTCACTTCTCAATTATCACTCCTCCATGCTAGAATGTCCTCTCCAGAGGCCAGGGGCCTTGGCTGTTTGGGCCACACTGCATCGTCCACACTGAGAACAGGTCTGGCCCATGGCAGGTGCTCAGTGAGACTAGATGAGAACAGACGGAGGAAGGCAGAGGAAGGGTCTTCATGGGGGCAGGGAAGGTCTCAGCCGGGATGTCCCTTCCTGCTGCTGATGGTCAACAAAGCCGTCCCAACTGTCTGACCACAGGTTCTCTTCTGCCTCCTAGCATCCATGACCTTGGGCCTGTCGGCCTAGCTGGCACAGTTGCTACCACAGACCTCTGTCCTCACAGCCCCACAGCACTGACAGCTGAGTGCCAGGCCTGTGCCAGGGGTTTTGGGCACCAGAGGTCACCCGAGTGACCCTGGCCTTCCCCAAGTCATGCCACTGCTGAAGCACCCTCCAGGCAAGGCAGGGGGCGGCTCCTTTGAGGATCAGGGCCCTAGAGCCCCAGGGCCAAGAGTGCAGGGTCAAGCACTGCAGAGCAAAGGAAAGAAAGGAGCTCCCAGCCCTTGCACCGGGGTAGGGGGAAGGCCTCAGCAATCTCTTGGGTCCCCACCTCCTCTGTGGGAGGGAGCTGAAACAGCCCATGCGCGAGATGAAGAGGTCCCAGTCCCTGGCTCCCTGGGGAGGGGGCCCCTCTTCAGCCCAGCCCCAGCTCCAGGCTCATGAGTCAGGGCTGGCTTGTTGAAACTGATACCCAGAAACCAGATGCTGGGCTGATGAATAATGGAGTCTCCAAGGCAGGAGCCCCCTTTCATTCCCCCCAGGACCATCTCCCCAACCCCAGCAAAGCAGAGGATGGTGGGCAGAGCCCCACAATAGGTTGGGCATCCGGCCTGGTCTTTCGTGGGACAGAGGAATTCCTAGTCCAAGAGCGACCATAGGTCTGCTCTGCTCATGCTCTGCTCATAGCTGACCAGCCTGAATGGAGCATCTTGGCTAGAGGGACAGGACTGCCCAGTAGCTCCTGATCCGGGGCTAAGCTCCCCTGGGAGACGACTGGCCCCCAAGGCCCCAGGTGGCACCTTGGAAATCCAGGGGCGGAGGCTGCAGGTTGGAGCAGGCTGGCCAGGGTGGGGCTAGCTCCGCCAGGAGGCTCTCCCAGCTCCAAACAGCCCACCGAGCCCCTCCCTTCCCCCCAGGCCTGGGCCTCACTCCCTCGGATTCTGGGGCCCACCTGGAGGCAGAGCCTGCTTTAAGGCCCTGCCCTGTGCTGAGCAGATGGTAGGGATGTAGAGAACCTGTCTGCGGGCCAGGCTAACTATACAGGCCCCAGAAGTCAGCAAGGCCCTTACCCGTCCCATTATCCCAGAGAGTGGTCCAGCTGGGACCCAGCGCTAAGGAGAGAGGTAGAGGCTGTGATCGGTGGACGTCACCTCCTGCCCAGTCCCTGCAAAAATGTACCAGATCCTGGAGTCCAAGATCCTAGGACTGAAGCCAGCGCCTTCTCCTGACACCTTTCTCTCCAGTGAACTAGAAGGCTCCTTGGGAGGGGCTGAGGGAGGAGATGCAGGCCTGGGCTGCAGGAGACCTGCTTCTGGGCTCCACCTACCCCTGCCCTCATCCACCTGTGCAAAGAGGGCATTGGGCAGTTCTCTAGAATATTCTATCTAGGGATGGCCCCTGGGCCCTAATGTGTGCCTGGACCCTGGCCAAGGGACAGAGAATAGTAAAATCCTCCTAGAGCCCCGCAAACCTGGGGAAGGTTCCTTCGGAATTTGTAGGACCCAGGGCCCCCTCTGCCTCCATTTCCGCGTCTTTGATCAAGGCCAGCCAGGGCCTCTCCAGGTTCTTGGGTCCTCTCCCCTCCCCCAAGCGGGTCCCGGCCGGCCCAGGCCGCCGACGCGCAGGCTCGCGCGCCCCCTGCCGGCCTCGAGAAGACTTTCTGCCTGGGACCAACCCCCGACGCCCAGCTCCCGCAGGGTCGCGGAAGCCTCCCAGCACCCCGCGCCAAGGCCCCTCCGGAACCTTCTCGCCCTGCCAACAATCCTCACACCGGCGCTGGGGCCCTATAAGCTCCTCACGGCCACAGCGCCGAGCCAACCCCACCCTAGAGTCCCAGGGGCGGGGGAGGGAGCTTGAGCCCATCCCACCCTCAAGTAAATGGAGGCACAGCGATACCCGCCGCAGCCCTAGGACTGCGTGGGACCCCTGCTCCCGGTTCTGTCCACTAATTCGGGGGCAGTCTTGGAGCCCGGACCCACAGCCGTCCGGATCCCAGCGCCGTCTCGTCCCCAGCTCCCCCGTGAGACTCACCTTAGGGGCATGGGTCTCCTCCCCTGTGGCTGGGGCTCTGGCCAAGGCTGCCAAAGCCCGGGTGCGGGGAGGGGATGGGGCAGCCCGCGCGGAGCCGGGGGCACCGGGACCGCGGGGCGGGCTCAGGCGGCGCAGCGCCGGCGCGGGGCGCGGGACGTAGGGGAATTACGGTAGGCCGGCGCGGGCGCTACCACCTGGGCGGGCCGGGACGTACCATCCGAGCGCCCGGCGGGCGAGGGGGGGCGCTGGGGGCCGGCGGGGGGCGGGCGCCGGAGCCCGCGGCCCTGGGGGCCATCTAGGGGCCGGGGGGTAGGGACTGTCACTGGCCCCGAGGGCGCTGGCCCTTTCCAGACGTGCGGAAAGTTCGAAGTCCCCGGGCCTTCCTGACCCTGGGCGTGAAGACAGGAGCTCGCGGCTCTCCGGCGCGGGCCCGCGGCAGGAAGCGGCCTCAGCCGGAGAGAGGAGCCCCTGGGGGGTCCGGCGCAGGGACCCGCGGGCCGAGCGCGGCCCGGGAGTCGCCCCCAGCCAGGCCCTGCACGGATGGATTCTGGACCGCGCCCTCCACGGCGCCGGAGCCACGGGCCCGCCTATCTCGGCGCCCCTCTTTCCCCCTGGCCCAGGCCGGGCATGGCTGAAAACGGGGCCGCCCCGCCGTTCGGTGCTCCCCGGTGCTCCCCGGTTCTCGCTCTCCCGGCCGCCCAAGTTCAGAGTAACGCTGCCCTCTGCACAGGGGTGCGGGGAGCGCACGGGACACAAGCGGCTCGCTGGAGCAGGCAGGCAGCTCGCCCCAAGCACACCTCCCGCCTCCGCCTTCCCTAATCATCACCACGGGTGAGATGGGTGCGGTGGGCATGGCCCCTAGGGCCTGGGGCGGATCTGGGGCTCAGGCCCACCTGCATTTTTCCAAATCTAGATGCCCCTTGCCAGGCCGGGGCCTGGGGGCTGCCGGTTCTCCCTCCTGGCAGGCGCTGCCCTCTTTGGCAGTGCTGACCTCCCTGGGGCTGAGTCCACTCCAGGACAGCTCATCTTGGCTAGAGCCCATGTGGGGGTTCCTCTGTCCTTGCCTCCGGGGCCAGGTACCCCATGCCCTCACCTGCTCCCCCCGGAATTACTTCGCCAAAGCCCAGGAGTTCCTCCTGCTTCTCTGGTCCAGCCACTTCCCCCAGCCACAGACCGGACTGCCACCTGTCTACAGCTGACCAGCATCTGAAAGTCACCCCCAGAAATCCCCAGACTCTGGCCATTCTCAAGGACACCACGGCCTGCCACCTCTCACCCCCAAAGCCTTGCCCGGGAGAATAGGTGACTCCCTCTCCCATTATTCACCACATCCTGCCCATTCTTTCCCCACAAGGATCCCAGATCCGCCCCTTCCTCTGCCCTGTGTCCACTGGTCTTCATCGGGTCACCCCTCCCTAGCACCCCTCCTCCTGACTCATCCCTGCCACCGCGCAGCCTATTGTGAAACTGGAAGGGACTCCACTCTCTCTGCTTGAACACCTCTAGGAACAGGGAGCTCACAAACACCAAATCTGAGTGAGAATTTTACATTGACCTTGAAAAAAAAGGAATGGGGTGATCACAGCCTGTACACTGGGGTGAGCTCCCCCTCCTGCCAGGGCCCTTGGAGCCTAGCAGGAAAATTCACCTCCCTTTCCTCCTGACAGATCCTTAGAAACAGGGAGGCTCTGGGGACGGACAGATCTGGTGTGAGTCCCGGCCTGACCCTGGCAAGTCATTTAACTCCCTTCTTCTCGGTGTCCTGTCATGAAGGTGGAGATGGGGAGATGGGGTGGTCCCTGCTGCACAGGGTGGGTGTGAGGACAGTGAGTTTCCTGCGGGGACGCAGGAATGAAGGGCGGCTGCTAGAATCATGACCTTTTAGGATGACACCCTGAGGGTCCCATCTCCAGGATAAATACCCTTGAGTCGTCACTTCCCGTCAGTGTCCTCTGGGCCTGTGTCAGCCCTCCCCCACGGCCCCTGGTGCCCTGCGGTGCCCTGCACAGACTGTGACCAGAGCACCTGCCTCTAGGGGGCCCCTCCAGTCGCTGGGGAGTCAAGACACCATCTGTCCTGTGGTCTCGCTGCAGGAGGGCTGGGTACCCACTGCGTCATCACCTGGCCCTCCACAAGAGAGTAAAATAATACTTCTTCATCTCCCTCCTTCCCAAGCTCCACCTGCCCTGGAAACAGAACAGACGCGCCATAAACCTTTGCCATGCGGGGTGGGGCTAGCTGGGTCTGGGATGGAACCCAGGGAGCCCTCAGGTCTCAGGAAGGGGTGGAGGGCACACGCCCAGCTGGGGGGTTTCTATTCCCCGCCACGGTCCGTGAATGGCCAGCATTCTCCTGAACACCTCCATCACACCACACTCCACGCTAAGCCCTGCACATCTGAGCCCCGTGTTCATCCTTCCCGCAACCCTAGAAGCCTCAGCTTGCAGATGAAGAAACTGAGGTCAGAGACGTGTCGTGATTTGCCCAGGGCTGCACAGCTGGGAAGGAGAGGGCTTTGGCCCCAGAGTTCACAGGGGTGGGCTATTCTCCACACCTTCACCCTGAGGAGGGACACGGATACAACTTCTCTCCTGCGGTCTCCGAAGCCCTGACCTTAGGGTGCTCCCTGTCCAGTTCTGTCTCCCCCTGCCATTCCCTGGCCCGGCTCCCTCCTTAGCTCCCCAGCATGCCTCCCTGCTCACTCACCCTCCTACCCCTCAACACCTCCTCATTCCTCGGGACACCAGCAGCCTCCTCCAGGAGCCTGTCTCCCAGAACGAACTCCAGGGGTGGGGGGGACCCCAGGGCCCATGAGAGGCTAACACAAAGCCTAGGGACCAGTTGGGCAAACCCACGTCCTGACTTGTCCCTCCTTCCAGCGGAGCTAGGAGGTCGGCTCCAGGAGGCCCTGCGCCTAGAACGGGGCCTGGCATAGCAGATGGGTTCGGTGAATGCACAAATGACGTCATCTCCTTTTAAAAGCTAGTCATATCCTGCTAGCTTTCTGAGCCCGGCTGGGGAGGAGCGAGAACAAGGCTCTGGATTCCCCTCCAGACCCAGCTCTGCTCATCGGGCTGTGCAAGGTGGGCGAGGTCTCTCCTCTCTGGGCCCATATTCATCGCATCGCGTGAAAATAAGGCTTTCCTCCTGACGTCTCTGTGCGCTCAGGGAGACA
Source organism: Meles meles (assembly GCF_922984935.1). Lineage (NCBI taxonomy): Eukaryota > Metazoa > Chordata > Mammalia > Carnivora > Mustelidae > Meles > Meles meles. The sequence goes on along the minus strand of NC_060066.1, from coordinate 212,901,357 downwards.
AGCATGAGGGCCTAACGCCCCACCTGGTGCACAAGCCTGATTGGTCAGTGGTGGTGATTGTCACCATCCAGAACAGTCTTTGCTCCTCTTCCTCACCAAAGCAGGATGTCAACCGCCTTCTCTCTTCTCACTCTCTGCTCCAGCCAACTTGACCCCTTACAAGACAAGCCTCCTGCCCGAATATCCTGCCCTCTCCTGTGTCTACAGCAGCACCCCCTTCCTGGGCCAGTCCTGCCTGCTGCTCGGCCTCTATTTTCTCCTCCACTGGAGGCCGCCTTCTCCAAGATGTCTGCCCCCACTGGACCCCCAGCCTCTCATCACTCAGGCATCCCTGTCCCCAAAGTGAGTCTGCGCCATTGGTCCTAACTGGGGTCCCCCCTGGGGACAGGACTTGGGACTCTCCCCCTGCAGGCTGAGTGACCCTCTGGCCAATGTCAGCCACGCTGAGTTCCAGGCAGCCCAGGGCTGGGCTGGAGCTAGGACCTAGAGGCCATGGAAGGCCCACATTCGCCGAGACCTGGTCGCCACTCGGAGGCCTCCCCTCTGCACAATCAGGAACCTCCCACCCTTGCCCTTGTCTGTGGCGGCTCCGGCGCCTGGCTCAGGAGCAGCTGCCTGCAGGAAGGGCCCCTGGTAGGATGTACTTTGGGGGCCGCTGAGGCTGGTGTGTTGCCAGGAGCCCCCATCTGGGAGAGAGGCCACCAGCCAACAGCAGAGCCCCTGTGCCAGGCACCAGCGGAGCCAGCGCGCTGTGGCTGACATCACAGCCACCCCCTTGCCTGGTGACCACGGCAACTGAAAGCCTCCCCCTCCTGTCCCCGCCCCCAGAACAGTCCTCCATGTTCCTTCGAACCTGGTCTTCCTGTACAGAATGTATGAGCATGTGTCTGGGCGGAGGGGCGTGTAGGGGGAGCCGGCGGTGGGAGGGTGGCGTTTTTAATTTCCCGCAGCTGGCAGAGCTGAGCTACGGGGCGGTTCGGAACACAGGCTCCGCCATGACACAGATCTGGGCTCTGGGTTCCAATCCCAGCTCCGCCACATCGCGGCCACATCGCAGCCACGGGTCCTTGGGTGAGCCACTAGCTCCCTGAGCCTCAGTTTCTTCGTCTGTAAAGAAGAGTAATGACAGGACACACCTCCGAAGGCCAGAAGGAGGAGACAGGGGGCCCTCCGCTCCCAGGCCCGACCCAGGAAGTGCTGGAGGTTTTCATCGTCTCTCAAATGAATGCTGGAAGAGGCCACACTTGGGTTCAAGCCCTGGCTTGGTCTCTCATGAGCTGTGGGGCCTCAGCCAAGTCACAGGACCTCTCTGAACCTTGGTCTCTTCTTCTGGAAACCGGGGCACCCAGGCCTTCCCACAGACTGCCACCAGCAGCACATGGGGACACAGAGCACGGAGCACCGAGCCTGGCGCGTTATGGGTAGAATTGCCCAGCAATATTTATCGTCCTCCCTCTCGTTCTGCCCTGCTCCCAGCTCCCAAGTCCTGGCCCTTCAGGACCAGTTGTCCCTTCTTCCCTTTGTCATTCCACAGCACAGTCACTCTCACCCACTACCCTAAGTGTCCCCAATCCATGTCCAGGCCTGACTAGTGGCCCAGTGCTGCAGGAAGGGTGCCAACTGAGCACTGGAGTGAAACCTCCGGCTTGGGGGGGGGTTCCCTTCCTGGGTCTCAGCTTCCTCATCCGTGACACGGGGCCACAGCTCCCATCACCTCAGCGTGGCTGCAAGGACTGCAGTGCAGGAAAGGGCTCTGGGGCACCCCTGCTCCCCCAGCTAGCAGAAGGCCCCTCCATTTTGCTGTTTCTGAGCCAAGGGCAGGCCCTCTGCCTCCTAAACCAGGGCCCTACCCACACTTGAACCCAGATGACACCGTGGCTGGGCCAGCTGCACCCTTGCCAGGGCCCTGTGGGTATCCATGCCTGGAGAGAGAGAGGGTCAGAGCACCGTCCCCTCTGCTCCTGGCAACACAGGCCCTCCAGCCTCCCTACCTTGGCTGCACGCCCCTTGTCCATGCAGTCTGGGTTCTGACAGCGCAGTCCTTTCTCCTCCGCCAGGCTCTGGTCATCTGCAGAGGAGAGAAGCAGTGGTTATCAGTCGGGTGGGGCCCAGGGAAGCTGCACCCCAGGCCGGGGGTACCCAGGTGGCCCTGGGGCCCCCCGGTGGCCTCCAGACTAGAGGATGGGTGGAGCGGTCTCCTCAATCCTCCCTTCAAAGGAGGTCAGTGTCCCTTTCTCTTTTAAATGCCAACTTATCTGCACGGGAATCTGTTTGCAGAGTCCTTTTCTTGTTGCAGTTCCCCAGGGAAATTATCCAGATTCCACGGGGAGAAAACGTCTTTGGAAATAAGCGGCTCCCTCCCTCTGTCCCACTAGTGGGGGGCGGGGGTAGTAGCTCAGTGACCTTGCGGGGCTCCAGACTTCCTGGGGGATCCCCGTAGGGCTGCCGGTCCGCGATCCCTTCTCACCCCTGCCCTCCACATCTCGGCCTCTGTGGATGGGCTCCTCCTCAAAGGGCCGGGGTGTCCCCTTTCCCCACGGTCCATCTTTGACCCGGAATTTGCCCCCTCCTAGCTGCCTCTCTTCCCAGGGGCCGGGGCGCAGCAGCGGAGGGGGGCAGGGAAGGGGCAGAGAGGCTGTCCGCCCCAGCCAGCCTGCAGGGCTAGGGGAAGGGGTGCTGCTGAAGCGGGCCCCAACATGGGGGCAGAGTTTGGACCCCCACCGCCCCGATTTCACACCGGCGTCCACCTCCCACCTTGAGCGGGCCTTCCCCAGAGCGGGGTAAGGAGCGCGCCCTGGCTCCCCACGGCTCCCCGCGCCCGCCCCGCCGGCCCGCGGCGCCCCCCGCCCGCGCCCCTCCTCCAGCCGGCGCGGAGGCAGCCCGACCGGCAGGCCTGCTCCGCGGGGCCGGCCGGGGGCCCCGCACTCACCCATGGAGGAAGCGCCGAGCGGCCGGGGACGCGGGCGGGGCGGGGGGCGCCGCGGGCCGGCCGGCGGGGCGGGCGACGGCGGCGGGGGGCGGGCGCCAGTCGGGTGCCGGGGGACAGGCCGGAGCGCCGCCGCCGCGGGACCCTCGGCGGCCGGAGGCGGGGCGGGGCAGGTGGGCGGCGGGAGGAGCCCGCCCGGAGGCCCCGCCTGCGGGGGGGCTGGACTCCGCGGCCCGGCCCGCCCCCCGCGCGCCGCGCCCCCGCCCGCGCGCCGCGCCCCGCCCCCCGCGCCCCGCCCCCGCAGACTCGCCCTCCGCGCCCCGCCGCGCGGAGCCCGCACCCTGCCTCGCGGGGCGACCCCCGGCGCCCTCAGCCTCCCACACAGCGCGCATGGAAACACCCCGGGTGGTCGGGAGACGTTCTCCATCTGGGCACGTGGGGATAACGGCGTTTTCGGCCACTTCGCTATCGCCCCCGGTCCGAGAGCTACCTTGTAAGTGGAAATGGTGCCTCCCTGCAGGTCGGAGCGCAGGTCAGGACCGCTCTGTGACCCCTCGCCCCCCCCCAGCAGAGGACCCCCGTTTGGAACTGCTGTCGCGGTTGCGGGTGGGGCCGCACAGATGGGGGGTGGTAGCCTCGGCTGTTTGGTCGGTTCGCATTTTAGAAACTTCAGGGCAGTGTGAGTATGTACAGAAACGTGCGGCTGTCCGGAGTGCATAACTCAGTAAATTTTCACAAAACATATTTTCACAAGATAACCAGCTCCCAGATCAAGAAGCAGAGCGTCGCCAGGCCCCCTGCAGAAGCCCCCTCCTGGGGGCTGCCAGCCACTCCCACGAGGGGCAGAGACTTGCTGACCTCTAACCGCATCGATTAGTTATGCCTGGTCTTGTAGTTTATGTAAATAGCGTCACGCCATAATTGGACAGCATTTTAATGGTTACAAAACACTTTGCACTGCAGAAATGGAGCCTGGGGAGGCGGCCAGGGTTCCCCCAAGGGACGTAGAGTGCTCCCAAGCCTACCTAGACCCCATCCCACAGGCAGGTTACTGCCAGGAGGCCTGGGTCGACCCCTCTCCAAAGGCTCCCTGGCCTTCCCCAGGGCTTGCTCCCTCCACCCCGCCCCCAGCAGGTGGCAGGTCTGCATGCAGTGGGGAGGGGGCTCTCCTTGAAGAGCATCTGCCCTGGGGGCTTCAATGGTGCCAAGCCTGTGGGGCTCAGGGAAGAAATGGCCCAGCGGGCATCTGTCTCCTCCTGGTGCCCTGTGGACCTGGGGCTTCTGAGGAGGGCCGCCTGCCTGCCTGCCTGCCTCAGGGCGCTCAGACCAGTCCTGCCCCGCTCAGTTCACAGAAGCACTCGTTCCTGTTTCCCTGTGGAAGCTCTGGGGCCTCAGCAGTCCGAGGGGCCAGTAAGACCTGTCCCTGGGGTCAGGGGTCCCCAGAGGCTGTGCCAAGTCTGTCTGAACCCCCACAGCACCTCCTCTGTCATCTGGGTTCCCATGTGGACCTGGACCCCGCACCGTATTGGGGGTGCATTTCCGTTGTGCTCTGCAGGGGCTTCTCAAACTCAGGTCCGCTGCCAGCTCCAGGTGCTTGGGCTCTGCCGACCCTGGGCATGGGGTCAGGTTCTAACACCCTTTGCCTCAAGACTTCTGGGTTCTCGCTCTAAATTCTGGGGGGATCTGGGCTATTTCCTCTACCACAGCGCTCTGGAACTGCCTTCCCAGCTGTCTGTATCCCTCCGTGAGAGCTCCGGGCCACAGCCTCTGCAGGGCCCGGTCCCTCCGCAGCTGCCATGGCGTTGTTGGCTTGTGGTTCCGGAGTTCTTTGTGCTGCTGCTCCCAGCAGCTGGGGTTCTACCTGGCTGAACTCTCTGGCCTCTGACCCCCCAGTTTCAGCTCCCTGGAGATGCTCAATCTGCTTTCTAGAACCCCTCTCTGGTCTGCTTGGCCCTCACTCACCCAGGGTCTAGCTTTCTCGGCGCTAAAGCTGTAACTTTCTGGGGCCTGTGGGTGTGGTTCTTTCTCCTAGAGACTCCAAACACAGGAAGATCAGTGAGGGTCCCCTGAGAGGGAATTCTGGGGGCTGGGGTGGCTCAGGCTTGAGTATAGGTCCTTCCTGCCACAGGCTGTCATGAGCTCTTCTCCAGGGAACCCCCCCCCCCATTTACAGCCTGTGGGAAGTGTGGGCCTGGCACGGGGGAACGGTGTACCAGGTAACATGGTACCCTGGGCACAGCTGATTGGGCCAGAGGTGGCCACCTGGCCCAGCCCATTCAATGAGATTTGCTCTGAGAACTTGAATTGAGACACGCAACACCTGCGGGGCCCTGCGGTCACAGAAAGTCAGTCTGAGCCCACAGAGCCCACAGAGCCCCGTGATTGTTGAAGACCAAGAATGAGGGGACGCCAGAGCAGAGAGGGAGGGGGGAAGTGGTTCTGTGTCCATGGGACAGCTCCTGGGGGCCCGTCTCCACCGCCTGCCCTTGGCTTCCCCCAGGGTCCCTGCTCTCTGGTACCCATCCGACTGGAGTCATCCCGAGTGGGTGTCTGCCTGCAAATCCCAAGGCAAACTTCAGGCAGACCAGGAGCCCTGAACTTGTCCCCCATGCCCAGGATGCCAGAGGCTGCCTCGCTGTGGTCTGAGACAGGTCCACTGCCCTCCTAGCTCCTCCAGCTCCCCCCATCGTGGAAAGCCAGGGCCCCTGGGGCCGGCAGCCCAGCGCACGGCCAGCGCCCCCTGCCCCAGCCCGCTCCTGTCTTAGTCATGGGGTGCTGCTCTTGGTGCTCTCCCAACACGGTCCCTACCACAACTGGCCGCCAGGGCGCCTGGGCAGAAGCCGGCCGGCACACATGTTTTGTTTGGCCAAGCACAGCGCTTCAAAAGAATTTGAATCGGTTGCCAACTTTGAAAAGTCAGATTTCACATAAAAATCCAGATTTCTGGCTTCCACGGACAAACCAGAGAAGCCTGGCAGCTCCGGACCCATATTCCGGATGGCTGCAGTTCCCAAGCTGTGTGTGCCCTCAGCGGGCACGCACCGCCGCCCCCCACCCCACAGTCCCCACCACAGCCTGTCGCCTCACCGGGAGGGAGCTGAGCTTCTACCCAGCCCAGCCCTCCCTGGGCCTGCTCCTCTGCCCCCTGCCACATCCTCACGCCACAGCCTCCTCACGTCCTACCCGCCCTCGCCCTCCAAGGCCTCTCTGCATCCACATACGCAAATTCCAGAGGACTCTCTCCCTCCTTGATGCTACTGTCCTGGGATGGGAACCCAGCATTCTGTGCTCCCCACGGGACGGCTTAGGGAACCGCAGCGGGTACACAGCTCTGCCCTGGTCAGGACTCTCTGCTTCCCAGACCTGGTCCAGCCCCCTGCAGTGTGATCTAACCCCAGATGGCAGCCACGTCCCCCGGGGCTCCCGGGCACCTACAGTGAGGCTAGTCCAAACCCAGGTGTGCATGTGAGATACACCGATCCCTAACGCTTCGTGGGGGAAAAGAAGGTAAAACCTCCTTGACGGTTTTCCCTGTTGATGACGCGTGGGGGTGGGGATGTTTGGAATGCGTTGCGTTAAAGGCAAAGATTATTCAAATGCATTTCGTTTGCTGGTTTTTAATCTTTGTTTTGTTTTTTAAGGTGGCTACTAGGAAACATTAAGGACGGAAGTTTTATTGGCGAGCTCTGTTCTAAACGACGGAGAGGGAGGGGTCTTTGCCAGGTGCACAGGCGAGGCTCAGAGGACTGGGGGACTTGCCTGAGGTGACTTGGGTGTGTGAGTCACAGCTCCAAGTCTGTGCTCCTGACCTTTGGGCAACACTGCCCCGGGGTGCCCCCACGGCACCTGACACACAGACTTCATCCCCCAGTTGTCAGGGAAGTGCCCCCCTTCTCTGCCTGCCCCCCCGCCCCGCCCTCCACTGACACAGGGTACGAGAAACCACCTCTGTTTTCATTCCTCGGGAACCCCTCACTGCGAGCTCCCTTCAGTGGACGCTTCTGCCCACCACCTCCCAAACCCAGGCCCGGCCAGGCAAAGGCTGCCCCTCCCAGGAAGCAGCTGTGGCCTTAAATGCCCGCTCCCACGCAGACCCAGCCCTGCCCGGAGCCTGTCCTTGCTGGGGCAACCGCCACCAGCTGCGTACGGCCCCCCCCACCAGGGTAGCCCATAGAACGGGTCTGGCCCAAACCTGGCCTAGAGCCAGAGGGCATGGCCGGGACAAATGACTGCTGGCCCCAGGAGCCACTGGCCCCTCCCTACGCTGGACACTGGTCAGAGCACCACAGGTGGCCTGGGGAAGAAACGTGGTCCCCTTCCCAAGCCCCATGAAACGTCTTGGGGTGCTGTGGCCAAGTGGGGAACCAGCTGGAGCAGGGAGCATGGACCATGGCCTCAGACGCTCGCCCTGCCTGAGGCCCAGAACCATCCCTGGCATCCTCTCCCGGGGCCTGGAAACCCCAACCGCGACCCTGCCCGGCCCACACTCCTCAGGCTCAGAAGGGGTGGGAGGCACGTTCAGAATTCCTTTCTGGGGCCGGAGGAACAATCTGGACAGAACATGCAGGCCTGGAGCCAGCCGGCCACTTCCTCTGGCCGGGGCCACTACGGGCACCTGCCTGTTTGCCCCCCAGGTGCTTGCTTCCTCCCAAGGCTCCTTGGAGGACCCGAGAGTGACTGCGGAGAAACAGGAGCCGGGCTGCCCAAGCGGATTCGAGATGCCCACCCAGGATGGTCCCTCTCCGTGTGCGAGGCCTGCCCCCATCACGGGGCTGTCAGGCTCCCCACCCACCCTGATGGGCCGGGCCAGGGGACAGAGCCCACACAGACAGCTACGTGCCCGCTCACCCACCCAGCGCGGCTCAGCTCACTCCGACGCCTGCTCACGCGCCGCCGACCACCCACTGCGTGCCGGGGCCTCGCTCCCAGCCGGGGTGCAGAGCCCCTGGGGACGCCACGGGCAGGCCTTGTGTGGGGGCGGGAGGGCTGCATCTGGGCGCCCCCACTCCTGACCCTGTTTCCAGTGTCAAGAGGACACCAAGGATCATCCCTGCCTCAAAGTGAAGGCCTGAAGGTGCCTTTCTAAAGCCTGGGCGCCCGGCAAGTCCCCTCTGCACGTTCGCTGTGGGGCCTCCGAGCTGGAAGAGGATGATCAGAGCAGCGGGCAGCTGCGTCCCGGAGGCAGGGTGACCGGGGAAGGCAGGGGGGTGGGCGGGTTCCACAAACGGTGCCCCAGAGCCACGCGGGTCAGTGAGGGCATCCCAGGCAGAGGTCCCAGTAGCACGAAGCTGGGGCTCCTCGGGATGACCGAGACTGAGAACAAAGGAGCGGGGGACATGATCCCTACAGGACCTCCCTGGCTTGTGGCTGGGACAGTCGAAATGACCTCAGGCAAATCTCTGGCCCTGTGGGGACCTCTGCCACCTTCCCTGCCTCAGGGGTACAGGTGAAGCGGTATCAGCAGCCGGGACACCCACAGCCTTTCCCCTAAGGCACCCTCCACCAGCCCACCTTCTGGTTCCAGAACAGGGCCTGGCTGAAGGAAGAGGGGAACTTCCCCCCAGGCCGGCCGGCCACCAGACCCCACCAGCCCTGTGCCATCGTCCCTCCGCCCCTGCTCCACACCCTTGCCCAGCAGTCCAGGCCCCTCCTTAAGCCATCCCGGCTGCACACACCCGAAGGCGCCTGGTGTTCCTGGGGTCCAGGTGGGCACTGTGCCTGCCCCTCCCCTCCAAGCAGTCACATCCCCACCCTTGTCCACTTTGTCTGGTGGGATTGGAAGCAGGAGGGGCGCTGATGGCACCTGGGACATCTGTTGCTGATGCCCACCCAAGACTCCCCCTGCCCGCTGGTGCAGGAACGGGTCTGAGAAGACCCACGCCGGGCTGGAAAGCTGCGCTCGGGAGAGGGGCCGCTCCTCTGGGCCTATGGCCTGGGGAGGCCAGCGCCTGGGGCCCAAGATGAGGCAAAGAGCAGAGCAGACGCCAAGCTTTGGCGGGCTACACCGGACAGTCTGGGGTCGCCAGCCGGAGGCTGCGCGTTCTGCTGGGCCTCCGGTTAGCTGAGCTCTGATAACATAAGGACGATGTCGACAGCAGGCAACGGTGCCCCTGATCCGGGCCACACAGCGCTGGGAGTACTTACTCCATGTGGGTCACCCCTCCGTCACCCCACGGCACTCCTAACGTCATCACCCCATTTATAGGGTTCTCTGCACCCCTGATGTCTGGGAAAGGGCCGTGCGGGCACCCGGATTCAGCGCCCCCCACCACCCAGACTCAGCGTCCGCCACCACCTGTCCTGCCTCTTGAGATGCTCCATCTTCTCTCTGTGCGGCTTTTCCTCATCCATGTGGGGTAACAGGAGACAGGACCCATGCCCTGGGGCCCTGGATGCAAACATTCCAGAAGGATTCATCCCACTACCTGGCCTTGAACTTGGAGGTGGAGGACAGATGGAGAGCCCAGGCTCGACAGCCAGTCCCGTCCCTGCTGTCCTCTGCTCCCACTGCCCTGCTCCAAGCCCAGGCATGGGGCCCACACTGCCGGGCCAGCCCTTGCCTCTTCTCTGGTCCCCAGGGTCCCCGGGCCGCTGTCCTCCACCAACAGCGGTGCTCGGAGGGGCTCTGGCCTCCACAGCACCACTGAGGACAGGACCAATGGTAACACAGGCAGGGTGAGGGGGTGGCCAGGTGGCCCAGGTGTCAGAGCCTCGCAAAAGCCCTCCTGGGGAAGTGGGCCCGCACCTACCCCCGAGGTCCTCGATGATGTCCAGGCTGGAGCTCCAGGAGAAGCGCTCCACGGCCCCCAGCTCCAGCTCGGCCAGGGAGCCAGGCAGGGCCTCCAGCTGGTAGGCACCTCGCTTCCTCCAGTAGAGAAACATGCTGAGGCCCGAGGGGGCCTCCCTGCCAGGCCCGCACCTTCAGAGCCTGGGCGGCCCCGGGGACCCGGGTCCCCGAGGCCCAGACGCAGCGGGTACAAGGGCTGTGGAGGGGCTGCAGGGACCCCAGGGCTGGCCTCAGGCCGGCAGGCACGGCCCTCCCCTGGGAGGGGAGCATTCTGGGAGCATCTGGGGGCCTTGGAGCTGACCAATGGCCAGGGCCCCAGCCCCACACAAAGCGCCTTTCTTCCCCTCCTACAGACATTTTACAAATTTCAACTTCCCGGCCCCCTCGGAGCCCCCACCAAGGGGATGGGCAGGCCGTCTGGGGACGGCTGAGGCCCGGAAAAGAGTGCAATTGTTCCGTGGTCTCTTCGCTAAGATAAATTTCCAAAGGAGAAAACTGTGCTGCCCAGGAGCAATTCCAGCCCCCGCCCCCGCCGAACTCTGACCCCAGCCCCCAGCCCTAGCCGGGCCCTGGAGGATTTCTCAATGAGGAGTGGAAGCGCCCATGGGGGTGCCATCAGAGGGCTCCCGGAACTGTTCCAGCTGCCTGGCTGGGTCCCCTCCCCAGGAAGCCCGAGGCATGTCCCAGCTCCACGAAGCAAAGGCCTGGGGTGGTGTCCAGGGCTGAGGGGGCAGGAGCTGCTGGCCAAGCCAAGCCAGGAGCAATGCCCAAAATCTGCCCTCGGGGGGCTCTCTCCAAAGGCCTCTCCCCTCCCCGGGCTGGTCACAGTTCACCAGGCTGCCCGCCCACCCCTGTCGCCCTCCTGGGACTGGGTGTCCATCCCCCGCACTAAGGGCAGCACCATGCACAGAGCTGGGATCAGGCCAAACCCATGGAAAGAGGCTTCCATGTCAGCACGAAGCTGGACCGCCCCTGCCCAGGTGGGCTCAAGGGTGGGTGGACCAAGGAGGTGGGAAGGACGGGGAGGCGGAGTGGGGGAGCGTTAGGGGACACAGAGCCGCACACAAGGAGAACGGCGAGCAGCATAAAAACCAGCTAACACAGGGGCACCTGGGTGGCTCAGTGGGTTAAAGCCTCTGCCTTCGGCTCAGGTCATGATCTCAGGGTCCTGGGATCAAGCCCCGCATCAGGCTCTCTGCTTAACAAGGAGCCTGCTTCCCCCTCTCTCTCTGCCTGCCTCTCTGCCTACTTGTGATCTCTGTCAAATAAATAAAATCTTAAAAAAAGACAAAAAAAAAAAAAACAAAAAAAACAGCTACACAGCAGACAAATGTCCTCTGCCCATTCACTCGGAGCCCGTAAAACCTGCGCATTTTCACTTGGGTAGAAAAGGGAAATGGAAACCTGTGGTCGCCCTCCCAGGGAGAGACCTCTGCCCTCACTCCAGGAAAGCGGGGCCTGCCTGGTCATTTCAGTTCTCCCCACAGAGGTGGGATTAAAAGTCCACAGCCCAGAGGAGGAGACTGGGAATCAGCTACAGAACTTGGATTTGAACCCACCTGGGAGAGAAGGTCAGGTGGTCCCCACCGGAGGGGGACGGCCACCGTGCCGGGCCTCCTAGGCAGGAGCAGCCGAGCCAGGCCTTCCGGTCTGAGCCTGCCATGGCTCCCCAGGCTGTCGGGGCTGCCGAGGAGGTGGCCTGCGCGGGGCAGGGGAGGGGGGTGCCGAGCTGGGGCACAGCCGGCGGGCTCCCCACCCCAACCAGACGGCAACAGAGAGGCACAAGTTCCAGGCAGGGGGAGCTGGTGGCAGAGGTTCTGCTTTTGGGGGGGTCCCTCCAGGGCTATGTCTGGTGAGAGGGTGGTGGGGTGGCCGTCCAAGCGGTCTGCACACCCCCAGCTGAGGGCTGAGGTGCCAAGAGGCGGCTCCAGTAATTCAAACCATATGCCTGCCTGCCTGCCCACCCTTCTCCCCCATCGGCAAGGGGCCAGCGACAGACAAACAGGGCCCCTTGGTCATCGATCACCGGCACCCACAAGGCCTGGGCGCACAGGAGGTGGGGGGCACCCCAGCTCGGGCTGACGAGCAAGCGGCCTGCATCGGGTGTCCGATCAGGCTCAGGGGCATGAAACGGTCTGTTCCCGGCCGTCACCACAGCGGAGGCCCGGGCTGCAGAGGGGGGCTGATCCCAGAGCCCCCGGAGCTCCCAGACCCTTCTGCGTTCACGCCTGGCAGGGCCCACACTTGGTTTTGGGTTCAGAAGCAGCCCTGCCTGTCAGGGGGTTGGATTTCTTCTTACCCTCAGCTCCTGGTGAGCTCAAGGAGTCCCCCACTCCCTGAACGCCTCCCCTGCGGAGGCCCCGCGGAGGGGGGGGGCTGCTTGCGTTGGCCCCCCATGCTGAGAGAGGTTGGGCCTCACTCTCCCACTGTCCAGGGCACATTCAGCCTCAGCCTCCAGGGTTGCTCTGTCCCCAGATGTGTCCCTGCTTCCCACCTCCCTGACTGGCTTCTGCCACTGAGCCCTGCTGCCGGTGCCCTCTCCGGTGCCCGCGGGGGAGTCGCGCACACTCCTCCTGTCCAGGCCAGAGGCCCCCACCCCAGCCTTGCCTCCATCCTCCTGGAGCAGGGGTGCGTGAGGAGCCCCAGGCTGGGGAGAGGATCCCCAGAGTGCTCCCGGCGCTGCACCAGCCCCCACCTCTGAGAGGCAGCCCGCGTCCACGGCCGAGGTGGACACACCTGGGCCTTTGACTCAGTCTGGGGGAAACTTGGACAAGAGCCTGCTGCTTTCTAGGGGCGCCTGGGTGGCTCAGTGGATTAAGCCGCTGCCTTCGGCTCAGGTCATGATCTCAGAGTCCTGGGATCGAGCCCCGCATCCGGCTCTCTGCTCCGCAGGGAGCCTGCTTCCTCCTCTCTCTCTGCCTGCCTCTCTACCTACTTGTGATCTCTCTCTCTCTGTCAAATAAATAAATAAAATCTAAAAAAAAAAAACAAAAAAAAACTTGTTTAAAAAAAAAAAAAGAGCCTGCTGCTTCTAAACGTGGTGGGGTTCGCCGTCGCTTCCGACACAGCTGGGACACATGCCGCTGTGTCCCTGGCCCGGGCAGGCGGGGAGTGACGACAGCCGCCTTCACTGTGGGCTCGATGGCGTGCTGAGCACTGACTGTTCCTACACCACCGCCTTGAGCCCTCACAGCAGCCCCATGAGGCTGGAGCCACTGTCCCCACCACAGGGGTGGAGAAGCTGGGGCCAGGGGCCTGTAACTTGCCCAGGGCCCCATGGAGCCGGAAGGGGGCAGGTGGGAGGACAGCGAAGCTGATGGCTGTCCCTTCGCCTGCGGGCTGCCCGGCCAGGCCCTCCGAAACATGGTGACGGCACGTTTCCGAGAGGCAGCCGAGGCCTGGGGGGAGGCAGGGCAGTCCCCCGTTGGAAGCCTGTCCTCCCGCAGTTTGGGCCCTTGTCTCCTACCTCAGCCTGCTGGAACCTCATGACCTCTGGACGGGACAACCTGAGGACAGCCCAGAGACCAATGGCCCCCGCTCCTCTCACGATGCCCCTTTGGGTCTGAGAGCCCCAGCCCCAGGCAGGGAGAACCCAGAGGTTTGCCCTTTGTCCCCACCACTGTGACCTCCCACTGGCCAGGGGCGGGTGTCAGGACAGGCAGAGGGATGGGGCACTGGTCCCAAGGCTGCTCCATCCAGTGCCTGGCCATGGCCTTGAGTGTGGGGAAGGGCTGAGCCCTCTGCCAACCACAGCTGTTTCCTTGAGAGCGGAAGTGCCACGTGAGGATCCAAGCGGGAACCCCGAGAGGCTGAATAAGGGGATGAAAGAGGAAGAGGAGCAGGTGTCTTGAGCCGGGCGTCGGCCCCACACTGGCCACCTCCCAGAAAGCCATGGCCCTGGGGTCACCTTCTCTGCCTGAGCTAACGGAAGTGGGGGGCCCCTGGGCCCTCTAGATGCCCCTCCCCCTCAGCCACCCTCGCTGACCCCCTTCCTACTGTGCCAGGCCCTGTCGCTCCCTGAGGGCAGCTCCGTAAGGGGGAGGACTTGTTCCAGGTCCTTCCACCGTCTTGCTAGCTGGGCCGCCCCAGGGACAACACTTCCTGAGATTCCACATCTGTGAAATGGGTGAAGGAACGAGGCCCCCGCCGTGTTGTCTCCATGAGCTGGTGCCCACGTAGGGCTGAGCCAGGATTCTGGCACAGAGCCCCACAGGAATGAAAGCCTCGGGGGGGCTTCCTGCCTTCTGCCAGGGGGCCCTGCCTCTCCCCCTCCCCAGGCAAGGTCCATTATGATGCTCTGTGGCCCCATAAGCCCCCCAGGAGCAGAGAACCACATCTCCTCCTCCTCCTCTGGCATCTGGGGAGGCCTGTCCGGACCCCGAGGGCAGGCCAGGAGGGCCAGCTGCGTGGGTCGGTGGAGGAGGCCGGGAACAGAGCCGGAGCTGCGGGGCCGGACGCGGAGCCAGCCTCCCAGCGGTCGTGAGAAGCGGCCTCATGGGCTGTGTCGTACGTAAGAGCTCTTGGGTTGGGCTACAGAGGTTGTTAGGAGTGAGTCCGGCCAGGCAGCCAGAGGCCCGTTATATAACCTGGGGGGGGGGGCACTAGCCACCTCCCAGCCCCCCAGCTTTCTGTCTCTGCCCCAGGCCTGAGACAAGATGCATCCCACCAACCACGCACTCCCCGACACCAGGCCTCCAGCTCGGAGTAAAGAGAAGACCGTCCCTCCCTGCTGGGAGCCCAGGCCGTGGACCCTCCAGGACCCACCTGCCTGGTGGCGGGGTGGAGGGGTGGGAGCCGCAGGGTGGAATGGAAACCAGCCAGCTCTGGGCAGGGAGGCAGTCCCCTTGGTCGGGCAGGCCGGCACCTGCAGGAGGGGTGAAACAGCGGGGTCTGGCCTGGGTGGCACGGACCCTCCCCTGCAGAGTGAGCCCTTCTGAGCTGGACCACGTGTGCCTGAAGCCCCAGGCCTAGGCGGGCCCGCCCACGTGGGAAGCGCTGGTGGAAGCTGGGCCACAGCCACCTGGCCAGCCGCCAGCCTGGCCCGTGAGCCTTGACCAGGCCCCGGGCCCGGGCCCGCTCCCTGAACACCTCGTCACAACCCCCAGCTCAGCGGGATGCTGTCCGCCGGCGCCTGGACCGCAGCACGAGAGAGGCCGTGCGGGCCCAGGAGGGCCTAGGAGAAGGTTGGCGGAGCCCGGCAGAGGCGGGCAGGACCTGCCTCGGGTTCCGGCTCATCCTCAGCGCCCCTGCCAAGCCGCCACCCCAGCGCAAGGTTGTGAGGGCGCGTGAGCCACAACCGGGCGCGGGCAGGGAGGCTGCGGCCGCGGAGGGAGGCTGCGCCCCTGTGGCCAGGGCCAGGGAGGCCTGCGCTGCTCTCGCTCAGGTGTTCGCCCACAGACCCCTCCGAGGCTCCTGGTCGGCTGCAGACCCTCCTCCTCCTCTTTCTCCCGCTCCAGGCTGGGCTTGCAGGAGGGACACAAACCACGGGCGAGCGCCGGTGCGCTCGGCTCTGGATAAGGGCCCGCGAGTGGAAGCCTGGGACGCGGCCCAGTGATCTTGTCGCCCCCGTTCTACAGAGCGAGAAGCTGAGGCTCGGCAGGGAGCCTGACCTGCCCAGGTCAGCCGGGAGGGAGACGGGGCATGTCACCGTTTCCCCACCACCCTCCGTGGCAGACGTTCAAGTTCCACATGTGGCCAGCGTCCAGTTAATGGCCGCTCCTGCCCCTTGCGGCTCCGTGCCCTGAGCCACACCACGGGGACCCGTCTGAGGTGACTTGAGTCCTGAGGCCCTTCCTTCCCCCGATGCATCCCTGCCTCGGGACTCTGGGAGGACTTCAGGGCTTGGACAGGCCTCCGTGTCCTTTGAGCCCACTGGCCCAGGCCTCAAAGGAGGCCGGTCCCTCCCTTGGCTCCCAAGTGCCGGGGAGACAGACGACAGGCTCCTCAGACCCAGGCGGCTCCCCAGAGGAGATGGGGTGGGAGGCCCGGTCACTGTCCAGCATCAGGCCCAACCGCTGTCACCCACTTGTCCGCCCACTACAGCCTGGGGACAAGCACAGCCTGGGGTGGGCTGGCCAGAGACCAGCTGCCCACGCCGTTTTAAGCTCAGCACCTAGAGTGCTCTGGCCCGGCTTGGGCTGCCGCCGCTCCCTGCGGCCTCCGGCACCGTCACTCCCCCGCATCTGCCTCCAGGTCCCAGCTCCTGCCTCTAGTCTCCTCGCTGGGCCTCAGTCCCCTCAGCCACAGGGAGGGGAATTCCCGGTACCATCTCAGGGGGTCGCTGTGGGCATAGGGGGAGTTAATCCAGGAGACTGGCCACACTCAGGCTCTGTTCCTGGTAGGGTCCCATGGACAGTGGCTTCCCGTCACAGCGAGAACACTGCTCCTGCTCCCTGCGGGGCAAGGCCCCCCTCCCGGACTTGGCCGCTCAGACCCCCCCACGCTGGTTCCCCGCTGAGTTGATAGTGCTGTTCCCCAGCAGCTGGGCCGCCTTCTGGTCCTGCCTCTCGGGGGCACATGATCGCACTGGTACAGGGGAGTCTAGGCTCCGTCTAGACTGGGAGCCCCTGGAAGCAACCACTGGCTTCATTCTCCCCCAGACGCAGGGCCCAGGCCCGGCCCAGCCCAGAGCAGGTGCAGGTACTTAGATCAGTTCACAGTCCACCCCCTTGCCGGGGCTAACGCAGAATGCCTCAAAGTTTGGCCCATCAGGCCTCCAGCTCATCCTCAAAGGTCAAGGTGGCAGGGCTCCCTGGCTTCCAATGAGGACTCCAGCTCAGAGGATGGCCTGCAGGCTTGGGACACCCAGCCTGGGGTCAGATCTGGCCACCCCCTGGGAGAAGCAGAAGCCCTACTGGACCCAGGAGCTCTGGCATCCGGGGTGCCAGGGATCTCCCAGCCTGGGGAGGGGGCAGAGGAGGAATTGGGTTCCTGAATTAGCCGGGCCGTCTGTGGCCCTGGCAGTATGGCCGCATTCCAGTCTCACTGCCGGCTGCTGGCCACCGCAGACTTCTAAACCTGGCGAGACAGACTGAGAGGCTGGGCTTTCTCAAGGGCCAAGTCTGTCCAAGGAACAAAGGCTTCTGGGCCAGGTTCCCAACCACAGAAAAGACCCGGCCAGGCTTCCAGGATAGCTGGGATTTCAAAATATCCATTGTTGAAACACCGATCCCAATGGTTAGAAACGATCATTACTGCCCCCTTGGACATCCCCAGCAGACCCGGGCTGCCTTGGACAGGCCTTGTCTCCTATTTGGCCCATGGAAGCCAAGGATGTCTCCTCTCCCCAAGCCCAGGATGCCGGGCCAGCCTACAAGCCCGGCCTACAGAGGCGATTTCTGGGCCGGGCAGCTGCTGGGGCTTAGGGTGTCTTGGCTTTGTAGCAGATGCTGGAGCTCGAGAGCCTTCCATATGGGCCTGGAGATGTTCTGCCTGGGTCCTGTTCATGCGTATCTCAAGAAATGTAAAGCAGGTAACGGAGAGAGGAGGAGAGAGAGCGTGTGCGTATGCTCATGAGCCTTATTTGACATTCTCCCTCTCAGAGGAACGTGACTTTGAGCCAAGATCGGCACGACAGGAGCAAGCTAGATGTGCGGACGTCGGAGAAGAGTGTCTCAGGCTGAGAAAACAGCAAGCCAAGGGCCCTAAGGTCGGGACGTATCTTGGGTTCGAGCCAAGTGGCCAACTGCTCTAGTCTGCTCCGGACTGAGAGGATTTCCAGCACTTTCCGTGTTAAGCCAGGGTGAGTGGGTTTCCTTAGCAAGGGAGCCTCGAAAGCCTAGCAAAGCCAACGTGGCCAGAGCCGGGTAAGCAAGAGGGAGGAGACTGTCGGAGAGGTGATGGGGATTAGGTCTGATGAAGACCTACGAGGACTTAACCTTTTATTCTGAGTGAGACAGCAGCCACGGGAGCGGTTGTTGTTGTTAGGATTATTTATTTATTTATCTTAGAGGGAGATAGTGTGAGCAGGGGGAGGCGCGGAGGGAGAGAGAGAGAGAGAGAGAGAGAATCCCAAGCAGACTCCATGCCAAGTCCCACTCGGGACTCAATCTCACGAGCCTGAGATCATGACTTGAGCCCAAATCAAGAGTCAGACACTCAACCAACCGAGTCACACAGGCTCCCCGTGGGAACTGTTTTTTTTTTTTAAGATTTTTATTTATTTATTTGGCAGAGAGAGATCACAAGTAGGCAGAGAGGCAGGCAGAGAGAGAGAGGAGGAAGCAGGTTCCCTGCTGAGCAGAGAGCCCGATGCGGGACTCGATCCCAGGACCCTGAGATCATGACCTGAGCCGAAGGCAGCGGCTTAACCCACTGAGCCACCCAGGCGCCCGGGAACTGTTTTTTTTTTAAACAGAGGATGGACATGATCTGACTTAGTGGTTGTGGGTGACGTGGGAGGCGCTCGGACGTGTGGGGATCCTAGGGCGTTCGGGGGACTTGCTGACAACGTTGTGCCTGAGCTGGTCACAGAAAGCTTCTGTGTGACTTCCTTATGAGTCAAACAAACTTGAGTTTCTTGTCCTTTAAAAGCACAACAAAGCTTCGGATATAACGACAGCTACAAAGAGACAACGTGCTAACTGATTCGAACATTTATTTACATCATTCACTGGGGCTTCTGTTTCCTACAAGAGTGGGTTAGATCAATCAGATCTTCTCACTTGAAACAATCAAAAAAGCTGGATTGAAGGAAAAAAAAGTTTAGGGCACCTGGGTAGCTCAGATGGTTGGGTGTCTGCCTCTATCTCAGATCATGATCTCAGGGCCCTGGTATCAAGCCCTGGGTCAGCCTCCCTGCTCGGTCAGGAGTCTGCGCTCCCTCTTCCTCTGCCTCTCTCCCCACTCCTGCTCTTTCTCTCTCTGTCATATGTTAAAAACATCAAACCAGCTGAAACCCAGAAGAAGTCTAAGGAAGTAAACTCAGATGGCCGTGCCCTCAGGTTACTTATGGACTCTGAGAAGAGAGCAGGGGAACTGACCTTCACTTGTAAATGGCCTTATGAGACTAGGGGAACAAAGTTCCGGATGTGAGGAAACTTCAACTTGAATTTCGACTAAGGTCATCCCAGACTGGCAGTGTCTGCAGGCATACGGCCGAAGCACATGAAAATCCTCCATCAGCCCAGGCCTCAAATTTTTCCTACAAATAATTTTAAAAATACAATGTCTAAGACACAGTCAAAGATCGCTAGGCACATAAGGAAAAAAGGTGCTATGATTGAAAACCAACAGAAACCAACAAAAACTTGAAATACTGGGGTTCTCAGTAGGCCAAAACACCCCGCCATCCAATCTCCACAAGAACTCTGGGTGGTGAAAACTATGGGTACCCCCACTTTCAAGACCACGAAATGGACGTGCACAGGCTGGGGACTTGCCTAAGCTCACCCGGTTAGGGAGCAGGAGGGCTGGAACTCAGCACAGGCCAGTTGCCTCCCATCTGCGCTACTGAAAGAAAACTCACAGAGGCCCCTGGGTGGCTCAGTCGGTGGAGCGTGTAACTCATGGTTTCAGGGTCATGAGTTCGAGCCCCACGTTGGGTGTAGAGATTACTTAAATATAAAATCTTTTAAAAAGAAAATAAGAAGGGGGGAGCACCTGGGTGGCTCAGTCAGTTAAGTGTCTGCCTTTGGCTCAGGTCATGATCCCAGGGTCCTGGGATCAAGTTCCTCATCGTGCTCTCTGCTCAGCGGGGAGCCTGCTTCTCCCTCTGGCCCTCCCTCCCACCTTGTCTCTCCCAAATAAATAAAATCTTTTTTAAAAATTTACTTTGTTTTTTTCTTAATGGCTTCATGACATGTATGGCTATACCTTAATATTTATTTATTTATTTGAAAGAGCAAATGAGTGAGAGAGAGAGAACAAGCAGGGGGATGGACAGAGGGAGAACCAGACTCCCTGCTGAGCGTGGAGCCAGACACGGACCCCGAGATCATGACCTGAGCCAAAATCCAGAGTCAGACGCTCAACAGACTAAGTCACCCAGACGCCCCGAAAGAGGTAGATGTTTACATCTCAGTATCTTTTTTAAGTTTATTTATGTATTTATTTATTTTTAGTAATCTTGGCAGCCAAGGTGGGGCTCGAACTCATAACCCCGGGATCAACAGGCACGTGCTCCACCGACTGAGCCAGCCAGGGGCCCCGTATCGACATTTTTAAAATGTCCAAAATAGAGTATTAATTGGAAAAAAACAATTGCAAAACTGCATATTTTCTACCATTTCAAGATTTTTTCCATATAGACATGTGCAGGGATGTGTGTATGTGTGTGTGTGTGTGTGTACTCCTAGAACAATCTGAAACGCAGCTGGAACCAGCTGAAAACTGGAGGACTTGTCTCTACACTGCCTACGTGCTGTCTGAACATTTTAAAGTGAAGATGTTATTACGGTAGAGGCAGAACAGAGCACACACATGCCGGCGTGGGTAGGTGGGTATGCATTTTCTCTCTAGGCCGGTTTTAAGGCCGATATTGCAGGAAGCTTCCTGATTCATCGACCTATTTGCCATGCTCTCTCCTCCTCAAACTTTCTGAACCCAATCACCAAATTGCTAGCAGAGAGGATTTTCCTAAAAGGCAAGTCAGGGGTGCCTGGGTGGCTCAGTCGGTTAAGTGTCTGCCTTCAGCTCAGGTCATGATCTCAGGGTCCTGGGATCGAGCCCCGCGTCCAGCTCTCTGCTCAGCGGAGAGCCTGCTTCCCCCTCTCTCTCTGCCTGCCTCTCTGCCTGCTTGTGATCTCTGTCTGTCAAATAAATAAATAAAATCTTTAAAAAAATATTAAAAAAAATAAAATGCAAGTCAGATGGTTCTGCCTCCCTTGCTAAGGATGCTCAAACTCTCCAGGCCCCGGGGATGAAAGGCGAGTTCCATGAGTTGCTCTGGTAGCCTCCCCTTGGACTGACCCTGTACCTGCTCCTCGCCCCTCCCCCCTCCCACTGCACCCGCCACCCCAGCCATCCTGGGTCAGCCCGCGTGTACCCGCTGCGCGCACCCCCGCCACACCACCCCGGTCCCGACTCTGCTGTCCTGTCTTCCAGAACCGGCCTTTCCAGCCCTACTCCCCACTCCTCCCCCGCCCCCACTTTCGACCCCACTGACTTCAGTTTATCCTTTAGCTGATGCCACTTCTTCGGAGAATCCCTGAGATTGGCGTCAGGAGAGGGAGGTCTCGTGCGGGTGATCTCTCTGCTCCACCATCCGCATTTTAACACACGACCTACTTGTAGATTTCCAGTCTACATGTTCTTATCACTCAATAATCAGCAAGATTTTAGAAAGACGGGCCTTTATCTTGCTCGCCGTCACCTCCCCAGCCCCTGGCACGCGGTCTGACGATTCATAAGCATTCCATAAAATTAATTTAGCTAACCACGACATTCAATCTTATCAAACTCTAAAACTTGGAAGTAATCAAAAGGATAACTAGGTGTCTTTTAATATCAAAGGAGAAAAGAGAAAAACATTAAAGGGCTTAAAGGCGCCATCAAGTGTACACTGAAGAACAGGGGGTCATTCTCCGCCATCTGCTGGGAAATCATCTCTCCTTCATGAGGAAGCAGTGCCGGACCTTGAGTTAACTGGACATCAGTCCCCAGGGCAGGGATACTCGTAAGACAGACTTGCTCACGTGGACGGCACACATTCATTTCTTCTCCGGCTGTTCCCAGCAGAGACCAGCCGTGACAGGTAAGTTCTGCTGGGAGGAGCCACAGGAAGGAAATGTTGGCTGTGCAGACGGCTTCCCACGAGGGGCTCACCCCGCAGTCAAAGGCCTGTGTGGGTATTAGGAGGAATTCTCCATGACTGCCTGCTTCCTACAGGTCTTGGGCCGGCCCAGGGTATGGCAGGGGTGGAGGCCAGAATGGGTGTTCTTGAGCACACAGAGGTCAGTGGCCAATGAGTGTCCAGGCCCGCGCTCGGACTCCGGAGTGCTGGAATGCTATCGGATTCCACGCACACATTCCTGACCCCCCACGGCCAAACCACGTCATGACATGTATTAAAAGAGAACTTAAAACTATTGGGCGCCTGGGTGGCTCAGTGGGTTAAGCCGCTGCCTTCGGCTCGGGTCATGATCTCAGGGTCCTGGGATCGAGTCCCACATCGGGCTCTCTGCTCAGCAGCGAGCCTGCTTCCCTCTCTCTCTCTCTGCCTGCTTGTGATCTCTCTCTGTCAAATAAATAAATGAAATCTTTAAAAAAAAAAAAACTAAAGAACTATTGATGGTGTAGGAGGAAATTTGCTCCAAAGACAAGGCCGGGAACCTATTCCAGGCCATCCTAGCAATGGGGACACAACAAATGTGACCGTTTGAATGGTCTTGGGGCACCTTTCCCATCCACCTTCCCGCTCCCGGAGAGGAAGCTGGGTGGCTGCCTGTCACCGCTGACCCTCCCGGTGCCCTCCTGCCGCAGCTGGGTCAGCTCCCCCACTAGAGCAATCCATAACATGGGATCACACTCTTCCTTCTTTTCAGAAGTTGGATGGTGGAGACGGAAAGCCTCCCACTTCTGCCTTCTCAGAAGACAGGACGTTATCTGCCCCCATAAATCAGAGCGGACGGCTAAGCCTGGCTGGGCTGGGCAACCCTGCTTTCCATGTCCTCAGTTCATTAACTTACCAATTAACAATGACAAAAGTGCCCGGCTGGGAGAGCTTCTTCTGGGGCTCAGACTAATTCTGCAAGTGTGGGACTTGGTGGCCTTTTTTTTTTTTTTTTAAAGATTTTATTCATTTATTTGACAGAGAGAAAATACAAGCAGGCTGAAGGAGAGGGAGAAGCAGGCAGAAGGAGAGGGAGAAGCAGGCCCCCCACAGAGCAGGAGGCCCAATGTGGGGCTCGATCCCAGGACCCCGGGACCATGACCTGAGCCGAAGGCAGACGCCCAACTGACTGAGCCACCCAGGTGCCCCCTTGGTGGCCCTTGTGAGACCTACAAAGCCTCTCTATTCCTGCTCTGGGCTGTCAACCCTCCTTTTTGGACAAAGAGGCACAAAACACTCTCCGGCTCCTAGACAGAGGCTGAGCCAGCCGGGAGGCGGAGGCCCATGTTGTGTCGGGACTGAATTCATGCGTGCCCTGGGGCATGGTGGCGCCTTGCCTGGCTCTCAAGCCACATGCTAGACCCACAGCTCTGTGCCTCTGCCCAGCTACAGACCCAGCAGAGAGGGCTTCTCCCACACCCAGCTCCAGGCTGAATTTCTCCTGCTGAGCTGTCGGCACAGAAAACCAGGGAGCTCTCAGCCTGGCCAACTTGCTTCGCCTCCAACACAGGCCCCCGGGCGCTATTTTAACCTATAGACTTTGTGGCCACGGTTCACACTGTTTCCTTGCTGGTGGTTTCCGCCCCGTGGAATTTCCATTCCCAAGTACCCATTTGCTCCCTGGCACAGACATCGCACGGTACTGGCTGCCATGGTGGGGGTCCTCCTCCTTCCCTGGAGGGCAAGTCCCCGAAGACCCTTGTCTCTGCATTCCCGACGGCCAGCAGCATCTCCCCGTGGCTGGCCTCCTCGCAAGGGGTAAGGTCAGAAAGTTTGGTGGCTTCTCCCTGCCGGACATTCACAGCCCGGACCTTCCAAGCCACAGTCCGCTGAGCACCAGCACCCATCACCATGGCAACCCCAGGCTTCCCAGCCAGGCTGGACTCATTGTCGGCCCCACGGCTCAGCTGTTTGCTGACGCCCAAGACTTTGCTTACTCAGCTCCCAGGGTTCCCAGATGGACCTGCTGCACCACCCCCCCCCCGCCGCCTCCAAGTGGGTTTTTCCGACTGCCCGCCCGGCCCCACCTCTGCCCCACTCTTCCCCTGGCAAAGCCTTGGAAATCATTCCACTTCGCAAAGACTTTCTGAAGAGGCCCCTAGTGGCACAGGCATCCCCAGATTTATTTCAGCCTCCCTGCGGGCTCGGCTGGTCCGGCCAGAGCCTGCTGCCTCTGCCAGCCCTGCGCAGGGAGAGTGAGGACGGGGCTGCTGAGCCCGCACTTGCTGAGGCAGCGATGGGCACAGGCCCCGGGCTGGCTCTCCTCTTTTAATTGAACTTCTCCAGCAGCAAAACTCTTCTAACACACGCTCAAAGATGGCACAGAAAAGACAGCACCTTTCCTTTCAACTTACAGCCTGGGCCCAGAAAAAACCTCCCACTGCACCCAACAGTGAAAAGGAGGGGCGCCGGGGTGGCTCGGTCACTTGAACGTCTGGCTCTTGGTTTCGGCTCAGGTCGTGACCTTGGAGCCATGGGATCGAGTCCTGTGTCGGGCTCTGCGCTCAGCAGGGAATCTGCTTGGGGATACTCTCTCCCTCTGGCTCTCCCCTCTCTCACGCTCACACTTTCTCCCTCTTCCTCTCAAAATAAATAAATCTTTAAAAATGTATACTGAAATGGAAAAGAGCAGAGGCGTCTGCTAGGTGTCTTGTCCTCTCTGCTCTGGCACCCAGATTCCCCTGCCGTTGCTTTATTTTCCCCAAAGTTTTTGCTGTAGTTTTTCTTAAGTGTTTTAAATAATTTCCTGGAATAAAATATCTATATATGTAACAAAATTACACAATTAAATGCATGTTCTCAAAAATATTTAATAATACAGAAGTTCACAAGTTAAAAGAGCTGGATTAAAAAACCGCAGGACACCAGTTTTATAAGACACACACACAACTTAGAAAAATCCCAGACAAGACAGCATCACGGCAGGGACCCAGGTTATCTACGTGGCAGTGACTGAAAGTCATTTTCTACATGTGCGAACAGTTCGTCCCACTTTAACAGCAGCTACATGGGGGTCTCTGAAGAACTGCCAGGAATGGGGCTAACGGAAGACAGGAACCGGCCCGCGGGGGTGCCCTGACAACGGTTCACGGGGCTGGAAACCGCTGTGGAGGGAACCGTGCCTGCAGGCAGGACGGGTGAGACGGCTGTGGATCTCAACATTTAGTTTCTCCATCGTCCCAATGTGACCGAGGAATACGATCTTGGTCCCTGCCTTCTCAGAGTTTACAATTTTGCCAAAGATGGGGTTCTGCCCTGCCACGTACAGACAGTCCTCGTGCACCCACCACGCAGGCACCCCGAGGAACAGCCACCAGCCATTCTGAAGACGTCAGCAGGCTGAGGTCGAGTATCCCCCATGAAGTCCCACGGCTGGCCCACAGGCCCTCAGGGTTCCGACCTGGAGCTCTACTACCAAAGCCTGCTGCCTGGACCACTGTATTGCCACGTCCAAACCTGAGGGATAAAACTCCCAACTAGACAATGAAAACAAAAACGCAACGCCCTCCAGCAGAAGCACAGGAACCTGGGCCTGCACGAGTGGGTGCTCCCGCCTCGGGCTCAGATCGCCCCGTGCGGCAGGGAAGCAGCCGCTGCTCCCAGGGGTCCCAGCCCAGGCCGCACCCCACCCCGCCCCGCGGGCCTCTTCCAGACTGACTTCGCAAACACTCGGGGCACCTGCAGGGCCAGCTCGACTGTCCTCCTGCCCTCTCTCCATCGCAGGCCACTCTCTAGAAGGGCCACCACTTCAGCACGGAACCGACCTTTGTTTACAAACTAAAACACCAGAGTCCAAGAGTCGCGTCGCCTGCTTTCCCGTCTGTCTTTCCCATGAGGTGTCTCTTCTAAAGAACTGCCTTCAGAGAACCACAAAATCAGCAACCAGGGCTTTCGAGTTCTAAGTCATGTTATTTTTCTCTTCAAGTAAGCATGTGCTACTTTGAAAATCACACACACACATACACACACCTGAGTTTTTGTTAATTTAAGAAAAACTCAAGTGTGGAACTTACCACCATATTCTGAAACAAAGGACGGTAGAAACGACAAGAAGCCCCAGCTGCAGACATCGACAATCACAGGCACAGACATCCAGGGTGGACGGCACGGCTGCGGGTCTGACCAGGCCCCCCGGAGCTGGCCACGGAGCCAAGTCTCCTGGATGCCCAAGCCCTCGTCTCTGGAACAGCAGGCACCAGGCCACGCTCTCCCCACCGGCCACCAGACCAGTGGCTGGCAGCTCCCTCTAGTGGCAAGGCCTGCCTCCTCCCCAGGCACAACCCCCGAGGGCAGCAGGAAATCAGGCCAAAAGCAGGCCTGCCTGGACCTGGACGGGATTGCCTGGGGCACCACCTGGGGCACCACCTCCGTTGCGGGAACCTAGAGTATCACTGTGAAGACTCAAGGAACCAGGGAAGGAGAGGAGCAGATTGTCTGTCAACATTTTGGCAAGACCAAGACAGAAAACAGGCACGAGGTAAATTTAAATATAAACAAGACGCAATGAAGTTGGACCTTCAACAGTCTCTGGGGCGTTGAGACCAATCCTGGGGGCTGGCAGAGCTCCAGGGAGAACGTGGGATCGTGGGTCTCTGAGACGCCGAGGGGTCACCCGCAGAATCAGGACAACAACCAACCATTTAAATGAACACGGATGTTAAAACCCACATCCGAGTAACCAGCCTTCCCCGTGGCCTGTAAGAAGCTGAATCCACGAGTGTGAATCGCTACCTCGGCATGACTCTCACAGATTTAAATGCACAAACGACGTGACCCCGCCCGATGTTCTTGTTTCCCGGAATCACTCTGACTCTGGACGGTCAAGAATTGTGACAACCAGGGGTGCCTGGGTGGCTCAGTGGGTTGAAGACTCTGCCTTCGGCTCAGGTCATGATCCCAGGGTCCTGGGATCGAGTCCCGCGTCGGGCTCTCTGCTCGGCAGGGAGCCTGCTTCCTCCTCTCTCTCTGCCTGCCTCTCTGCCTACTTGTGATCTCTATCTGTCAAATGAATAAATAAAATCTTTAAAAAAAAAGAATTGTGACAACCAGAGAGAAGATGAAGACTGGGTTTCCCCCACTTCCCTCAAAGCCACCAGGGAGAACAGCATCCCGCCCAGCCTCCTGTCGCACCCCCCCCCAACCCCGACCCTGCAGAGAAAGTGCTAAGTGGCACCAGGTCGTCCACAGGTACAAGTTCCGTCCGGTCCAGACGTCAAAGGCAAGAGGGGGCCTTCCAGGTGCTGCTCTGATGGTCCTTCTTCCAAACAGCCCAGTGCCAGGGCGGCCTACAGCGCGTCCTCAGTCTAAGACGAGACGTCAGGACAGAGCTGGTTCTAAAGAGAACTTAGGAAAGGGGTCCTGGATTTGAGAGCAATTTTTTCAGCATAAAGTCATCAGATGAGGAAAACAAACAAAAGATGAATGACTCTTGAGTCCAAAGGTTTTATCTACGAAACCCTGATTACACTGACCAAACGAAACCTTTGAACACTGGACCATGGGAACGAACAAGGGTGTGGACGGCATCAGAGAGGCAGGGGATGAGTGCGACCCCCCAGTGGCGACCGTCCACAGGCAGACCCCGCCGCTGGGACCCCCTGC
Organism: Meles meles; assembly: GCF_922984935.1. Classification (NCBI taxonomy): domain Eukaryota; kingdom Metazoa; phylum Chordata; class Mammalia; order Carnivora; family Mustelidae; genus Meles; species Meles meles. Next base: position 212,874,273 of record NC_060066.1, on the reverse strand, counting down.
CTGTTGGCCATCGCCAGGCAAGGACCAGGGGAGCCCCCGCATCCTGTTATGCTCGCGACCCCACTGGCCAGCCTTCCTTCCTCTTTGGTAGATTTTTGCAGCCCCCGTTTCCCTGTTTTTATTCAGATTCCAACAACCAGGTCTTTGAAGGGTTTTGTGAGGAACCGACCGTGTTCTGTTTAAATGGTGTACAAGCTTCTCCCTGCTGCTTTGACCCTTTAGGAAATAAAACAGTAAGTACGAGGGAGCATACAGAACACTAGGGCAAAACTCGAGGTCACGCAGCTTTCAAAAGAGTTAAACTGACTCCAGATCCACGAGTTGCACAGGAGACACCGTCTGCGACAGAAACGCGCCGTTCCCCGCCACTGCGGTCGGTCTGGCGTCAGGCTGGAGACGCGGTCCGCTGTCCCGGGAAAAGCCCCTTCCCTTACTGATGACGTCATCAGTTTATTTTTCGGTAGAGTTTGGGTCTTGGGTGTACTTTCTCCTCACGCGTCTCCTCGGTTTCTCTCGCTCCAATCTTCTCGGATGCTCCAGGAAGCTTACAGTTATAATCGGTGGTGATGTAAGGTATTGTCCCTTCGAGCCCGCGCTGAAACAGAAACAGAGAACGCGTGGAAACACCCCACCCTGCGCATCAGAGTCTGCAGCGCTGCATCTCTTCCCCAGAAAACACTGCGGAAAGGGAGAGTCCGAGTGAGGTCCCCGCACCCCTAAGACCTCCAAGTTCCCCTTCCCGCAGGGGTCCACCCGACCCAACAGGCCCAGGTTCAAAGGCAACTGCCGCCGTTCGGTCCAATTCCACTGCACAGACACGTCGACCAGCAGGAGAGAAGGGGGCGCGCATGCGTTTCTCTCAAACAAGTTAAGACAAGCAGCCGAGAGGGGAGAATACCCACTGCCTCCCCGGGCCACCACATGGGTGTCCTCGGCCAACATGACCTTCCCCTGACCTTCTCACAGGTGCACCCACAGACCGTCGTCAGGAAGGAGTCCTGGGGAGACCACCTCTGTTCTCTCCTCCCATAAGCTACTTCTGGGATAATGGCCCTACCATGGGGCTCCGGGCCTCTGAGGACACTTCGACCCTCCATTTGCCTCGTTCAGCCTCTCCAACAAAGCGTGAGTTCCCACATGATAGCCTGTTGCCGTGAGCTCTCTGGCTACCTCCAGGGCTGCCCCTGGGAGCGGCACTCACCTGGCTCTTGAAGACACACTGTGGAATGGAAATGGCCCCGACCAGCAGACAGTTGACGTTTCGGAGCTCCTCCGGGGGCACAGGAGTGAGGATGTGGTAGAGTCTCTTCTCCATGTCGATCCCTCTGCAGATTCCTTGAAGACACAAAACGCACACAAATAATCCTTTCTGGAAGATATTCTTCCTCCCTACCGCTGAGAATTGTAGAAAGGCTTTTAAAATAAGAATTTCAACTTCAACTATGTTTCACTTTGCAAATATAAAGTTCCAAGAGAGGGGAGTATGTGACCGCTCTTAGTCAGAGTGGTCGAGTTCTCTCGGAACCCTTGCCCTTGTTCAGCCGTGAGCAACCGAAGTGCCCTACTGCCGAAGTCCCAGACGTCTCAAGTTAAGGCACACCAGGCCAAGAAGAAAAGCCACTGTGGGGAACACACAAATGACTCAACCTTTCCCTGTCATCAATTCCTTCTTCATGGTCTGTACCAGGTGACAGAGCTTCTGTGGAAACACTTTCCACCAGTCGTGGTGTCTAACTCGGACACCTGTATTCGATTATTAAGGGTTTTGCTCATTTTCGGCTACGTAGGTCCAGCACCCTTCCAGAAACGGACCCTGACCTCAGTGAGCCAGAGGGACAAGCACGCGAGGCAGGCTTGGCGAAGGAGGAAGGGCCCAAAGCACAGATCACCCGACGGTGCCCAGCCCAGCAGAGCAGCGGTGGCTCCGACTGGCAGAGTAAGAAGAGACGAGGTGGAGGCGTCGGACAGATTCTGGACACAAGCTCCCACCCCTGCCAGTGGCCTGGATGTGTCGAATGAAGGCAAGGGGTGCCATGGTGGACCCAGAGGTCTGGCGTAAACACCAGAGTTAATCTTCCAAGGACTCCTCACAGGCCCGGGAACAGGAGACGGTGCAGCATGGGAGGGGATTTGGGGAGAAAACTAGGACCTCAGTCTTGGACTTAAGTCTTAGATGCCAGTGAGATACCCAAGCAGAGAAGTGAGTGGGACCTTGAGCTCAGACACACAGCTGTGCTACAGAGATTCTGTGGGAAGTCAGCCTAAAGATGGATCTAGGGCCCTAGCAGGTGGACACATGGCCTAGGGAAAACATCTCAAGTGACAAGAAGGCCATGACAGGTCCTTAGAAATCCCAGATTTAGAGCTAGCAGGAGCAGCAGAGAAAATGCTGCTTCATTCCTGCCCACCAGCCCCCAGGCCCACTGTCTAGAAGCCACAGACACTCTGACCACTCCAGCCGAGAGACAGCTCCAAGGTCAAGACCAGCCATGTACAGCTGGAGAAGGGGATCGATTCAGTAGGTATATGGACATGTTTTACTTTGACTCACCAAACCCCAGACAATCACAGATTGGAGTCTGGGCGAGTAGGATGGGCCCGTTTGCGTATCCTCTGACATCATCCAGGATCTTGCAAAGACCGACCCAACTGGCATTCACAGCGTATAATATATGGGTGGGAGCGACATCAGCGTGAACAATCCGGAGCGCAACCGCATTGAAAGGGACCTGGAAAATAAAGTCGCACCTCCCTCTGTTAATTCCACTGGAAAGGCTCCTTCTGGTTTTTACAAGTTGACTAGGCAGCTATCTGAAGTCACGTTGGCCAAACTACCCACCAAAAAGCATCTAAACAGAACAGAAATGCTACGAACCCTGGTCAGTGTTCCCCTACTTTAATATACAGAACGTAGGAAATTCACACGAAGTTCCTGGCCAGCCAACACTTGCTAGAAATCCAAACTGATGCCTGGAACTTTGTTATCTAAAGAGACATTAAGACACAAATCTGAGGATACCCTAAATGTGTTAAAGTCAAGGGGGACCATGAAAACCCCACTCGCTGAGAGGTCTCCTAATGTCAGAAAGCAAACCTCCGTTCAGTGAGAAAAAGCCTCCATCATTTCACTACGTAACATACGGAATTAGGAAAAATGGATCGAACTCCAGGAGCACAAGTGGAGGCCTGAACAGCACAGAGACTAGAGGCCCTGACTCCCCACCCCACGCAGTCAAAGTGGACAAATAACTTCTGACTATCCCCTCAAAAACTTAAGCACTAGGATGGTTAAGGTTAAACGTGACCTCCTGGTGACCGGAAGCTTCCCGGCGACATAAACACACACTCTGCGCTGTGTCACATACTGTACTCCGACAAAGTGGGCTGGAGAAAAAAAAATGTCATGGAGAAAATCGCAAGGAGGGCGCCTGGGTGGCTCAGTGGTTTAAGCCTCTGCCTTCGGCGCAGGTCATGATCGCAGGGTCCTGGGATCGAGCCCCGCATCGGGCTCTCAGCGGGGAGTCTGCTTCCCATCTCTCCCCACCCCCGCCAGCTTCTCTGCCTATTTGTGATCTTTGTCAAATAAATAAATAAAACCTTTAAAAGAAAAAAAAAGAAAATCACAAGGAAGAAGACATTTACAACATGGACTGACTGTATTTATCAAAAAAAAGCCCCACACGAAGGTGGGCCCGTGCAGTTCAAACCAGTGCTGTTTAACGGTCAATTGTAACTACCTTTAATGTGTAGCTCTCTGGGTTTAATTCCCAATTTGTAAAGTACAGAAGTATTTGGTTATATTGCTTAGATTCCAAAACCAATAGTAAAATATTGAAATAGTAACAGGCAGATACAGTTACTGGTGTATAAGCTTCAAGGTCCGCTGTAGAGCATCTCGGAGTAAACGACCCCACGGACCAAAATCCCATTCCACTAACTGCCTGACAGTCTCCAGCGGAGACGATCTCACCACCAGGCGTGGGAGACACGTCCTCGTGGGCCAGCCCCACTGCTCCTGCCTCAGGAGTGCCCCCAGAGGGTGACCTCAGGCCAGCGTCTCCGCGGCTGTAATCAGGGAATGAAAGAGCTCCTCCCTCCGCGGGCGGCCAGCAATCCACCAGCTGCTCCAGGTCAAGCGCTCAGCAGAACGCCAGCCCACAGGGAGCACTCAGTATGGACAGCGGAGGGTGAACGCTCTGGGCTCTAGAGTCTGGCTGCCTGGGCTCCAGTCCCGGACCCCACTTTTACTAGCCACCTCAGGCAAGCTGACTCAGGATCCCTGACCTCAGTTCTTCCATCTGTAAAATGGGGAAATAACAAAGCCATTGTGAGTAAAGAAGTTACCGCAGGCTTCGAACAGAGCACAGCAGATGGTAAGCATTTAGGAAATGCTGCCTAGTGCTATTCTAATCTTTTGTCATCTGGAATTCCAATATCATGGTCGTTTCTTTCTTTCTTTTTTTTTTTTAAAGACTTTGTTTGTTTATTTGAGAGAGAGAGAGCGAGCATGCACAAGCAGGGGAGTGGCAGAGGGAGAGGGAGCACGAGAAGCAGGTTCCCCGCATGCAGGGAGCCCGATGCGGGGCTCGATCCCAGGACCCTGGGATCCTCACCTGAGGGGAAGGCAGACTCTTAACCGACTGAGCCACCCAGGCGCCCCTAGAATTCACTTTTCACAATAATAGGAAATGCTTTCAAGATTGGTCTCTGAGGGGGCTCCTAGGGAGTACAGTCAGTTAAGTGTCTGATTCTTGATCCCAGCTCAGGTCATGGTCTCAGGGCCCCGAGTTTGAACCAGGCATTGGATTTCCACATTGGGCATGGAGCCTACATTTAAAAAAAAAAAAACAATAAAATAAAGGAAACTTAAAAAAAAAGAGAGCGGTCTCCAGATGCCAGGAACCACTGCGAACACTGACTGAAGCCATACAGCCGTCCTGTGAGCTCTGGCATGGCCTCCATGCTCTGGCTAAGACACGGACTCACAGCCAGCTCCACAGCGAAGCGCCGGAGCTGGACCGCCCGGTGCCACCTCTGGGGTCAGCCAGACGCTCTAGAGCAGCAGAGAAGCACAGCTGTGCCCAACACAGGGCAGCCGCTGAGAGCACGGACTCTTGAGCGAGGTCACTGCACCCCCGTCTGTAAACCGAGGCCGTCACAGAACCCACACCACGGGGCAGGGGCGAGCAAAGCGTCACCCCACGGCTAGAGAACACGTGCCGGCAGCCCACGAGGGCTCGGTGCATCCACACAGAATTCCTCGTCCAAGTTCGGGTTACCTGATAGGGCGTCAGGCCATGTAAGGGACACAGCGGTTTTGGCACGGGAGGCTGCAGCTGGCCAAGGTAACCGAGTACTGCCAAATCCCGAAGAACCTTGTTGTGGGACTCTCTGCGAAGTAAATCGGGATAAAGCAGAGCTTTAACCTCAGGACAGACTCCGTCAGTCATTACACGGGTTACGCGCCGAGAGACCACAGTCCCACCGCAACGCCTGCAGAACCTCTCCGCAGCCCCACTGGAGAACGTAAACACTCCTGGAAATCAGAGCTGCAGGCCCCCTCGGGGTACGGGTCTTCCCCAGTTTACAAGGCGGTTCCACCCTCAGAAACCCCAAAGAGGGGGAAATACCGGATATCGAAAATGCCTTTATAGGGCCACCTGGGTGGCTCAGTGGGTTAAGCATCTGCCTTCAGCTCAGGTCACAAACTCAGGGCCCTGGGATCGAGCCCCACGAGCCCCGCTTCGGGCTCTCTGCTCAGCGGGGAGCCTGCTTCCCTCTCCTCTCTCTCTGCCTGCCTCTGTGCCTACCTGTGGTCATTGTCTGTCAAATAAATAAATAAAATCTTAAAAACAAAAAAAAAGGAAATGCCTCTAAGACACCTCACCTACCGCACGTCACAACTCAGGCTCACCTACTTTACTTATTTTTTAGTTTATTTATTTCTTTGAAACAGAGAGACACAGCAAGAGGAACACAAGCAAGGGGAGTGGCAGAGGAAGAAGCAGGCTTCCCGCCAAGCAGGGACCCCAATGCGAGGCTCGATCCCAGGACCCTGGGACAGTGACCTGAGCCGAAGACAGAGGCTTCATGACTTGGTCATGCAGGTGCCGAGCCTCACCTACTTTATTTATTTATTTTTAAACATTTTATTTATTTATTTATTTGTCAGAGAGCGAACACAAGCAGGCAGAGTGGCAGGCGGAGGCAGAGAGAGAAGCAGGCTCCCCACTGAGCAAGGAGCCTGATATGGGACTCGATCCCAGGACCCTGGGATCAGGACCCGAGCCAAAGGCTTAACCAACTGAGCCACCCAGGCGTCCCTGGCCTCACCTACTTTAAATGAGCTCAGGACACTCACATTAGCCTCCGCTGGGCAGACTCACCGAACACAGAGCCCATGTTGTGTGGGCACAAAATGGCGTCTGTCCCCGTGGCGACCACTGCCACCGCCCAGCCTCAGGACAGAGCGCCGTACAGCATCGTGCTTGCCCAGGAAAAGACCAAAATCCAAAGCACAGTTTCCACCGAACGCGTACTGCTTTAGCACCAACAAAAAGGGGGAAAACTGAAAAGTCACACCCCCTCAAACGGGAGGCTGCCTGTGTTTCCGCTGGGACAGTAACAGCTCAGAAAAGAACAGAATCTCCTTCGTGAACACAGGGCTATGAGACAGATTCAAAAACTCGGGGAGGACTCATTCCTTCTAAGGAACCGAGGGCAACAGGCCTCGTTCCACTGCAGAGAACTACAGTCTCCAGCCACGACGGTTTAATTACCTGTTTCTTGGAGTTTTCCTAAACGCAAAGTCCGACTGGACACATATCAGTTTATGTCCAGTGAACACAACTGGACTCTCCTTTTCTTCGTCGGCAAACTCCAAACTCTCCGTGAACTCTGCCAGCTGGAAACCTCTGTTGCGGACTCTGGACTTGCTCTTGGTGTACAGGCCGTCCATGTCGTCCACGTAGTCGGGGGTCAGGTTCGGCATGTACTTGCTCCGGCCAGAGCTGAACTGCACGACGTGGCTGGGAGACAGCAGCCGGATGAGATCGATGAGAAGCAAAAGCCCTTTGTCTGTGAGATAGAGGACACAAGCAGCTGGTGCGCTAATCGAACAGCGACGCGCTGCCATGAGGAGATGGCACAGCTGTTCTAAGACAAAGAAAGGACCACGAGGAAGCGTCTCCTAAAACTGGGCCCCGGCGCTACTGCCTGAAGCCAGAGCCCTTCGCGCTGCCCCTCCTCTCCGGCCACACGCACCTCCGCAGGCTTACCTGACACCCAGCCCATTGTGTTGACGATGAGAGGGGACTCCCTCTTGTAGGAACTGAACACATACTTTATTATCTCAATATAATTTTCATAGTTGTTTTTACAAGACGGTTTCCCATAATACACCATTTTCTGTGGTGTCCTCTGGTGGGTAAAAGGTGGTCCTAGGAAGATGAAGGTAAGAGTTTGAATCTGTGACTACTTAAAAAAAGGTGAGGTGGGGGGAGCGCCTGGGTGGCTCAGTTGGTGTGTCTGCCTTCAGTTCGGGTCATGATCCCAGGGTTCTGGGATCGAGCCCCACATCAGGTTTCCTGCTCAATGGGGAGTCTGCTTCTCCTTCTGCCCCTCCTCCCTGCTTGTGCTCCTACTCTCTCTCTCTAATAAATAAATAAAATCGCTTATAAATGAATGAATGAATGAGTGAATTTGAGAGTTTTGTTTCAGCCATCAGCAGTGACCAAGATCCTTAGGAAATCAAAGACCATCCTATCAGACATCCTACGACTAGCAGCAACTGGATCCCATTTTCAGAAATCTAAGCTTTGGGACGCCTGGGTGGCTCAGTCGTTAAGTGCCTGCCTTCAGCTCAGGTCAGGGTCCCAGGGTCCTGGGATGGAGCCCCACATCCCTGCTCAGCAGGGAGCCTGCTTTTCCCTCTCCCGCTCCCCCTGCAGTGTTCCCTCTCTTGCTGTGTCTCTCTCTGTCAGATAAATAAAAACGTAAATAAATGAATAAATAAATAAAAAGAAATCTAAGCTTTCCAGATGCCTGGGGGGCTCAGTCAGTTGAGTGTCTGCCTTCCGCTCAGGTCACTATCTCAGGGTCCTGGGATTGAGGCCTCCACTGGGTTACCCTGCTCAGTGGGCAGTCTGCTTCTCCCTCTCCCTCACCTCCCCGCTCATGCTCTCTCTTAAATAAATAAATAAAATCCGAAAAACAAACAAACAACTAGGCATCCAACTTCATACAAAGACATGCTCATTTTCACATACAGTTAATCCACATTCTGTCCTAAGACGGCCATCCACTCAACAAACATTTACTGATCACCTGTAACACCCTGAGCATTGTTCTAGATACTTAGCATACACCTGCGAACAAAACACCACCCAGCCCTGCAGCAGGGACATTCTAGAAAGGACAAATAAGAACAAGGGCAGTAACTTGCGGGAACCTAGCACTTTCTACGACCCATGCACTTCACACCTGGTCTCCAATGTTCATAAAATCCCTGTGAGCTAGGCAGTATTACTATCTCCATTTTTAGAGGAGGACACAGATTAACCTGACCAAGGTCACACCCGAAGAGCTCTTGGCTGGACTTGAACTCCGGTGAGCAGGCTCCAGAGCAGATGCTTCTAATCGCAGCCCCAGTCTGTCAGGCCTGAGCTAACTCCCCTCTCTGGCTGGGTCAGGAGCGCACTCAGCAGGTGGTGACCAGGACCACACGGCAACAGTGAGCAGGGCAACCCTGGTCACTGTGGCTGGTGCCAGGCCACCTGGGACAGGGCTGGCAAGGCTCTCAAGGGTGCGGCTGGGGATTTGGGGTAGCCCACGGCTGAGGAAGGGACCTGCACAGCAGAGGGCCTGAACAAATACAAAAGGACTGAGTAAATACGAAAATACATGGGCAATAATCACAGCCACGGTTCTTCTCGTCCGAGATGCGACTTACAGACATGGAAGGGGGAGGCTAACCAGAATAAGCCCGGACTGTCAGACTGGAATCGGAACAACCGCAGTAAACTCGCGGCTCTTCATACGCTGTGAACATATGTACAGAGAGACACAGACGTAGTGTACATACACATACATGTGCGTGTGCCCACACACACGTACATGGCACGTGCGGGGCTAAGTATGCATTATGTCTAGCTCTGTGCGCCGAGGAGATCCACAAGCAGTGACACCCCAGAAGAAACGACACACCTAGTTACAGAATGGAAAACGCTGGCAAATGCTTACTTGAACAAATGATCAGAGCTCAGCTCTGGTGACAGGGCAACTGACAGCTTGTTGATAAGATGCACTGAAAACACGCACCACATCTCAATCAAACCACAGGGACACTAGACAAATGCACTCCTCCTTGACAAGCCATCAAGGTCATAAAGGTAAGAAAAGCTGGAGGGGATGCTCCAGACTGGAGAAGCCAAAGACCTGCAAACACACACAGGGCCCGGGCAGGTGGCTGGAGGGCAGAAGAGGGACAGCACCACGGCCAAATCGCTACCCTGACTTGGTGGCCGCGTCATGACTACGTAGCAGAGTGTCCTTGTCCGGGGAAACACCTGCTGAAACAGTAAAGGGGTGAGAAAGGAGAAGAAAAGTAAACGGACTAGGGAAGACGCGGAAGAAAAGGAACAATGAAACCAGCTACAAAGCAAAGTCCAAACAAGCAGTTTTGATAAAACTGTAAAAACAGGGGCGCCTGGTGGCTCAGTGGGTTAAAGCCTCTGCCTTCGGCTCAGGTCATGATATCGGGGTCCTGGGATCGAGCACCGGGCTCTCTGCTCAGTGGGAGCTGGCTTCCCCCTCTCTCTGCCTGCCTCTCTGCCTACTTGTGACCTCTCTCTCTGTCAAATAAATAAATAAAATATTAAAAAAAAAACAAAAAACAGTGAACAATCTGAAAAAGAAATCAGGAAAGCCATTCCGTTACGGTAGTAGCCAGAAGAATCCAACGCTCAGGAACGAATCTAACCAAGTGAAAGACTAATACACTGAAAACCACAAAGTCTTTGCTGAAATTGGGCGCCTGGGGGCTCAGTCGGTGAAGCATCTGCCTTCAGCTCAGGTCATGATCCCAGAGTGCTCAGTGGGGAGCCTGCTCCTCCCTCTCCCTCTTTCTCTCTCTGTCTCTCATGAATAAATACAAAAAAAAACTGCTGAAAAAAACTTAAAAAGACCTAAGAAACTAGAAAGACACCCTGTGATCATGTACGAGAAGATTTATCATTAATTGAGATGCCGATGTCACCCAAGGAGAGCTACACATTCAATCAATGCAATCCCTAACCAAAATTCAACAGCCTTTTTCACAGAAATGGAAAAAGTGACCTTCAGATTCATACGGGGTTGCAAGGGGACCAAATGGCCAAAACGATCTTGAAAAAGAATGAAGCTGGGAAGACTCACACGCCTCCATCAGCAGGGAACTGGCATAAAGACAGATATATAGGTCAATGGAATAAAACAGAGGGCCCAGAAATAGGCCCTCATATGCATGATCAAATGCTTTCCCACAAGGGTGCCAAGACCATGCCATGGAGGAAAGGACAGTCTTCAACAAGTGGTAATTGGAAAACTCGATAGCCACATGCAAAAAAATGACGTTGGATGCTTTCCCTATATCAAATACAGAAATTAATTCAGAATGGACCAAAGACTTATTAAATATAAGAGCTAAAACTTACCAAACTCCAAGAACAACAAAAAAATCTTAATGATACTGGATTTAGCAACACCGCGGATATGATGTCAGAAGAATGTCAACAAAAGAAGAAAGAAATTGGGTCTCATAAAAATTAAGAACTTTTGTGTATCGAAGGACACCGTCAAAAAAACAGAAAGAAGGGGGAAGAAAAAGAAAGAAGACCTAGAGGATGGGAAAAAACATTTGCACATTGTTTATCTGATAAGAGATCAACACCTAGAACACACACAGAATGCCTATACTCAGTAACAAGGCAATTCAGAAATGGGCGAAGGACTTCACAGACATTTCTCCAAAGATCCACAAAAGGCCAACAAGCACGGGAACAGAGGCTCAGCACCATCGGCCATCAGGGAAATGCAAATCAAAGCCACAGTGGGTTACTGGTGCGCACTTGACAGGACGGCTGTCACCCAGATGACGAGACGTGGAGAAGCGAGAGCCCGGCGCACGCACGGTTGCAAAATGCAGCCGCTGTGAATAACAGGCTGGCGGTTTCTCAAAAGATTAGACACGGCGTTACCACACGACCCAGCAATTCCCCTCCTGGTGTCTCGCTGAATGAACTAGAAGCAGGGACCTGCATAGACAACCGTAAGCGGATGTTCACAGCAGCACGATTCCCTGTAGCCACCAAGTGACAACAGCCCCACTGTCCATCAACAGCTGAGCACGTCAACAAAATGTGGTACGTGTACACAACGGAATGATACTCACATTCCACAAGGAAATAAATTTTTATTATCTGCTACGATATGGACTATCTTAAAACCCTGATGCTTGGAGGGTGCTGGGGATGAGGGAAATTGGGGGATGGGGACGGAGGAGGGCGTTGTGGTGCTGAGCACTGGGGATGCGTGGAAGGGCTGAGTCACTGTACTGTACCCCTGAAACGAACACGACATTGTGTTAACTAACAGGACTGAGATAAAAACATGAAAAAATAAGCAAAAAGAAAAAAAAATGCTTAGTTAGAAAAACACCAGACACAAGGCCAAATAGTCTGTTTTCACTTACATGAGGTGCGCGGAGTGCCAAATTCACAGGGACACAGTAGAACAGAGGTGAGCAGGAGCCCCAAGGAGGGCAGGAGGGGCAAGTGTTCTTTAACGGGGACAGCATTTCAGTTCAGGATGATGGAGGAGCTTCAGATACGGACGGGGTGAAGGGTGTGTGACACCGTGAGCGCACTTACCGTCACTGAGCTGCACGCAGGGCAACAATTCAAACGTAAATACCATGTTGTGCATATTTTACCATTAAAAAAAAGGCAACATGGGACTTTGGTTTGGAGTCTGAACCAGAAAAAGAACATTATCAGTAGGATAACTCATGAATTTTGAATAAAGCTAATAGTATCGTGTTAATGTGATTTCTTGGTTTACAATGTCATATGGGTTACGTACGACGGGCACACCACAGGAAGACGTGTTTCTGGTTTACACAAAACTCAATGGCTATCAGCTCCGTGTACCCAAACAGAACCCTAGAAAAGTATCATAGTATTTTTATTTTTTAAGAGGCTAGAAGAGTTATGGGAAGACCATGAGTTTGGTAAGGGAAATGTTCACTTTTCTGGTTTTTATTTACTAATTTTTTCCCCCAAGATTTTGTATTTATTTGAGGGAGAGCGCATGTGAGCATGAGGAGGGAGAGCAAGAGGGAGGAGCAGGCTCCCCGCCGAGCAGGAGCCGGATACATCGCATAATCCCAGGACCCTGGGATCACAACCTGAGCTGAAGGTAGATTCTTAACCAACTGAGCCACCCAGGCACCCCTGTTTTTAATTTTTTTAAAGTAGGATCCATGCCCAATGTGAGGCCTGAACTCACATCCCCGAGACCGACAGCTGCATGCTCTACCAACTGAGCCAGCCACACGTCCCTTAAATGTTTTGTTTTTTTAAGATTATACTTGAGTTTTATTTTTTTTTCTAAAGATTTTATTTATTTATTTGACAGACATAGATCACAAGTAGGCAGAGAGGCAGGCAGAGAGGAGGGGGAAGCAGGCTCCCCGCCAAGCAGAGAGCCCAACACGGGGCTCGATCCCAGGACCTGGGATCATGACCTGAGCTGAAGGTCTTTAACCCACTGAGCCACCCAGGCGCCCCAATATACTTGAGTTTTATAAAACCAAAACATGAAAGAAATGTGTAATACATACCTAGAATTGGTTCCGTAATATTAAGTAAAGAAATGCAACCTGGAGGTGTAAATTCTGTCTGTCCCAGGTCACATTCCAAATAGTCAATGCAGGAAATACTGGAAATTTGAAAGAAATAAAGAAAATCTCAACTAGCTTTCCCGTCACAAGAATAAATCAGATCTAACAGACCTTATGCAATGCGCAGGCACAACCCACCCCACGCAGCCTATTAGGTAGAACGCTCCAAAGACGGCAATCCACATAAAAACAAACGTAAAATGAGAATGTGATACAGGCATGGTCACAGTACCCGTCCACAGTATGGATACAACTTTGTCTTTCCTAAAACCCGATTTTCAAACACAACAGAATGGCTCCCTACTCCGAACCTCTGGGTACGCACAACCACAGATTCTGAGACCAGGTGACTCTTCTCGCAAAGACACTGATAAGTGACACGATCAACTCACCCTGGGAGGCCGACGTGCCTCGGTCCAAAACACAGTCTAACAGGGGTGCCATCCCCCCCGCTGAGTGCCTTCACACAGACTTGGAGATAATCCCCACCGTGAAGTCAAGATGGATTCCCATCTAGTTTCTTAAATCAAAAATCCTATTTCATAACCCAATCTAACAAAAATTTTAACAAAAATAAAAACACTCTTACCTGTTTAACAACTGGTTAATGAGGTATCTATTAAACGTGGACTTTCCAACGTCCTGAGAGCCACAAACGAGAATGACAGGGCAGCCATCTACTTCTTCTGGAGGCAAAACAAACATTGACGCCTCAAATTAGCCACCTTCTTTAGGGCTCGACAGGTAACTCGTGATTCTCTGAGGCCCTGAGGGATGAATGCTCCCTTCATCACCAGCTCACTCACCACAGGACACGGTGACCAACTCCTCCATGGCCGACAGGGCACTCTCTGTCAAACGAAGGCCGTTTTTCTTCTTATCTCTTCTAATGCCAACAGACCTCAGGGCTAAATATTCAGAGTTAATCTGGAAGGTTGGGCTCTGAAATTAACAATTTGAGTTTTAAGAAAACATGAACACAAGTGCACGTTTCTTCCTCCAGTTCTAAATTAGTAAGCCTCAAACAGTCGTCGAGCTAGGAAAGGTAGACCTGAGGCCCCCTCTCCCCCTACCCAGCCAGCCCTTCAGGGAGTCTCGTCAGCTACTCCCCCAGTCGTTTCCGTGCCTGTCCTCCCGGCTCACACGTGCTTCCGAGCTGCCATCACCTCTGTAGGAGACCCCGCAGGGAAGGAAAAGGTGCCCAAGTTTAAAAAGTAGCTGCCACAAGGACAATCCAACGGAGACCATACACGTTGAACAGGCTGGTGCTCTAGAACAAAATCAAGGCCGTCTCCAAAGACGTAAGGTAAAAAGACAATGAACACGTGCAGACCGGGCTGCAAGAAGGTTGAAGACAGGCCCACTACGCCCACGAGCGCTCGAGCAGAAGCACCAGGAAGCCACCGACCAACCCACGGAACGGAGGAGCAGCCCTCGCTGCAGCCGGTGGGACTCGGAGGGAACAAGGTCTCCATGGTGAAGAGAGCAAGGAAGGGACCCACTCACGACCATATCCTCATGCAATTCACCAACCTCAGGGTAAAGACATCATAAAAGAAACGAGAAGCAGTTCCTACTAGCAACTCTGGACTCTAGGAAACAGAGGAGCAAGGCCTTCAGGTTTCGAGGGAAAAACTCTGTACTGCGCTCAACCACCAATCATGGAGGACAAAATAAGGGCATCGTGTAAAATGACATCATATGAAGGTCACTGCCTTGTATGAAAAAATAACTCTACAACATATTAACACATAGTGCGTTGGGGGAGAGTTACCCAAGCAGGAGCATTAGGGATATAAACAGTGATGGTGAAGTCCCAGGAAAAAGAAATTAAGCCGAAAATGAATGAAAACAGAGTATCAAGGTGTTTGGAACCTGCACTTGCAAGAGGCAAAGGCCTGATGACACGGGGTTCCCGTTTCCTCCTCCACAGCCCTCACCCAGCTACTGGGTCTGCGCTAGATGAAACGGACACCGTCGCAACAGTCCACTCATGCCCCACACTCGCTGCGTGCCTTCTCCGCTCACTTCCAGCCCGACACCTGCCCACCAGCTCTGCTCCCACTCAGTGACGGCCCTGACCCGTTTCCCGGAGCGGGACGAGACAATCAAAAAGAGAACTTGTGTGCGCACCAGCTACTCCGGGTGAACTGCCAGAGCTCTCCAGGCCGGCCCCTCCCACAGATACAGGAGCCAGAGGCCCTCGCTCCACAGCCTCCCTCCCGCCGTCACCTCCCTCCGCTGCGTCCTCAGCACCCTCGCTGCTCTGACCATTCCCACCTGTTGTGTTCAAACGTGCTGGGTTTTACATCCATTTTAGCAAAAAAAACAAAACTCTGGCCCCACTTCTCCAATTACTGTGTCATTTCTTCCCTTCCCTTTACAGCTAAACTCTACAGAAGCAAAATCCCTTACTATTAAACCCGAGAGTTCCTCCCTCCCTAGGCTCTTGACCCTGATGTGGTGAGGCCACCCCCCTCAGCAGCCTACTGCCCCTGCGCTTGTCCGAAAGAGGCTCCTACCTCCCAGCTCCGTCCTCGGGCCCCAACTACCACCAGCGGCAAGTGACAGAACCGTTCACTTCCAGCTCCTCTGAAGACTTCCTGGTCACAGTTGCCTGGTTTTTCTCCAACATCGTGACCCCTCTTCTCAGTCTCTCTGCTCCCTTATCTAGACCTCTTCTTGGGCGTACCAAAGGGCTGTGACTTTGAACCCCCTTGTCTCTCTGTATCATCTTCCTTGGTGTTACTATCCTACCTCTCGGCCTTTGGGCCACTCTGCGGAAAGCCCCTAACAACGGACTCACACGTGCAACTGCCCACGGGACAACTCCAGTGGAAGGTCTAACAGGCATGTCAAGGTGAAGATCTCAATCTGCCCCCCGCCACATGCCCCCATTTCAGTAACCCCCTGCACCCAAAAGCATGTATTCCTTGGTTCTTCCCCATCTCGCATCCAGTCAGCCTCATAATCCTGCAGATTAAGTTCAATGTATGGCCCATGGCAGACAATTAAAGCCACAGAACTTGCCTAAGAAATTAGTAACATGAAATAAGTCAATCAGAGAAACACAATTATCATATGATCTCGCGGACTATGTAGAATTTGAGAAACAAGGCAGAAGATGATGGGGGAGGAGAGGAAAAAAATGAAATGGGACGAAACCAGAGAAGGAGATAAACCATAAGAGACTCTTAATCTCAGGAAACAAACTGAGAGATGCTGGAATCGGGGGGAGGTGGCTGGGTGATGGACGATGGGGGAGGGTATGTGCTATGGTGAGCACTGTGGATTGTGAACTAATGACTCACACACCTGTACCCCTGAAACAAACACATTATATGTTAATAAAAAATATAAATATTTAAAAAATTTAAAAAAAAGAAATTAGTGACATGGTCAGCAAAAACTTAGAGGTGAAAATAGAGATGGGAGAAATTATTAAGTATGCTGAAGTACATTCATAAAGGACATTTACACTATCTCAAGTTAATAAATCAAGATAAAAAGATAACCATTTTAGGGGATGCCTGGGTGGCTCAGTTGGTTAGGCGTCTGCCTTAGGCTCAGGTCATGATCCCAGGGTCCTGGGATCGCGCCCTGCATCGGGAAGCCTGCTTCTCCCTCTCCCATTACTTACTACTTGTGTTCCCTCTCTCACTGTGTCTCTGTCAAATGAATAAAATCTTAAAAAAAAAAAAAAAAAAAAAAGATAACCATTTTAAAATTTCTGACAGGTGGGGTACCAAGCTGCAGTCAGTATAGCATGCAACCCTTGATCTTCGGGTCATGAGTTCAAGCCCCACACTGAGGGGTAGATCGTACTTAAAGTTCAAAACAAAAAACACCTTAGGAAAAACAAATAAATAACATAAAAATTCCAAAAAGCATTTAAGCACCTACAATATGAAAAGATGGCTTCCACAGGGGAATAAACTAACACGGAAGGGGAGACAATGTTTTTCATGACATGCCTGTCTACGCTATTTTACCGCACTCACATATGACACTGTGTACAACCTACAACACTGATCTTCCGAGGGCACATCCCACAGTCAGCTGACATGACTCTTCCAGTGAAAATAATTAGCAAAACTGAATGAAAACCGGTCCTACCTCTTGCACGAAAACGTAAGATAAACCTGGATGGCTGACTAAGAAGTTCACAGTGGAGGTTTTCAGTTGTTCTAGCATCACAATGGAACACAGAGGAGAAAAATTCTTCATCAAGCAACATCTGTCATCTGTAAAGAGAAAAACAAACTACCTTAGAAATAGTAACTCTATTAAATTCTACACTGTTTAAGGACCACCTTCTCCTCGGCTGAACTGTCAACTTTTTAAGAGCAGGAATTATGTTCGAAACCTTTCTTCCGGAAACCACACTGCATACAAGGAACACACCTGGATGGAGAAGTCAATCCAGGTTTGCTTTCGCTACACGGTAGCTAGTTGTGTGGCCTGGGGCCATTTTTCTCATCTGTAAAATGGTGAAAACAAGTTTCATTCAAGTTTCACTTAAAAAAGTTTTTTTATTTAATTTTATTATTTTTTTTAATATTTTATTTATTTGACAGAGAGAAATCACAACTAGGCAAAGAGGCAGGCAGAGAGAGAGGAGGAAGCAGGCTCCCTGCTGAGCAGAGAGCCCAATGCGGGGCTCGATCCCAGGACCCTGAGATCATGACCTGAGCCGAAGGCAGAGGCTTTAACCCACTGAGCCACCCAGGCGCCCCTCAAGTTTCACTTTAAATAGAAACATAAGATTGTGTGATGTCTTGGCAATAGGAAGGATCTAAAAATAGCAGCCTTATTGTAGTATACCCTCGGGAAATTATCCAGTTTTTTCCTTACCCCGATTAAGATGAGATCTGAGCAAAGCTCGGGCTTCCCTCTTCATCTCCTTCTTGCTTTTCTCAGGCATGGAATAATGAACGGCATTGATAGTCAAGCGCGAGTGCGTGTAGGCAGAGAAGACATCTTGGGCAGGCTGGCCTTGGCTGATGGTAAAGCCGAACACCTGCACCTGGCCATAGAGGCAAGTCACACGACAGATCCCGCTAAAAGTAAAACCCTAGTGAAGAAGGACAAAGAAAGGAAACTGTGACGTTACAAATTCTGTTGCCGGAGACTGAAATTTTCTAAACTTCTTTTTTTTTTTAAACTAAACTCTGTGCCCAAGATGGGACTGGAAGTGACACCTTGAGATCAAAAGTAACATGCTCCACCCACTCAGCCAGCAGGCACCCCCTCTTTTTTTTTTTTTTTAAGTTTTCTAAACTCTTAATTGCTATTCACATACCCCAGGGGAGGGGATTTCCAAGTAACTAGGTGACCATCCGGTACTCAATATCTCTAACCTAATTCACATCCCAAGACAGCTAGAGAGAGAGCTGGTGTATCGGGACACACGAACGAGGGGGTCCCAATGAACTGGGTCTGCGGTTCTCACGGATCCCTACCTCCACCAAGGCCCACTGCCGCCCACTTTGCTCCCGCACTGGAGGAAGACCTCCGAGGGCGGCGTCCAAGTGAGGAGCACAGGACCCGCACTCAGGCTGCGCGTGTTTGAGCACCAGCTCTGCCTCTATTGCGCACCTCTTATCAAGCTACCTAAGCTGTACCTCAGTTTCTTCCTCTGCAAACTTCCCGAAGTAATGGTAGCGACTCCACAGGAGCTAGGAGTAGTCAAAGGGTTCGCAAGCCTGAAACACGTACAACACAGAGCCTGGCATTTGCTAAGCACCCAGTGAATGGGACCTACTAGTATTACTGACCACTGCCCCCTTCAGCTCTGAAAACCTAGAGTCCCACAGCAGGGTCAGCACCACCGCCCGGAGGAATGCGCTCGACCTGCGGCCGGAGAGCCTGCAGAGCCGGTAGGGTCCTGTCAGCCCCTCCGGCGCGACCCACCTGTTCGAGCGGCAGCAGCACCAGTGCGCGGCCCGGGCCGGCCGGCCGCACCGGCGGTATGGGGAGGCTCGCGGGGCCCCTTGGGGCGGGGGCTGCGGCCGGAGCCCGGCTGGGGGCCGCGCTCTTGGGCCTCCGGGTCGCCGCGCGCGACACCAGGCAGCCGCTCTCCCGCCAGTCCGCGCCGGCTGCCTGGGCCTGCAGCAGCCGCCGCCGCAGGCGCCTCCGGCCGCACCAGCGCAGGGTCCCGAGCCGACGGCGGGGCCGGCGGCTGAGAACGAGCTGTGTCCGAGTCTTGCGGGCACGCAGCCACGTGGAGCGGATAGGACCCCGCTTCAGCACCAACTGCGAGTCCGCCATGCTGGCCACCGGCGCCTGCCGCGCGAGAATCTCGCGAGACCCAGTCGCTCCGCCCCGCGGCCCGTCGAGAGGCTGAAAGAAGAGGCCTGGGAGCCGCGAGCGCCCTCTACCGGGGGTGCCGGCAGCGCACCTGGGCCGCCGGCAGCGCACCTGGGCCGCCTCTGGCCCCTCCGAGGCTCCCGCGGGCCTGGGGATTCGGGGCCTCGGCCTTAGCCACACCCCTCCGGGCCGTCCCTCCGCGGGCTCTATTTACATTATGCAAAAGCCCCACCCCGGCCAGGTACCCCGCTTTGAGTCCTGGGCCACCGCGCCGGAAATCCACTTGGAATTTTTTTTCTTGCAGAAAAAGAACCAGGATTGGCGGTTTAAGCAAAACCGGTCTATTTGCATACTGTGTTTGCATGCAGTTGTGAACGGAGCCACAGTGGAAAACAAGGCAAACCCAGCTCGATTCACTCAAAATTTCAGTGTCAGAAAACTGAGACTGGGAGGAGGTCAACTCAAAGCTATGTCTCATTTAGTAAACTGAGGCCCGGGTAAAAGGTTCTAAGATCCACAGCTCACAGGGCGCCTGGGTAGCTCAGATGGTTCAGCGTCTGCCTTAGGCTCAGGTCATGATCCTAGGACCCTGGAATCGAGCCCCGCATGGGGCTCTCTGCTCAATGCAGAGCCTGCTTCTCCCTCTCCCTCTGCCATTCCCTCTGCTTGTGCTCTCTGGTTCTCTCTCTGTCAAATAAATGAAATCTTTTAAAAATAAATTAAAAAAAAATCCACAGGAGCCTCCACATTCTGTCCCCCAGAGAAGCTTTGTCCCTGCCTCCTGTCTCTGACCACCATCCCCCCAAATGCCAGGGCTCCCTTTCTCTGTATCTTTAAGTAGGATCCATGCCCAGGGTGGAGCCCAGCATGGGGCTTTAACCCAAGACCCTGAGATCAAGACCTGAGCCAAGATCAAGAGTCAGCTGCATAACCCAGGTAGCCAGCCAGGTGCCCTGGGGCTCCCTTTCTGAGCCAGGTGAAACCACAGGCACCAGAGCAAGGACAGAAGCCACAAGCATGCCAAGGAAGGGTCAGTGGCTGCCACCTGGTTTGCATCTGTGCCTTCCCCCTGCCCAGTTCCTGAGTAGGACCACGGGCCCAGAAGGCCAAGGCGAGCAGCCAGGTTCCTACCACTGGGTTTCAGCCCCACCCCTGACACAGGCATGAAATCGGGAAGCATCTGGGCGGCTGCTGTCTATTCTATTTAAACGGCAACGTGGTCAGAGAGCTCTGCTGGGCCATGCCAGGCACAGGAGCGTCTGGCCAGCATGTCACTCCTCGCAGCTCACCTGGTCAGCCTGCAGCTCTCCCTCTCCTGCTGCTGGGCCCTCAACTGCCACAACACAGAACTGTCTCCCGACTTCAGCCTCCCCGGGGATTACCTCCTCGCAGGTCTGTTCCCTGTGCACTCTCACTGTCCGGGGGTGAGACGCAGGCCCACGGTGACTGTCTGTGACAGGTGAGTGAGGGGTCCTGTGCCTAAAAGGCCCTCTGCCAGCCCTCCTTGGTGAAGACCGTGCCCTTTCTGCCTCTGGGGCTGCCTCCTGAACCACCTCCAGTCCCTCGCCATCCGACAGCCACCACCTTCAAGCCCTGGCTAGACCTTCCCTGCACCAGTTCTCCTTCTTCCTCCTCTTCCTCTTCCTCTCCTTCTTCTCCTTCTCCTCCTCCCCCTCCTCCTCCTTCAACTTCTTCTGCTCCTTCTTCTTCTTTTTTTAAGATTTTATGTATTTGACAGAGAGGGAGCAAGCACAAGTAGGGGGAGGGGCAGAGGGAGACGCACGCTCCCCACTGACCAGGGAGCCCAATGTGGGACTCAGTCCCAGGCCTGTGGGTCACGACCTGAGCCAAACGCAGACGCCCAACCAACTGAGCCACCCAGGAGCCCCTTCCCTGGCACTTCTGCTCAGGTTCCATTTTGTAGTGTGTTACGTTGTCCTGGCTATTAGAGTGCTTTTTTTTGGTAATCCCCTTCTAGTTGTTTCTCGGCTTTGTGACATAAGGAGGTGACGAGGATTAAGCAAGCATAGGGGTGCCTGGGTGGCTCAGTTAAGTGTTTGCCTTTGGCTCAGGTCATGCATGATCCCAGAGTCCTGGGATCAAGTCCCTCATCCCTGCTTGGCAGGAAGCCTGCTTCTCCCTCTCCCACTCCCCCTGCTTGTGTTCCCTCTTTCACTGTCTCTCTGTCAAATAAATAAAATCTTGGAAAAAAAAAAAAAAGAGGATTAAGCAAGCATGGCTTTTCCTGGCTTCCATGCCCTCCCTGCTCCTCTCCAGGTTCAAACTCCCGGGTCTCCCAATGGCAAGGAAGCCTGGTTTCCCATGAGGAGGAGAGGGAAGCAGTAGATGCTTTAGGAGTTTAGCAAAGATATCTTAGATCGGTGCCTTGCCTTCCTGAAGTTGAGAGTCGGTAGAGAAAAACCTCTGCTTTTCTCCTAAAGAAGATAAGCTGTTTGCCATCTGTGCAAGTCGAAGATTTGGGATGCTCGATGAGGGACTGGGACTCAGTGGCAGGATGCCTCAAACATGAAGCACATCTGAGATTCACACGGGAGGAAGGTTCTGGAAAGCCTAGTGCGGGGAGACTGGCCCCAAGAGCTACAGATAGGGGCCAGGGAAGAGAAGATTTGGGGAAGAGGAGACACGTGGACACCCACTTCTGAAGGCGTCACGGTGGGAGGCACTAAGTTTCCTCTGAGGGCCTCAAGGACAGAAGTGATAGAAATGATGCAAGACCCTTCCAGCAGGCACCGGGGGTGGGAGGGGGAATGTGCCTGCACGTGCTTCAGCAGACCTGAACCATGGCCCTGTAGGGACGCAGCCGGTAGTTCCCAAGAGGCAGTGAGGAACACAGGCCCTCACCACATTCATGAGTGTCCTGGTGAGAAGCACTAGTTAAACAAGGTTAAACAGGTGTGTGGTTAACTTTTTGTGTCAGCCTGACTAGGGTACGGTGCCCAGTTGTTTGGCCAAACACCTGGCTAGACGCTGCCGTGAAGGTTAACATTTAACTCAACACGGGGAGTAAAGCAGATGGTTTTCCGTCGTGTGGGTGGGCCTCATCCAATCAGCTGAAGACCTTAAGAGAAAAGATTGAGGTTCCCTAATAAGGAAGGAATTTGGCCTTCACACTCAGGACTGCAGCATCAGCCTGAGGGCATTTCTGGCCTGCCCTGCACACATCCGACTTGTTGGCCCCACAACCACATGAGCCAATTCCTTAAAACCACCTTCCTTCCTCTCTGTACATCCAGTTGACTCTGTTTCTCTGGAGAACCCCAGCCGCAGCAGGTGTCTCCGAAACCGGACTTCATCAGCCTTCCAGCGCTAATGTGCTTATCCAGGGGGCATGGTCTGCGGTTTCTCCAACTTGTACCCCCCCAACCCCACCCAAAAGTCTGTTAACACAACTGTGTGAATGGCACAGGGCCCACACTGAGGTCACGGTTATGGGCACTGGACAGATGACCTCGCGTTTCCTTCCTACCCTCCAAAGAGGGTTGCAGCAAGGCCTTCTCTTCTTGGCTCTCAGGTTGGCTCTCTCCACAGACCCGACAGCTTCAACGGCCATGGCTACCACCTCTTCCAGGCCATGCGCTTTGGCATCGAGGAGATCAACAACTCCACGACCCTGCTGCCTAACGTCACCTTGGGGTACCAGCTGTACGACGTGTGCTCCGAGTCGGCCAACGTGTATGCCACACTAAACGTGCTCTCCGTGCTGGGGACGCATCACATAGAGGTCCAGGCAAACCCTGCCCGCTCCTCGCCCGCCGCGCTGGCAGTGATTGGGCCTGACACCACCAGCCACGCGGCCACCACCGCAGCCCTGCTGAGCCCCTTTCTGGTGCCCCTGGTAAGCTGGGGGCCCCGGCAGAGTGTCCATCTCCCCTTCGGGCAAGTCCAGCTGCGGCTGGGGGTGGCGGGCTGGAACTGCTGGGCCCCAATGCCAGGCTCGCCCCCTGGATCTTCTGGGTGGTCACCGCTCATGAGTCACATTGCAGGGGGCTCTGCCTCGTCACAGTCCCGACGCCAGCATTTCTTCCGCCCCAAGCGCTGCCTCCAGACCTTTTTGCTTCAATGATCCTGAGAAAACCCATTCTCCTTTGAACGCACTGCGCTTCACTCTCCTCCCCCCACTGTCTTCTTTATGAAGAATGGAACACCCTTCGTTTCCTGCCCCACAGACTTCTCCACTTCTCCCCTGCCCTCCTTCTTCCTTCCCACCTTCCTCTCCTCGTCCAGGCTCAGGCTTAGGCTCAGAGAGGTGTGGTCCACCACTCCGAGGGTTGTCCCCCTGGGCCTTGCCCCCTCCTCTGCTTGTCAGCCTTTCCTAGGCTTCCTCCTCTGCCTGGAAACCTGGAAGCCTGGAAGCCTGGAAGCTGGACTCCCCATCTTTTAGGCACCTCCCCCTGCCAGCACTGTCCTCCTCTGCCCTCCTTCCATGGGAAACTTACCTGCAGGACCTTTTAGTCTTGTTTGCTTCTCCCTCTTGCCATTCGCTTCTCAACCTCCTGCCCTGGCTGCCGTCCCACCACTCCTGCTCTTGTTGTGATCTGGAGGGTCTTCTAGGTCTCCAAATCCAACAAATACTTTTCAGTCCCTTTTTACCTGACAGGACAATTCTGTGACATCCTGGACTGGTCCTTTGGTGACATTCTTTCCTCAGCATTTATGACCTACCCTCCTCCTCCTTCTCAGTCTCCTTTAGAGACTCTCTCCCATCTTTTCTGAAAAAGTGGATGATTACCAGAGTACGGGATGCTCCCTTTCCCAAGCAGGCGTTGGGAGTAAAAAAAATTCCTCTACTGTTCAAGATTTTTCTGGTTGGTCTAAACATTAAATTGACATGAGACAGATTAACAGGAGAAAGTCAAAATTACATACGTATACGCAATTCACATAAACATCAGAGGTTCAAAGACAGGTAAAATGAGGCTTATATGCTACTCTGAACTAAGGAGAAGCTGGTAGGGGTCTGGGACTTCAAAGGAGAGGGACACAATTCATAGGAAGAGAAAAGAGAGTAAATGTTTAGTAAACAAATGTTTGCCAGGTCTTCCAGAAACAAAGGGACATAGAGAGGAATTTTATAACAAACTGGACTTTGCTAAGATTCCCCCCTTCCCATCACACCTAGTTCCTATTATATTGTAGTTCTCCCTGCTGACAGTTTCCTAACCTGGAGATCTAAATTCTTTCAGGCAATTAGGGGAAAAGTCAACATTTCCTCCTGAGTCTTTCGTGCCTTAATTATTTTGAACTGGAAATTAGCCCACTTGCCAATGTGGCGTATCTTGGGGTAATTCATTCAGAACCCCTACACAGGCCATGAGCCCCATGGCTCAATTTCCCATTCTCTAACTTCTGTGCTGTGTTCTAAGCTCCGAGCCTCCTTCCTGGAAGCTCATCCAGGGTCTCCATGGCATGGACCCAGCAGGCCCCAAAGGGAGCTTACCTCCCTAGTAAACTGGAGCTTCTTTCTTCCTGCCTCCCCCTCCCTCCTGCTTCTCTACTCAAGCCAGGAAATGGGCAGGCCTACCTGCATTCCTCTGCCCCCCAGCCCGCCAGTTAGCCCATCGCCACGGCCTCTGCGGTTACCTTCTAAGCGCTGCTGGGTCCGTCCCCTATTCTACCTCACCACTGCCACAGCTCGACGGAGAAAGAGAAAAGACCACCAACCTCTGTCACCTAGACGATTCCATCAGCCTTCTAAGGGTTCTCCCGACTCTGGTCCCGAGTCTTTTCTAACATGCTCCTCATTGAAATCGGAGACACATTCCTAAAGCCCAAGCTGGACCGTATCACTTCTCTGGTTAAACACTTAGGGGCTCCCTGTGGCCTATAGATAAAGACCAAGTCTCTGAGCCTGACAGTTAAGGCCTCCTGCCCTGACCAGACAGACCAACTTTGGGGCTCCTTCTTCCAGACAGGTCATCTGCCTCTGACCTCCTGGGTCATTTCACTCCCTCTGTGCAGCTTCTGTTCCCTTTCCCCTTTCTCTCTCAGAGCTTCCCCTTGGGTTTCTGCCTCTTCTCCAGATGTACCTTGTCAGCCTCCTATGTCCAGCAGAGCTCTCCTTGAGGGCCAGGGCAGGAACCAGGTGTCCCTCCTCCCCAGGTCCCAATACCCAGCAAAGGGCCAGCAGTGGGTGGGGGGTGCTGAGTTGAGACTGATGCCACTGAACTTGCTGAACGGGACCCCCACAGGTCAGCTACGAGGCCAGCAGCGGGATGCTCGGAGTGAAGCGGTATTACCCCTCGTTTCTGCGCACCATCCCCAGTGATGAGCACCAGGTGGAGGTCCTGGTGCTGCTGCTGCAGAGGTTTGGGTGGGTCTGGATCTCGCTGGTGGGCAGCGACGGCGACTACGGGCAGCTGGGGGTGCGGGCGCTGGAGGAGCTGGCCCCCCAGCAGGGCATCTGCATTGCCTTCAAGGACATCATACCCTTCTCTGCCTACCCGGGGAGTGAGAGGATGCAGGCCATGATGCTTCACCTGGCCCGAGCGAGGACCACCGTGGTGGTCGTCTTCTCCGGCAGGCAGCTGGCCAGGGTGTTCTTCGAGTCCGTGGTGCTGGCCAACCTCACCGCCAAGGTGTGGATCGCCTCAGAGGACTGGGCCATCTCCAGACACATCAGCAGCGTGCCCGGGATCTGGGGCATTGGCACGGTGCTGGGTGTGGCCATCCGGCAGAGGCTTGTCCCTGGCCTGAAGGAGTTTGAAGAGGCCTATGTCCGGGCAGCTAAGGGGGCCCATGCGCCTTGCTCCGAGGGCTCCTGGTGTAGCAGCAACCAACTGTGCAGAGAGTGCCGGGCTTTCACGGCACAGCAGATGCCCACGCTCGGAGCGTTCTCCATGAGCTCTGCCTACAACGTCTACCGGGCTGTCTATGCAGTGGCCCATGGCCTCCACCAGCTCCTGGACTGTGCCTCTGGAGCCTGTTCCAGGGACAAGGTCTATCCCTGGCAGGTAAGGTGCCCAGCCCCTGGCACCCTGAAACAGGGTGATTACCTGAGGCAAGCCGAGTGATCACTCTCTGGCATAACTAGGTACCGGGGTAGGGGACAAAGGCCACCAATCAGAGGACTGATGTCCTCTCTTAGGCTTCACTTCTCTGAACCTCAGTCCCTCCCACTCACCATGCTTCAGATCCAGGACTAAAAAAATCAGTGTAAAGGGGGTTCTTTGTTAGAAGCTTCCTCTTAGGAGGCTGATTGGGAGGGTTGGGGGGCTTCCTCGGAGGGGAAGTAGGGCTCTGAATTTCCAGATGGACGGAAACCACCTCAATAGAAGCACAAGGCCCCAGGCACTTGCTTCCTGAACCTTCTAGGTCTGGACGACTGAGGAGGAACGGTCTTTGCCATCTAGGGCATCTCCCTGATCCCTGTTTATTTCAGCTTCTGGAACAGATCCGCAAAGTGAATTTCCTTCTACACGAGGATAATGTGGTATTTAATGACAACGGGGATCCTCTCAGCAGCTATGACATAATTGCCTGGGACTGGAGTGGCTCCAAGTGGAACTTCAGGGTCATTGGCTCCTCCACGGGGCCTCCAGTTCAGCTGGACATAAATAAAACCAAAATCCGGTGGCACGGAAAGGACAACCAGGTAAGAGATATGGTCCCGCATCAGGGGACTGCCGTATGGGCAGCCTGGAGCCTGGGGATGCTCTGGACACAGCTTACACAGAGCAGGAGGGGGATTCCCAGGTACTAGAACAACATGGCTCTATCCAGCCCTACCAGGGCAGCCTCCCAGGCAACACCCAGATGGTTGGCTGCTGCTGGTTTACAAAACCAGGGGCTCTGCCCTGGGAATGAGCACTGAAAACAGATCACTGCCCATTCTACACGTGCGTGTCCCTTCACCTGAGCCATGTTAAGAACACCTGTGGCTTCTTGCAGGTGCCTACGTCCGTGTGCTCCAGCGACTGTCTTGAAGGGCACCAGCGAGTCATCGTGGGTTTCTACCACTGCTGCTTTGAGTGTGTGCCTTGTGAGGCCGGGACCTTCCTCAACAAGAGTGGTGAGTGCCCAAGAGAGTGGGCGGCGACTGGGCACTCCGAGGGTCTGTAGAGCAGATGAGGAAATCCCCCTTGGGTCACACGTGTACAAAACCCGGGCCTCGCTCACTTCGCTGCCAATTAGGTACGGGATGGAGAACACCTGCCACCAAAAGGAATTCCGAGAAGCAGAAAGAAACAAGCAGTTGAAGTCCTCAGACCCACTCTGTCTTTTACTAGAGAGCTCCCAGCCCAATTCCCACAGGAGCAATTTTACCCTAAATTCAACGTCTTTATGCAAATAGACGTCGCTATGTTCCCTTGGACCCTCCCATGCTCCCTGTGCAAATCCCCTTCCATTGCCCATGCTGAAGACAGCCAGCACCTTGAACAGCTTGGCCTGAATGCAGACACTGTTGTGTCTGCAGCTGAAGAAATAACATATTCCACCCAGCGTTGGAAGGTCAAGATCAGAGAGCAAATCGGGGCAGCTGAGAGCTCAGCCCAGAGTGGATCCCAAGAGCCACATTCTTTCCTTTCACATCTCTGTGGGCATGGAAATGCGTCTCTTCTGTTCTCAGAGTCAGGAAACCACAGAGTGGCAGCACAGGAAGGTGGATTTGGTTAAGGGAAGTGCTGGGAGGGATGAAAATGCCCTTCCTCCAGGGCTGACTGCTCCTATGGGATCCTAGCCTCACTGGCATGTGGGCAGAGTCCCCAGCGTGAGGTTCTCCCTAAGGACCTCTTGGTTTGCAAGCCCAAGGGATCATGAACTAGATAGAACCTACCCAAGCGTCTCCAGAATCTGTAATTCATACAGGCATCTTGAGCAAACACTTGGCCTGGGGACCACACTCAGGGCCACCCCCATCTCACTGTGCCCAGTAGCGCCCAGCTCCTGTGGGACAGCCCTTCCAGCACCCTGCAGGCCTCTGTGGCCTCCCTTCCTCACTCCTGTTCTGCTCATCTAGCTCTCAGGAGCCTTCTGGCTTTCCTTCCAGACCTCCACAGCTGCCAGCCTTGTGGGAAAGAAGAATGGGCACCTGAGGGAAGTGAAACCTGCTTCCCGCGCACCGTGGTGTTCTTGACTTGGCATGAACCTATCTCTTGGGTGCTGCTGGCAGCTAATGCGCTGCTCCTGGTGCTGGTGGCGGGGACTGCTGGCCTGTTTGCCTGGCATTCAGAGACCCCCGTGGTGAGGTCAGCTGGGGGCAGGCTGTGCTTCTTCATGCTGGGCTCCCTGGCAGGGGGCAGCTGTGGGCTCTATGGCTTTTTTGGGGAGCCCACCCTGCCCACATGCTTGCTGCGCCAAGGCCTCTTCGCCCTCGGTTTTGCCATCTTCCTGTCCTGCCTGACAATCCGCTCCTTCCAACTGGTCTTTATCTTCAAGTTTTCTGCCAAGGTACCCACCTTCTACCACGCCTGGGTCCAAAACCGTGGTCCCAGCCTATTTGTGGTCACCAGTTCAGTGGCCCAGCTGCTCATCTGTCTGACTTGGCTTGCGGTGTGGACCCCGCGGCCCACCAGGGAGTACCAGCGCTTCCCTCAGCTGGTGGTGCTCGACTGCTCAGAGGCCAACTCAGTGGGCTTCATGTTGGCTTTCGCCTATAATGGCCTCCTGTCCGTCAGCGCCTTTGCCTGCAGCTACGTGGGCAAGGACCTGCCAGAGAACTACAATGAGGCCAAATGCGTCACCTTCAGCCTGCTCCTCAACTTCGTGGCCTGGATCGGCTTCTTCACCACGGCCAGCGTCTACCAGGGCAAGTATCTGCCCGCGGTCCACGTGCTGGCGGCGCTGAGCAGCCTGAGCGGCGGCTTCTGCGGTTATTTCCTCCCCAAGTGCTACGTGATCCTGCGCCGCCCAGATCTCAACAGCGCCGAGCACTTCCAGGCCTCCATCCAGGACTACACGCGGCGCCGCGGCTCCACCTGACCGCGGAGGCGGGCAGAGGCCAGCCCAGGGATGGGGGTGAGGGGCGGGTCTGACACCTCCTCCGGCTCGGGGGGGGGGGGCGGGGCGCGCGCGCCCTGCGCTCTCCGGGAGGCCCCGGACCTGCGAGGTGTACGCTCACGGAATCCAGCCCAGGCGCCGGGCTGCCAATAAAGCGGTGAAATGTGCGTCCCGGCTGCGCTTGCTGTCTGGGGCGAGGGTGGGGCGCTATACCCCAGGCCGAGGCCGCCGCGGGGCCCAACCACAGCCGGAACCCCCGGACGGGGCCCCTGCCGGGCGAAGAGCCCGAGCCCAGCTGGGCGTTGCCAAGCAACTCCGGGAGGCGAGCCCGACGCCGAGAGAACTGGGCCCGGTCCCCCTCGCCCCACCCCATTGGCCGTTCTCTGCATGGCCCCGCCCCGAGGGCGGTGCCAAAGCCCTGCGCCTCCGGGTCTTTCGCTCCGTCCGGCGCGCCCTGACGTCACGTCCTGCGGCGGCGGCGGCGTCGGCGGCGTCTCGGTACGGTCGACCGGGCACGTAAGGTCTGGGCAGTTGGTCAGGGGTGCTGTGGAAACGACGAGGTCCAGGGTCGGTGGAGGCGACGCGGGGAGCACGGGCCGTGGTGAGGAGGTCGGGGGGAACGGGGCGAAGGAGGGAAGAGCTGCGGGCCGCCGTGGCCTCCTTCCGCCCGGCCTCCCGGGATGTGTGGGCGCGCCGTGGGTTCTGCTCACCTGTCCGCCCCCGCAGCCCTCCCCTGCCACGGGTCCTCTGGCCGTGCCAGGCCGGTCACTAAGCGCCGACCCCCGATTCTTCTCCCACACTGATTCCTCCCACCCGCACCTCCTCACTCCCGTCCTGCCCCCCCTCCAAGCCATGCTTCCGCCCCCTGTGGTCTCTGGCCTACCCAGTGTGGGCGGCTCGCCGGGCCCCCACCCCCAGGAGGCGTTCACCCCATACCTGGCTCAGCTGCCACGCTCTAACCTTGACCCAGGCCCTCGCTGAGATCAGTGTTGACTGGCTGGGCAGAGTGCGCCTCCCCTTTCCCCCTTTCCCTCGCTACTGCTGGGATGGGCCGGTCAGTGTGTCACTTTTGCCTTCCTGTCCTCCAGACAGACCATGGATGGCTCCTTCATCCAGCACAGCGTGAGGGTTCTGCAGGAGCTCAACAAGCAGCGGGAGAAGGGCCAGTACTGCGATGCCACCCTGGATGTGGGGGGCCTGGTGTTCAAGGCCCACTGGAGTGTCCTTGCCTGCTGCAGCCACTTCTTCCAGAGCCTCTATGGGGATGGCTCAGGGGGCAGCGTTGTCCTCCCTGCCGGTTTCGCCGAGATCTTTGGTCTCCTGTTGGACTTCTTCTATACCGGTCACCTTGCTCTCACCTCAGGAAACCGGGATCAGGTGCTCTTGGCAGCCAGGGAGTTGCGAGTGCCGGAGGCTGTGGAGCTGTGCCAGAGTTTCAAGCCCAAAACCTCAGTGGGGCAGGCAACGAGTGGCCAGAGCGGGCTGGGGAAGCCCGGCCCCCGGAATGTGAACAGCCACCTCAAGGAGCCGGCAGGCTTGGGGGAGGAGGACGTTTCGAAGGCGCTGGGTCAGGTCCCCAGGGACCAGGAGATCAGTGGCAGTCACAGCCCCGAGAGGCCCCAGCTTGCTCTCCCTGCCCAGAGCGAGAGCCCCTCCTTTCACCGCGGGAAACTCAAGCCGACCTTAAAGCTTTGTCCCTCAGAGGACAAGGAGCCCGAGGATTGCAAAGTCCCCCCAAGGCCCTTTGAGGCTGAAGGTGTTCAGCTGCAGAGCGGGAATAATGAGGTATCGTGCCCAGGGTGCTGGGAATGGGGAGGTGAGAGCGGGAAGAGATTGACGCTCTTCTGGGATAATCTGGACCCCAAAGTAGAATCTTAGTTATGTGGGTCTGGAATAGGTTTTCTTTGAACCTAGGAATCTGGCTCTAGTCGCGGCCTCAGGCAGCCTCAGGCAGCCTCAGGCTGACCTTTCTATGAGTCACAGCTGTCGAGGATTGGCAGCCTCTTGGGGTTGGATAACTGGCCTCAGGGTTACAGGGGTTTCCCGACGGTGGTGAAATCCGGCCAGACTTCCAGCTCCCCACAGAGAGAGCCGCTGCTCTCCAAATCCAAGATTCCGACGTGACCTGCCGTAGGACCCTGATGGGAGCAGTCACCGGTACGGGGAATGTGTGCGGGTTAGGTCTCGGGATGGAACTGGACGGCGCCGGCTGCCCTGGACATCCGTCCCCAGAACTCCCGCTGAGTAATTTGGTGACCTCGCTTCCTGCTGCCTTTTCTGCTCTAGTGGGAAGTGGTGGTTCAAGTTGAGGACGACGGGGATGGTGATTACGTTTCAGAGACTGAGACCTTGCCAACCAGGAGGAAATCAAACGTGATTAGAAAGCCGTGTGCTGCTGAGCCAGCCCTGAGCGCAGGTTCCCTGGTCGCAGAGCCCGCTGAGAACAGGAAAGGTACAGCGGTGCCAGTTGAATGCCCCACATGTCATAAAAAGTTCCTCAGCAAATATTATCTGAAAGTCCACAACAGGTAAATGGTCTGTTTTTTAATTTTCTCTTCCTGTCCGCTGTTCTCTTGGTTGGGAAGGGGCCTGCACTGCACTCTTCTGGGCCATGTGGGGGCGTGGGCTCCATTGCAGACTCACATAGTGCCCGATGTCCACCTGCCTCTCCTCATCGGGCAGTGAGAACCTGGCCTGGGGTCAGACTTCTTCCTCCCTCTCTTACTCCGAGTGGGTGTTTGGACACTTGTTGATAAGTCCCGCCCACTGTGGACCTTGACCAGTAGCTGCCTTCTGTTCAGGGGATGAGAGTTTCTCTTGTGCTGTATTTCTAAGGCCTGGCAACGTGGGCTTTGGGCCAAGATGTCAGTCTTTAGGGCTGGTACCTCCTGTGATTGTGGGGAAACGGTCGTTTGTTTACACCTGCATCGTCTGGAAAGGTAACGAGATGCCACAGGAAGCTGTGCTAGCTCCAAATAAAAAGTAAAAATGAGTTCCGTTTCTTAGATGCGCTGGCCACATTTCAAGTGCTCCGCAGTTAGGGGGCGCCCTGGCCGCTGACTGAGCACAGACAGAACATTTCCATGGTCACAGGTTTCTTGACAGCGCTGCTCCAGGTCTCTGCAAGGCCTCCAGAGGTGGCCGCTAAGAGACATGCTTTCTAGACCTGCCCTCTCATAGTCCAAGTCGTCACTAGGCTGATTTCTTGCCAGGCCGGGTTGGGCCACACACGCTTTCTCAGCATGGTGCTCTGGGACGCTGGCGGTGACGAGCTGGAGTCGTTGCCGGCTGAGGATTGCTCGCCCTGCTTTGGGGCAGCTGCGGCCCCTGGGGTCTGGTGAAGTGCCAGTGTGGGAGGCCCCCTGGGTTGGTCCACATCTGCCTGATGCTCCCCTAGCGGGAGGCTTGGGTACAGGCACCGTCCCCATCCCTACCTTGGGCTGCAGGCTCCTGGACTGGCCTTGAGACCTGGGAAGGGATGATGCCCTCATGAGTCACTGGGATGAGGACAGTCCATGAAGGGGCAGAGGAGAGAAACGTCTGGCCTCGGAGAACGGGTGCGAGCACTCCCGGTGCCGCTCAGATGCTCTGAGGTCACGGTTCAGTAGCCCGTTCGTTCTGCTGGGCGGCTGACAAGACTGTTGGGCGTGCTTGGGGGTAGCTTAGCGAATACAGCAGAGGTGTTAGGGCGCCTGCCTCTCAGCAGGGCCACGCGGACTGGAACTGACAGATGCCAACTTGACCGTGTGGTGGAAGCTGGGAAGTGCCCCAGAAGAAAGCAGGGGGAGAGCCCTGCCCAGAGGTCGGGGAGTCCAGGGTGAGGTGGTGGTGCAGCTTTAAAGAAGGAATTTGGAGGAGACTCAAGGAGGTGGGGACCTTCACCGAGAGAGTGGCTGCGGGGAGTGTTGTGGGTCGAGGAGGGCCAGAGTGGAGGCCCTAGAGTGAGCAGGTGGGTCGGCAAACATCAGGGAGGCCAGAGCTGGGGAGCGCCGTAAGGGGCTGGCAGGCTGTGGCTCCTCGGTGCCAGGCCTTTCCTGGGGGTGAAATGGCATTGTTGCAGGGTTGGGAGCAAAGGGGCGCTGAGGTCTGACTACATCTCTGGGTCGCCCTGGAGGCTGGGGTTGACTGGGTCGAGGCAGGCGTGGAGCACTACAAGGGGCTCAGGCCGCCGGGCAGGGGATGGCCCGGGCAGGGGGTGGCCCGGCTGCACTAGGCGGCAGGAGTGGAGGCCAGGCCAAGCGGTCAGGCTCTGGCTGTGGTCGTGATGGTAAAGGGCCCAGAAGTTGAGGCGGCCCAGGCGGTCTCTCTGGGGCGTGGGGACCAGGGATTATTTCTGGGGCGAGATGCCAGCCAGCTGGGCCTGTGTGGCTCTGCAGGGCCCCTCCGTGCGCAGCTGGGCAGGCTCCCGCGAGGAGGAGGCTTCTGGGCGCACCTGTGTGGCTTCGTCAGCCAGGTCTGACCCTGCCAAGTGGGGAGCCCTGGCTAGGACGGCTCTTCCTCTCCGCTGCGGAGCCCAGCAGGGCTGGCGGTGGAGCCGGAGGGGCACTGGCCGAGGGAGCGGTGGGAAGCCGTTCAGGCCCCACACCCTCTGTGCCTTTTCCTGGCAGGAAGCACACTGGGGAGAAACCCTTCGAGTGTCCCAAATGTGGAAAGTGTTACTTTCGGAAGGAGAACCTGGTGGAGCATGAAGCCCGGAATTGCATGAACCGCTCCGAACAGGTGCCTGTGGGTTGGCCCAGGAGTTGTGGGCAGGGCACGGTGGCTTTTCTCTTCCCGCCACCCGAGAGGGGCCCCCAGGAGACAGTCTTAGGACTGTAAACCCGAGAGAGCTGGAGTGTCCTTGAGTGTCATCGAGTCCACTCCCTGGTATCACAGGTGGGCACATCGGTCCCAAGAGCAGGAGGGACTTGGTGGGAGGCATTTTGGGCTTGCCCGTGTGGGCCCCGGGACTCTGGAGAAGGGGTGTCTAAGTGGGGGAGGGCGGCTGAGAAAGGCCACCTGCCCCCACGCCACGGGCTGGCCCATGTGACGTGGCCGACTAAATTCCACCCTCTTCTTCCTAGAGGCCTGTTGCTCGGGGTTGCGGGGGAGGTCTCTCAGCCCCTGCCCCCAGCCTGGCATGGTGGGTTTGCAGAGCTCAGCGACCGTCAGGGTCAGGGCAGGCAGGTCACTTGTTGCCCTCTCCCACCCTAGCGTCCCCCCCCTCGGGCAGACTCCTCCCAGCAGCGAGTGGAAGCCCGGGCCGAGGCTGCCGTCGCAGGCAGAGGCCCCCCCCTGATGCCGGCCCTGCTTGCCCCTCACACTGCCAGGTCTTCACGTGCTCCGTGTGCCAGGAGACCTTCCGCCGGAGGATGGAGCTGCGGGTCCACATGGTGTCCCACACCGGAGAGATGCCCTACAAGGTCAGGCTTGGCCTGTCCCCAGGGCGGTGGGCAGAGGGGCAGCCCCAGGATCCCCCCTGCCAAGCTCCATACATGGGATGATGTTAGGTGCCTGCTCCTTGCTAGCGGTCAAGAGGCCGAGCCTTGCCTACATCTTGTGTCCCCTACCTTCGGGCAGGGACACTGGCCCTTTCTGGGTCCTTGTTTCTTTCCGTGGAAGGCGGGCTCAGCGTCCCTGTGGGCATGGCACCGGCCGCCCTCCCTGGAGCATCCTTTACCCTGGGTCACGGAACCTCCTGGCATCTTAGGCTTGGCCCTGCCGTTGGGTTCCTGCCCCCCACAGCCTGGGGGCGGTCAGGGTCCCCTTGGTGTGAGTAGCCGGGGAGGTGACCTTGGGCCTGTTTTCCAGTGCTCCTCCTGCTCCCAGCAGTTCATGCAGAAGAAGGACTTGCAGAACCACCTGATCAAGCTGCACGGCGCCCCCAAGCCCCACGCCGTGAGTGCCGGGCCGGCTGGGCACTGGGAACTGGCAGTAGCGAGGAGGGGGTCGGAGCCAGGCGGGCTCCGTGGCTTCTGTCGTGGGGAGGACCAGGGAGCCCCTCCCCGCCCTCACCCTGGTCTTGCTCCGTCTGCCCCATAGTGTCCCACCTGTTCCAAGTGCTTCCTGTCCCGGACGGAGCTGCAGCTGCACGAGGCTTTCAAGCACCGCGGCGAGAAGCTGTTTGTGTGTGAGGAGTGCGGGCACCGGGCCTCCAGCCGCAACGGCCTGCAGATGCACATCAAGGCCAAGCACAGGTGCGCACGGGCGCTCTTGCCCCGGGCCGTGTGGACGCTGCCTCCCGGCCAGGGCGCGGCCCCAAGCGCAGACTTCGCTGAGGCTTGTGTGGGATGGAGCCGCTCTGGTGGCGGCACCTGAGGGATGAGTGAGTTTGCCGGGCCGCAGGCTGGGGGCGAGGGTCTCCGTGTCCTGCGGCGCCCGGCGCGGGGCAGGTGCGCCTTTCCCTGGCGGCGCTGCCGCAGCCCTTCTTCCGCGGCTGCTCTCAGCCGGGGCCTGCTCCCCCGCCTCGGGCGGCCGTGCTTCGGGCGTGATGGTTTCCTTGGGCCAGGGGCAGAGTGAAGGGGGCTGCTTCCCTTGCCAATGGCGTCTGTGTCCCCGCCGCCCGGACAGGAACGAGAGGCCGTACGTCTGTGAGTTCTGCAGTCACGCCTTCACGCAGAAGGCCAACCTCAACATGCACCTGCGCACGCACACCGGCGAGAAGCCTTTCCAGTGCCACCTCTGCGGCAAGACCTTCCGCACGCAAGGTGAGGCGGGCCCGGCTCTCCCTGGGCTGGCCCGGCGCTCCCTGGGCTGGCCGAGGCCCGGCCGCTGACCCCCCGCCTTGTCCCCACAGCCAGCCTGGACAAGCACAACCGCACCCACACGGGCGAGAGGCCGTTCAGCTGTGAGTTCTGCGAGCAGCGCTTCACGGAGAAGGGGCCCCTGCTGAGGCACGTGGCCAGCCGCCACCAGGAGGGCCGGCCTCACTTCTGCCAGATCTGCGGGAAGACCTTCAAAGGTACTTGGCTTTGCCTCCCTCGCACGTCCCTGAGCGTGCCGCGGGGGACCTGAGCGGGCTGGAGTCTCTGCGGGGAGAGGCAGCCGTGGCTTCTGCGCGCGCCTCTCTGGCATGAAACCTTCCTGCCGGAGGATCTCGTTTCCGGTGCCTTTAAGACGGGCTCGGAGCTGTCGCGAGGTGGGGGTGGAGGCTCCGGCGGGTTCTGTGCGGGCCCTCGGGGTGCTGCTGCGGCCGGAGGGGGCCGTGAGGCAGCCACACACCCGGACCGCCCCTCACCGCAGCACCCCCAGCTCACTTCCCGCCTCTCCTGCTGCCGGGTCCCTCCCCTCCCCTCCCCTCCCGCAGCCGTGGAGCAGCTGCGCGTGCACGTCAGAAGGCATAAGGGGGTCAGGAAGTTCGAGTGCACGGAGTGCGGCTACAAGTTCACCCGGCAGGTAGGCCCGGAGCCAGAGGCCCCGCTCCTGCCCCCCTTGGGCCCCCGCACCTCTCCCGGGCCAGCCCTGAGTCCCCTTGCCCCCGCCCCAGGCCCACCTCCGGAGGCACATGGAGATCCACGACCGGGTGGAGAACTACAACCCGCGGCAGCGCAAGCTCCGGAACCTGGTCATTGAGGACGAGAAGATGGTGGTGGTGGCGCTGCAGCCCCCCGCCGAGCTGGAGGTGGGCTCGGCCGAGGTCATCGTGGCATCCCTGGCCCAGGGCGGCCTGGCCTCCCAGCTCCCCGGCCAGAGACTCTGTGCGGAGGAGAGCTTGGTGAGCCCGAGCGTCATGGAGCCCTCACTCATCATCACAGCGGCCATCCCCGAGGACTGTGACACGTAGCCACCCTGCCGCCACCGCCCGCTCGGCCCCAGCCCCCAATAAACCACACGGCTTTGGACTTCGGCGTTCCAGCCTGTCTGGCGGTCGTTCCCCAGTCACCTAGTTTCCACGGCTGTGCTGCTTTCCCAGAGTCTAGAAGAAACGGTACCTTGCCCAGCCGTCTCCGTACCTCGGGCTGCTGCTCAGCCAGCAGCTTCCCCACCTCGTCGGGAGACCTCGGCAGAGCGAGACGCTTGGGTGCTTTCCTCTGCGCTTGTCTCTGTCCCGTTCTAGAACCGGGAGCGGGGGTGTTGCTGTTTCTCAGCCGTGGTGCTGCCACCTGGTGGGGCTAGAATTCATTACCAGACCTCTCGAGTCCCGCCCCCGAGGACGACCTTGCGGGTGTGCAGCAGGTCCCAGGGCTCTGGTTGGCAGGTCCTGGACCCTGGCTGGCAGAGGACCACAGACCGGATCCTTCCCTTCGGAGGGTCCTAACTTGCTTTGCTTGTCGAGGGGGGCCTGGAGTTCAGGCAACGCCCCGTCTAGAATGACAGGAGGCCCTGCTGGTCCCCGGGTTCAGCAGCCACAGGGACAGCAGGGCCGGGTGCCAGATCAGAGGAAGACTGCGGGGGTGCTCGGCTTTATTAATAGCACTGTGACCTGACGCAAACGGTTGCTTCATTTCCTCATCTTTAGTGGAATCAGGACCAGCACAACTCTCTGTGCCAGGATCGTTGCAGTCATCTGCGGCTGGGTGGCGGGCCGCCCTGGGACTTCCCGGGAGGGCGGGGGTCTGTGCCCGGCAGGAGGGTGCTGGGTGCGAGCCTGGGCCCCTCTCCACAGGTTTCCTCCCAGCACGGTGGCTGGCCGCCAAGGATAAATGTTCCTCCGGGCTAAAGCTGTGAGGCCTTCTCATGACGTAGCCCTCAAGGCACGTAGTGTGACCTTTGCCAAGCTGTGTTGGGCCAGGTCGTCACCAGAACGTCACTCCCCAGATTCAGGGGAAGGGGATGGGTGTTAAGGACTGCACACGACAGTTCACAACCACCCCATCTGGAGCACAGGGCCCTGCTCTGTGCTTGGCACGGAGCAGACTCTGAATGGGGTACTGGTGGTTATGACCGAGAACGGAAGTCAGGGACTACCTAATCCCGTCACTGGGACTTCCCCGAAACACCAGCCCTGTGCTCTGCTAAATTCCTCCTGGAGTTTGAGGACAATCAGTTCTAGACCCCGAACCAATCTAAGCTGCTTTCTTTCTATTCCTGACCACGGGGGCACTCAGAGGTAAAGACCATCTTCCGGGATTCGGGGACAACCACGGATGCCCAGGCTATGCCCGGTCCCAAGGGCACTTCGGGAAGTTGTTACAGAGGTGATGAACTGTGGCCTCAAGATGCCCCCTTCCCTTGCCCAGGCCTTGGCCTTTCCCTTGGAGTCTACATGAGGAGGCTTTCTGGGCTTCATGGCCCAAGGGACCCATGGCTTCTCCCCCTAGCCCAGGTCCAGCGTTCACCCACTGCAGATGGGGTCTTAGACCCTACCTTCAGGAGTGGGGGAAAGCGAGACGGGGGCAGAGTGCCAAGAGGGGGAGTCGGGGAGGCCAAACCAGCTCTGGAGTGGCGAGTCAGGGCAGGACTCGGGCACCTGCATGCTGCTCGTCTGGGGGCTCAGCCTCTTCTTCCCACCACTTCCTACCTTGTAATGATCTGAGAAAAGAAAGGGCCTCAAAAGCTTTGCTCCACTCCCAACCTCTGTCCCCTCCCCCAGCTGGCACGGGGACAGCCCTACACTGCTCTGGCTCTGCCCAAAGTTTCCAAGACACCAGCAGCAGGATAAAGACCATGACACCGAGTGTATAGGAAATAGTTTTATTTCAAAAAGTATATACTGAGGGCATCCTACGATCTTAAATAGGATCCCGGACACCTAGGCCTACAGAACAAATAAATAGGCAAATCTGCCCCACAGCCTGGGGCTGGAACTAGATGTTGGACACCGAATGGGGTGTGTCCTTTAGTACATACGAGTCTCTGAAATCATATAAATATAGAATACTTTATAGCAAATCAGCATTAAATACCAGTCACTGAATTCTCATAACTTAATTTGTCTCATAGACCGAAAGTTCTGTGCATCCAACACGGACGGTCCCAGCCCGAGCCGGCTCATCTCTGACCCCAGTCAGGGTGCAGACATCCCTAAGTGCAACCGGGAGCAGGGAGGGTGAGGGAGGGCCGTCCCCGACCCTGGACCCCCCGCTGGGGTCTGCTGGAACCTGCTGCTGCCTCCCCTTCCCACCCTGGTGTCCCAGACCAAAGGTGGGGTCTGGGTGGAGGGGACCTGCGGATTCCGGCACGAGAGCAGAGCCCGGCGCTGGTGCACACCACGCCAGCCACCATCTGACTGGCCTCCGGACACGGGTGGTCAGTCACGTGGTAGCTCATTGCAGAGAAGTACCAAAAAGAGAAGGAACCGGGACGTGGGGCCCCCTGCCATGAGGGAGCTTCTGCGGCGGAGGCCACACACAAGCCTGAGCAGGCACCAGCCCTCCTCGTGCCTCGTGCGGTTGACAAAGGCTGGTTTTGTATGGAAGACAAGGTGTGTGCAAGTGCCCCGGTCCCAACAAAAAAGCATTACAGGATACCTCTCCCTGTAAGCCGCTGACTGCGGGAAATCCTTGACCTTGACAGAGCCCAGCTCCACTGGAGGGAGGCCGAGACAGTTCCAGCGACCACGGCACATGTCCACCCTGCCTTCCCAGAGCGCGCCCATGAGGTCCAGACCCACATTCTTCCTCTGGGAGGGCGCCCTGCAGGTGACCGGTCAGCAGTTAGCCCATCTACCTGCGTGACACATCCCCACACCGAGGGCGCAGGCCACAGGGGCTGGCACAGAGCTCCGCCCCTGCGGGGAGCAACAGCCCTGCCCTCGCCCTGCCAGGGGACGAGCCGTCCTGCCTGGGCAGCCTCTGCACACACTGGAACCAAGGACAGATGCTTTACGGAGCACGGATGACCTCCAAGGGGTTGGCCCGCTGGGAAGGTACCAGAGCCAGAGGAGAGGCTTCCCCAGCCCGGCAGCGTGGAGCCAGACCACCCCTGGGGGAGGAGGCAACATTCCTATCAGGAGGGCTGAAGGCGACACCCGGGGTGTGAAGAAGCCCAGGCCCAAGGGATCCCACAGCCAGGCCTGCCCAGTGGGGAAGTCCCAGGAAGGCCCACGACCCCGCCTTCCGGGCCCAGTGGGCGTGAGGAGGTGACGTGGGGCTGGGAGCTAGAGCCGCTCCAGCTGGGGGTCCTGGTGCAGGTCTGATAGTGAGGACTCCCCATCAGGGCACGAGGTGGGGACCCCAGCCTAAAGCTCTTGAGGCCATGGGGCTTCCTCCCCAGAAGCACCCATGCCCTCTGGCCGAAGAAAGTGTCGCAGGGCCGCTTAGGAAGGGACAGTGCCAGCACGAACGCATTTCCAGCTCCGTTCACTGCGAACGGCAACTCAGCGAACACTTGCTTTCCGTGTTTCTAAGGAGGGAGATGTAAACATCCTCCTCTCTGGAAGCAAGACAAATCCAAGTGAAGGTTACTTGGGGACCTTGAGAGAAGACCAGTCACTCCAAGAGGAAAACGGGCCACTGAGCCGTGGAGCTTCCCAGGAGCTCCCCCACCACTCTCCTGGAGAAGCCCCAGACTTTGGAGGAGCGGGGGGCACCACCCCGCCCTGCAGAAGCGGCTCCAGAAGATGTTAAAGAGTCAATCCGGACTATTTCTTGCTGCCTCCCTCCCCAGCTGCACCCCCCTTCTTCTCAGGAAGGGCCACGCTGCATTTCACAACTTGCAGCCAACCTGCCCAGGGTCTCCTCTGGAAGCAGCAGGCTTCCCTGATCCCACGGGAGGGCAAGGGCACCCGCAGTCATCTGCCCGGCTGCGCCACCCAGTAAGAGGCTACAACCTGACACCTGTGGCCTTTTGCCCTCTCCAGCATACACCTAGGAACACGGTCCTGGAGGTCTCCAAGTCAGGTGGAACACACCACCCGGAGGGGTGGGCGGACGGGGACACCCAGCGTTGGCCTCAGCCCAGGTTCACTGGCACATCCCTCGAGGGCCCCCTCTTCAAGGCCGCCCTCCTATCTGGTCCTACTGGCCTGCGGCACTGGGATCACATACCCCTGTAAGGGGTGTTCTGCTGTGACACCCCGCGGGGGGATGGAGCCAGGCAGGCAGAGGCCCTCCGTCCGGGGAGCTGGCCCACTGGATGCGGTGTCCAGGACCCCGCTGCGGCCATCGCCAGCCTGGTTCCCAATGCTCCGGGTCAGGCCAGACCCTGCAGGCCTGGGAGGAAGGGCCTGGACCACTCCCAGACTCTCAGGGGGAGGACTTGTACCCCACGGGTGGCCCTCCTCTCTGAGGGGGGAGCAAGGAGGCAGGGGCAGCAGGAGTCCCCTGCTGCAGCCGGAGACCTTTGCCCGTAGGAGGCTGCTCTTCCTGGACCGAGGGAGGGGCGTCGGCCACTGGTCGTGGTCGCAGAAGCTGCGCATCAGGCTCTCCGAGCACGGAAAGTCTCCGGGGTCAGACCCTGAGGCTCACTCCATAGCCGGAGCCCGGGCTGCACCTGTTGAACCCACCCAGTCCCGGTGCGCGCAGGTGGGGGCTCACCGCCCCCCGCCGCAGCTGTGTCACAGTACCTGTGCCGAGGCCCTCTGGGGGCCGGGCCGGGGCTAGTGCAGCTCATTGGGGTTCTGTGGCAGCCGGGGCCGCGCCACATCTGTGTCACTGCTGCCGCCGTCCAGCTCAAAGCCACGGCCACCCGGGGGCACCTGGGGCATGAACTGGCGGAAGATGCTGACGCTGCCGTGCCAGAAGGTGGGCTCCGGGAGCCGGCCCACGACGCTCCAGGCCCGAGTCTCTGGGTCATAGGCCTCTACCACGTCCGAGAGTTCAAACGTATTGTCGTAACCGCCTGAGACGTAGAGCTTCCCTCCAAGGACAGCCAGGCTGCCCCCGACGTGCACCTGTGGGCCCAGGGGAACAGGCAAGTGGCGGCTGGCAGCCAGGGCACGGCGGAGACCCCCAGCCTCTCTCCATGGAGAAGGTGCCCGGGACCCATGGGCAAGGTGGCCTCTGCACCCTTCCCAGGACAGACCAGCATCCTTCCTACACTCCAGCTCAGGAAAGAGGCTCCATGGGGGTCCCAGGCCACACCCGGTCCTGTGATGCTGGGAGGCCGCCAAAGCAGCCTCTGCTTGAGGCAGGCTCGGCCCCCATCACACAGGTGGGAAAAGAGCCCTGTATGGCCGATGGAGGCAGAGGCAGGACTGGACTCAAAGTCTGGGCTCTGAACCACAAAACCGGAGTGGCGCACCTTTCCCAAACCTGCCACTAATAACAGGTAGATCATTACTGGGAAAAACATAGTTGCATATCCTAAACGTAAAGTTGTTAACTGGAATGTTGTAAATTGTGACAATTGTCAACAACTGCCATGCAGACGTAGCATGGGAATAGATTTGGGAATTTTAAGGAAGACAAAAAGAAGACGTGGGTGGGTATATACAACTGTCAGGGACTACGGAAACTGCCCACATGGCCAAATGCCGCTACGCTTCCCCAGCTCTGTCACAGGGTCGGGCTCAGCACCTCTCTTTCCGACTTCCCAGGGTCACTCCTGTCTGACCTCATGCCCTCTGCTATCCCCTTGTTCACTCTATTCCAGCCACACTGGGCTGTGAGACTTCTACTAAGACCACACTAGGCACACCCAGCCCCAGGGCCTTTGCACTTGCTGTCCCTCTGTGGAATGTTCCTCCCCACATGCTCTCTGACTTACAGCAGGCATCCAGTAAATACGGTTCTGCGTGGATGAACTTGCTAAACTGTCTGACCCTGAGATTATTTTAAGGTCTCCGGGCCGCACAGTACAAACTGAAGGAAAAACCTGTCCTCTATTAAGTGAGAGAATGCCGTGAAAAAGGCCTCAGCACAGGCCCCGCCGCCCCAGGCCTATTTCCCAAATACACCATGGCAACGCTTTAGCCAGACAACAGGGCCAGCCTGCGCTTCCAAGGCCAACCCGTTCGCATATTTACCTGATTCATAGATGGGATCTTGTCCCATTCATTCTTTGTGGGGTTATACACGTCCACCTCCGCGGAGTCGTCCCTGCGGGTGGGAGGAGAAGAGGGAATGTGTCGGAGCCGGGAGGAAGCATCCCTGGGTGTGAGAAGCTGGAGAGGATGGCCACATAGGCCCCGCTCCTGTGGGAACTTCTTTGATGCCATCTGGCAGTCCAGAGGCCGGTGGGACCCTAGCCCTTGTTTGCAGGGGCCAAGTTCAGGCCCACACCAGCTGGCCCGGGTTCTGAGGTCAGAACCAGACTCTGCTTCTCAAACCTGGAGATCACACCTTCTGGTGCCTAACCCTCCCCACGGCTCTACACCAATGTGGCCTCCCTGCCCTCACCGCCGCCACCGCCGCCCGCCTCCCCCCCGCACTGGCTTCAGATCTGAACGCATCACAGCTCTTCCTGGCCGCCTCCTCTCAGTCTTCCAATCTGGGCTAGTCCTCCCTCCCATGGAGGACCGGGCCAGGCCACGCTCCTGCCCCACTGCCCACCGCCACGCACCCCGACTACTCCTAGGCCACGGCACTCCCCTCCGCTGTCAGCCCCCCAGCCTCCCCGTTCCCCGCTGTGTCCTGGATGCCCGGCAGGACAGCCACAGTCACAGGAGAGAAGTACCAGCGCTGCCCTTCCCTTGGCGGTCAGGATCCTGCAACCTTGACATAGTCTCGATCCCTGCCAAAAAGGGCTCAAAAGCCCAGCCTTGAAAGGCAGAGACGCTAACCCCCAAAGGGTAGTGACAGTAACAAGTCAGGGCTCAGCAGAAGGGTCAGTCCGCACACAGGTTAGGCCAGGGAGAGCAGACTCCCCACGCTGCCCGCCGCCGTAAGCACAGAGGAGCCACTGGGCTGGGCGTATTTCAAAAAAAACCCCTTACTTATGGACACAGAAATTTGTATTTTGCGCAACTCCTCTTTTTAAAAGATTTCATTTATTTACTTATTTGACACAGAGAGAGCACAAGCCGGCAGAGGGAGAAGCAGGCTCCCCACTGAGCAGGGAGCCAGACACAGGGCTCGATCCCAGGATACCGGGATCATGACCTGAGCCGAAGGCAGACGCTTAACTGAGACACCCAGGCACCCTACGTCATAAAATAACACTTCTGCTTTGAGTTTTTTCTTCCAACCCTTTCAAGACATAAAAATCGTTCCCAGTTTGTCCCCACGATGAGGACAATTAGCGGCAGAGGCTGCCGCACCCAGCTCCTCCTCCTGCGGGGAAGTGGGCACCCCGGGCAAGGAGCCTCACCCAGGGACCGAGGCAGGGCACTGGAGAAGGGAGTGGCCCAGGACGGCAGCTGGCGAGGGGCTGAGGCCCCTGCCCAGTACTGGGTACCCCTGAAAGAGTGGCCTGGGGACAGAAGCCGCCCGGACAGGTGGCATTCTGAGCAGGGCGTTACGTGGCTAATTAGGCTGAGGGGTTCATGAACTCAGTGGCTCTGGGACAAACACTGCCATGCATCAGAATGAGACCTGGGCAGGGGCGCCCGGGTGGCTCAGTCGTGACCTTCAGCTCAGGTCATGATCCCGGGGTCCTGGGATTGAGCTCCACATCGGGCTCCCTGCTCGGCGGGAAGCCTGCTTCTCCCCTCCCTCTGCCCCTGCTTGTGTTCCCTCTCTTGCTGTCTCTCTCTCTGTCAAATTGGTAAATAAA
This sequence comes from Meles meles, assembly GCF_922984935.1. Classification (NCBI taxonomy): domain Eukaryota; kingdom Metazoa; phylum Chordata; class Mammalia; order Carnivora; family Mustelidae; genus Meles; species Meles meles. The sequence continues at coordinate 212,829,557 of NC_060066.1, read as the reverse complement.
TCTTAAAAAACAACAAGACCTGGCCTTTGCCCACACTGTGCCCCTGGAGGACAATCGGGCTGCCTTTCCCTGCCGCTCACTCTCTCCGCCTGGTCCAGGGGAGGGATTGGGGCAGAGCTGAGCCCCCCGCCCCCAGGCCCTAATGGGTTAGGTGAACCTATACAAAGGCGAATGAACAGTGGGCATGGAGGGCACCCTAATGCTTCCACGGTGGCGGGGCGGGGGGGGATGTTAGTAACTGACAAGAGGCTCGGAGGTGGAGGAGGAGGGCGCGGGGTGCCTCGGTGCGCAGACTGGCCCTCGCGCCCGTCTTGCTCTCGATCACAGGGCAGGGAGGACACTCTCAAAGGCGCCCCAGCTGGAACCGCTACCGAAGGGCTGAAGCCAAGGTCCTGGTGCTCTGAGAAGTATTTATAGCTGCCCTACCCCCTCTCTGAAGACATCTACCTTGACCTGGGGGAGGGAGAGCTGGGGGAAGGGTCAGATGATGTTTTCTAACGGGACAGAAGCTGGCAGAGATCCCGGGGCGTTTTTGCAGCGCACACAAGGATGCGTGGCAAGCGGGGCTGTCTCTCTGCTGGATGTACCCACCAAGAAAGCCTGGGAAGGGAGCCTGCGGTCTGGGGGAGCAGAGCGGAGGGGCAGAAAAGGCCAGTGCAGCGTAGAACGTGAGACAAGGCTTACAGCTGAGGCTTACATACTTCCTCGGAGGCTCCCAAGTCAAAGCCCCCAGGGAGAAGGTGATGGAGAAAACCGCAAGTCAGACCTTACCCTTCCCTCCTGGTCCCAAAGCTTCCAGACAGGCTCTAGGCCAAGAAGGGAGGAGCAAGGACACACACCTGTAAGTTCTCTCTCTCACACACACACACATGCTATGCATAGCAGGCAGGAGCCCCGGGATGCCTACTGGCCCATGAGGAGGGGGCATTTGGCGGTGGCAGGTCATCAAGACCCCTGGCCACCCATCTCTGCCCCACACTGGCAAGGACACAGCCCGGCCCCGGGAAACCATGATACAGTAACATCACACTAGGACCGGGGTTGCCTATCCCTGATTCAGACCTGGTGCCATCCCGTCAGTCGCCTACCCCTGGAAGCCTCTGTTGCTACCCGTGAAGCAGGGATGACCAGCAATGCCCATCGCATCGGACAGTCACAGATCAACTCAGAGACAGGCCACGCAGAGCTCAGGGCCCTCACACGTGCTATCGTCACTGTCCCTGTGTTCCCCAGGTAGATCTGGGCCCTGCTCCAACCTGTTCCCTCCCCGTGGGACCCTGAGAGAAGAGCATCAGCTCCACAGAACCATGAGGCCCCCCTGTGCCCGGTCAGGAGAGAACCTGCACACACACACTGAAGGCCCAAGCGTTGCTTTAAGTCGAGGGGTGGAGCGGAGCCCCCACCGGGCTCTCGGACCTGGCAGCCCGGCACGGACACTCTGCTCGGTGAGCACAGCGTCCCTCTGACAAGGCAGCAACTCCCCAAAGACTCAAGTGAGCTCTCCCTTCGGCTTTTTAAGATTCAAAATCCCCCTTAGGTAGGACAGGTTTCTTTATAATCAACGGTTTGTGGGAACCATCAGGGCCGAGACCAGGATCCTCCGGGTGGAAGAGAAGGCAAAGCAACACACTGTATTTAGCTCCCGGGAATCTCAGAAAGTTCTCTCAAAGGACCTGACCTGACACTCATCAACCAATCAATCAGACAATCAGGAGATCTAACTCCACCGGTTTGGATCCCCTGCCTCAGAACACCTAGAAGCCCACACAAACCGTTCCAAGAAATGGGGCAGAACAAAGGCTCCAGGTTTAGTAAGGTCTAGCCCGGGATCCCAGCTCGGGCTGCTTCCTCATCTAGGAGATGGGGAGCACGGGGAGGAGGGGCCTCAGCACGGGGCTTGGGGAGGAAGATGGGAAGAGGTCGGCCGCCGGGGACTCACCTGATGAAGTACATGAGTCCGTTCAGAGTCACGGTCTTGGGGGCGAAGGACCAGGGCGGGAGCTGGCCACAGTCCACCAGCGACCACAGGTCCGTGTCCGGGTGGTAACACTGCATCACCATGGTCTCCTTGCCGGCCAGGGAGCCGATGGCATAGAGGCGGCCACGGCACGCGGTGGTGGAGCAGTTGTCCATGGGGTAGGTCATGGGCTGCAGGGCCTCCCAGGAGTCCGTGGTGTGGTCGTAGCGCTCCGTGCTGTCCGCGGCCACCACGTACAGCAGCCCATCCAGCACGGACGAGCTGTGGTACTCGCGGGCCTTCAGCATGGGCGCCACCTCCGTCCACTCGTTCACGCTGGAGTTGTACCTCCACACGCAGTCGTAGAGCCGGGAGCCGTCAGAGCCACCTGCAAGGACGTGCAGGGGACAGGTCAGCCCCTGCTGATGTGGGGTGAGTCACCCGCCCCTGCCTCTGCGAACTTCCCCGAGGGAATCTCCCAGGGGAGGAAGTAACTTCGTTGGGTTTCAATGTAAACAACCTTCCTCTCCCCCCAAAGCCATGGCTGGGGGCTGGCTTCATGCTGGGGCGAAGGCCGTGCACCTGCTGACCACAGCCCAGGAGGGCAAGAGAGCCTCAGGCCGTAAGCACACCGCTCCCTCTGTGTGGGTCAAGCAAAGGCCCTGTAGCTGGAATTCTAAGTAAACCGCAACCTCTGTCTAGACACCCCCCAATACACTGCCGGACACCTCAACCGAACCAGGACATCGGTCTCAGGGCCAAAACTTCTGGGGCGCCTCAAAGCAGGAGGGGAGGGAGCACAGGGACTGGTCAAAGAATTCTCGCCTTCCTGGGCAGCCGCCTGCCCCAAACAAGCCAGTGCCAGGACGAGTGGAACTCGGGGGCTCTGGTTCTTGACCGGGTGCAGATTACCGACAACGTGCTCCGTCTGGGTACACGCATCAAGGCCCACAAGTACAACGTCCACTCTCTCCACGTTTCTTTCAGAGAAGAGCTAACCCCCCGCGCCACCCTCCAGCCGCACCAGTGGGGCTGGCTACAATCATCAGCTAAACCAGGCCTACCCGGCACATTCGAATTTCCAGTGTGAAGGGACCCCAAGCACTCTGGGGGCCACATCCCCTCCTGTCCCCAAAGCTGGCGCCACAGGCAGGGGACGCAGGACATTCTATCCGTCTCAAAGCCCTGAGCTTTTTAAAAGACAAAGCTCCTACGAAGTGCACTCCGCCTGCTTTCTTCCTCGTAAAGGATAATTTTGTCTGGGGCAGCTGAAGCCGGCTTTGTCGCCCCCCGTGAAATTCCCTGCAGGCAGCTGTATGGAATGACCCAGCCACCTGTCTAAACCCGAAGGATTAGCTGCTCAGCTGAGACATTTATGGAAGGGGTGTGCGAAGTTGGGCAAGTCTAACTAGTTCTGGGAGGGAGTTCACCGGCCACACTTTCATGGGCTGGGAGAGCGCAGTTCCCAAACACAGGGCCGGTCTCAGGTCAGAAAGGGACGGATCTCAGGTCGGAAAGGGACCGGTTCCAGCAGATTCCAGAAAAGGCTGAAACTCAGCAGCTGGCCAAAGAAGAGCTGAGCGAGTCCTCAAGCCGGGATTCCTCCACTTGTCAACCGGAGGTGGGGGTACCAGAGTTCAGAGCTGGCTTTTTCCTGAATGTGCCGGGCTGGGCACAGCAGCGCTGATGGCCAGGCCGGCCTCAGTTCACGACTGATAACAGGCTTCCGCGGGGCCCACTGCTCCCGGAGCCGGGTTCTTTCCTTATATAGCTGTCACCGACACCGCCCCTCCTCACCCCAGGGAAGGAGGTAGCCCCTTGTCTGAACTGGGATTTCTCTTTAATGAAAAATGTGGGAGATGCCCAGGACCAGAGCAGGCTGGGACCCGCCCAGCATGACTCGGCAGTGTTTTGGGGTCTGGGCCAAGTAACTGGAAGAAAACCTCTTAGCATGTGACCATGTTTACAGTCGCTAGGCCAGGAGCAGCCTAAACACCATGTGACCCCCAGCACACAGCCTAGGTGCAAGTCTGAGGGAACCTTGTCACTGGTGACAGGATGAGTGTGTCAGGGGGGCCATGTGGCTCAGCTGGGCGGGAGAAATCCCCAGGGCGGGGAACGGATGTCTCAGGGGCGCCAGCTCCTGCCTGTCTCTGGATTCCTTAGGGAGAAAAAGAAAGCACCCATTGTATGGGGAGAATGCCCCTGTATCCGCTAACCAAATGGGGGTGGGGGCACCTCCCGGGCAAGGAGGGGGCTCATCCGTCATCTAGGTCACCCCCCCACCAACAAAGAGCCCACAAGCAGCTGCCCGTCCTCGCTCGCACAACGGCCTTCTAGGTGGAAAGCACGAGCTCTAGAAGTGCACCCACTGGCCTGCGGGGGGCGGGGAGGGGTAGGGAAGGGGTCGCTCTCACTGAGGAGCGGTCCCGGGATTCACAGGTTCCTCCAGCAGGAAAACGCGCTCCCCCAGGGGCGCAGGAGGCTAACCCGGGGTCCTCCCGGCGGACCCCCAGTGCCCTCACCCGTCACGTAGATGTCGTTGCCCAGCGCCACGATGCTGTAGCCCCCGCCCAAGTGATCGGGGAACTCGGCCAGGTAGCGCCACTGGCCCGTCTGCGGGTTGTAGCAGTCGACGGTGACCAACTCGTCGCAGTCCTGGTCGCAGCCGCCCACGAGCACGAGGATCTCGGCGAGGCCGGTGGAGGGGCGCGGGCGCATGCGGGGGCAGGGCCCGCGGTCGTGGCGGTCGTAGCGCGCCGCCTGGAAGTCGCGCGCCTCGCGCAGCAGGCGCAGGCAGGGGGGGCAGCGCGCCACCAGCGGCTCGGCCTCGACGTGCGCCAGCAGGTAGAAGCGGCGCACGAAGGGCAGGCGCACCGCCTCGAGCAGCTGCGGCCAGTGCGCGGCGCGGCGCGGCGGGTCCGCGCGCACCCAGCGCAGCGCCAGCTGGTAGGCGGCCTCCTCCTTGGGGACGCACAGCCCGTCGTCGCGCAGGTAGCGCAGCAGGCGCGCCAGCGGCAGGCGCTCCAGCTGCTCCGGGCCCAGCTCGCCCACGTGGCGCAGGATGAAGCGCTGCGCCGCGCTCGCCAGCCCCGCGCAGCTGAAGGCCTCGGCGAAGTCCTGCATGTCCAGGCAGTTGGCCAGGTCGAGCTGCTGCTGCAGGAAGGCGCCGCACGCCTCCTTCACCGCCGGGAACTGCAGCAGGTCTGCGGCTCGCAGCAGCGGCTCGGCGTTGTCGCCGCTCACCGCCACGCGGCCCGTGTAGCTGAAGTCGAGCAGCAGCTGCAGCATGTCGGGCGGCACGCCGTGCAGGCGCACCCGCTCGGCGCGGCTCTCGCGCAGCTGCCCCGCGAACATGGCGCGGAAGTAGGGGCTGGCGGCCGCCAGCACGGCGCGGTGCGCGGGGAAGTCGCGCCCGCCCGCCGCCTCCAGCGTCACGTCCAGGAACTTGCGCTCGGCGCGGAGCTGACTCAGGCCACGCAGCAGGCTCAGCGCGTGCGCGGGGTCCGAGAAGGGCAGCACGGCCAGGGGTGCCGGCCGCTCCATGGCGCCGTCGCTGGGGAAACCGGGGCGCGCCGCGGCCGGGGCCAGCGGGAGGAACACCAAGCGCGCCGCGCCGCCTCTTTAAGTAGTGCCGGGCGGCGCGGCCTCGGGGGCGGACCCGGGGGCGGGGCGTCGCTGACCCCCCCCGCCCACTTAACCCTTCCGGGCCCGGCGCCGCCGCCCGCCCGGTGCCCCGGGCTGAGTCACCGCCCACCCGCCCCGCGTCCGCGCCTTTTCGGGGCTGCCGGCGGGCCCCCGCCCGAGCCGGGCGCGCGGGGCGACTAGAGTCCTCCCTCTGTCCGGGATCGGGGACTCTAGGGTCCGCCCGCGGCCCACCGGGCCCGGCTGCAGAGCGAAAGCCGGCGGGGGCGAGCTCCACGCCCGGAACCGAGCCACCCCTTTCGCTCCAGACTTCCCCACTGCGTCGACCCAGAGCCCCGGGGCGGCTCGCTACAATGCCCTTTTCTTGTTTTGTTTTGAATTCCACTGGTTCCAAGGGTTGCTGGTTAGCCGTATCGCCGGGCAGATTTCAGAGGACGGGATTTCTATGATTCCGGACCAAAGCTTGAACAAGTATAAGCTTTTCAGAGTTTTTTTTTTTTTTTTTTTTTTTTTTTTTTCTTGGCGCATTTATAAGTGACACGGGGCTAGCTGCCAGGAATCCGCTCCACTGTGTTCCTGTAGGAGTTTCAAACTTGACTAACTCGATCATTAACTTTCGTCAGGGCACAAGGCGCAGTTTTACGTGTCGATCTACAGACACTCGGGCTCCAGAGCTGCCTTGAGAAGGGGCCAGGCCTGCTCAGGCTCGACCCAGGACCTCCTGGCCCCCTCTCCTGGAAATGGGAGGCGGAGGGTAGGATGCGGTGGCAAGAATTCAGAAGAACCCACTCTGAGGCTGGACAAAAGGCTCAAGGACCAGAAAATTATAATAATACAAGTAATGTAAATAATTCCGGGGAAAACAGGTTTTCCTATTCCGGGAGAGGGGACAGGAGGAGCCCTGGGACAATGCCTTTAGTTCAAGGTCAGACAGGGGACTGCCTTAAAAACGAGGGGTGTGGGCGTTCAGGAAAGTCTCAGTCACTTGTGGGGTGACTGTGAAGAAAGGAATCTTCCTTATTTTGGTTCCAGGAGACACGATGCCAGCACTTTCAACGTAGCCATGATTTTTCTTTAACTTATGCTTTGCCCACTTTAGCCAAGACCCTTATTTCAACTCCAGTCCTTTTGTTTCTCTGAAGAAACCTGGGTTTGGGTTATTCAGTAGCCCCCACCCAGGCCCCTGTGGGCCTTGCAGACATTCCTGGGCCACGCCTCACCCCCTCGCCCACGTGTGTCCCCGGGGTGGGCCAGGCACACGGGGTGGGGGTGGGGGCATTTACTGTCATTTCTTGGTCCCAGCTAAGCCAGTGCAACCTTTGGAGAAGACATCTTGTTTTGATTCCGTCTCTGAAATGTAAACTACAGGCTTTCCTTCCTTCGTCCTCATGAACCTCATCATCTTGCCATGAGAATGTTATCTGGTCCACATTTCGGCATGGGAAGCGCAGGCCGGAGTAAGAAAACATTCAGGTACCCAGGCAGCTGCCTGTTGCCCATAGATGGACTGTTCACACAGCAGCATTCCTGGGCCCAGGAGCCCCGCCAATAGCTTACTTGCACAGGCTTTGTGACAAGAAAGTCTGAGTAGCCAGGAAGTGGGATGTTTGCAGGGAAAAGTACTCCAATGCCTCTGGGTCAGAGCACGTCCACCTTGCAGAAAGCAAAGCTTTACTAAATCAAAAACGTTTCGGCAGTGAAGAACGGAGTCCAACTATTTTGTGTAACTATTTAAATAAATCAGCCTTACTGTGAAGGCTTGATGAATGATGATGATGCATATGTTTACTGAAACGGAAAGATATTTATGAAGTCCTGTCGAGCAAAAAATCTGATTACCCGCAGTGTGACCCAGTTTGTTATCTGTGTTCATGCGCCTACAAAACAATTGTGAAGGTAACATATTTCTCCAGGTGGTTAGGTTTGTTTTGTACGGGCTTGCCTGTATTTTCTGTTCTGTGTATTAAGGAAATAATAATACAAGTTTAAAATAAAATTAAAAGTTCCGTTTTTTAGAAAAAAGGTATATTAATATCCAGGACCTAAAAGGGGAGCATTTGAAGCCATGGGTACATATCTAAGTTGACCAAGGAATGTGGTCAGAAAATAAACAGATTTAGACCCATCAGCTGTGTTTGGAAATTTGAAGAACCTACTAACCCAGGCATGCTATCTGTTCCTTTTTTCACTCATCAACCCTAAGAGTTCAAGATGGGAATGTGAGAAATTCGTTTACTGAAGTAGGACCATGTGATCGATACAGTCGGCAAACTCTTCAAAATGTCATTGCACAGCCAGCCATGGTAGAAACACTAGTGTTTGGTAAGAAAGGTGTTAACTCTAGTCAACGACCCATGGTTTAGGGGGAAATGTTTGTATCTGAAGATTAAACTTCTGGGGAGAGGGTGGCTGGTGGGCTGGGGGTGGTATGGACACAAAAAAGATTAAACTTTAAACCATCAAAGTTTTAAAAATTTACCTCTTCCACAATCAGGAATGTGGTCTCTGCCTGAATAACTTCTTTATGATAATGTAATTTAACAAATAATGGTACCATTTCATTTTAAACATTTAAACTCTGCAGTTTTGATCTTGGAATGCTAATTTTAGGCAGACAGGACAAGAGGGCACAGAGATCATTTTACAAAAGCCACTGTTATCCTTTTCTCCTCGCTCCGAGAACATTTAGGAACACAAACTTCAACACTGATACCATCAAAAAGAGACTGTGGCTCCTTTGCTATGGTACACCCTGATTCTTTCTGCTCCTGGAGCACCTAAAGTGTGGCTTGTGATGAACTTACTCTACGTAAAATTTCCTTTAAGGAAAGCTACAGTATTCGCTATATTTATTAAGTGCATTATTATATGTAAAGGAGACACTCTAGATCAAAACATTTCAACAGTATCTGGCATAGCGTTAGCTATTAATCTTTATGGTTTACCGGTATGAGCGGTAACACAGCAAATTCATTTGATCTCTGTGCGTAAGTTATTTCCCTTGTTGTACGAGTTGACAGTACATGGCTTAAAAATTGTTTATTAATGACTTAAAACTATTCACACACACATATATACATATATATAATATACATATATATATATTCATACAGTGGTAAAGCTACTAAAAGTTGAAACAAGACTTGGGGGAATTATCACTTCTTTTTCCTCTCCTGGGGACGGAAGTGGAAAAGTCAGAAAATTACTGCTGGGAATGATCCATATGAATTCCATAGTATTAAAGCTGAGCCACCAACAAGCATTTCTGGAAAAAACAAACCTTTGGTTATGTTCATGCCTGCACTCAAGCACTGAGTTATGATGGGAGGCAGAAGTCTTTCCTGAATGTTCCCCAAATGAATGCAGTGTAGCCGGTGAGATTTAGAAAGGTGAAGCTATATTTGGTAACCCAATTAAAATAACTACATTCTCAAGTTACTTACTGGGAAACTATGGTATTCTTAGTATTTTAAAACTTGTCACAACCTGTGTGAACGTTGGTTTTTTTCTTCTTTTCCAAAGAACTATAATCATCAGATTTTTTTTTTTTTTTAAAGCAGAAAAGAAGGAATCACAGACTCTGAGAATCTGGCTACTGTGGAGAGTGCTCTTGCATTAATCCTTGAACTCCAAATTTGCCCCTTGGAGCCCAGGTGTAGTACAGGACACCTGAGAAATAAACTAGGTAAATCAACTACATTCTCCCATGTGTACATATTATGCTATTGAATCTGGGTCAATTATTGGTATTCTAGTCCTTCCCTGAGTCTAGGGATAGGATGGTACATATAATGTCTAGATCTCCTCCAAACGGCTAAAATTTCTAAGGGGAATCAAAGGAAGGAGGCCAAGAAGGTCCTCCATGAAAATACTGGAGTGGCGGGCAGGGAAGCAAGCTGACGACATCAGGTAGTACTAGTCACATCTGTGTACTAAGAAATACTGTGTATGAATAACTTATTCGAGAAATATCTATTGTGGGAAGCCTGGGTAGTTCAGGTCATGATCCCAGGGTCCTGGGATGGAGCCCCACGTGGGGTTCTCTGCTCAGTGGGGAGCCTGCTTTCTCCTCCTGTGTCTGCCTGTAGCTTCCCTTGGTGGTGCTGTCTCTTTCTCTGTCAAGTAAGTAAATAAAGTTGTAAAAAAAAGAAAACCTATTGAATACCCATTTTTCTATAAAGATTTTATTTATTTATTTGACAGACAGAGATCACAAGTAGGCAAGAGAGGCAGGCAGAGAGAGAGGAAGGGAAGCAGGCTCCCCGCTGAGCTAAGAGCCAACATGGGGCTGGATCCCAGGACCCTGGGATCATGACCTGAGCCGAAGGAAGAGTATTTAACCCACTGAGCCACCCAGGTGCCCCTTGAATACCTATTCTGAGCAAGAGTTATCACTGTTACGTGACACAATCTAGGTTTGGAATGTTCTTTCCTCAGTGTGACTGAGTGGTTCCATTCAATATAGATCCCCGAATTCTAGGGTTTTGTCATCAAGTCCATTATTTTTTTTTTTAAGATTTTATTTGACAGAGAGAGAGAAATCACAAGTAGGCAGAGAGAGAGAGAGGAGGGAAGCAGGATCCCTGCTGAGCAGAGAGCCGGATGTGGGGCTCGATCCCAGGACTCCGGAATCATGACCTGAGCCCAAGGCAGAGGCTTCATCCACTGAGACACGGCGACCCCATCAAGTCCATTATTATAATGAACAAATCCTTTATTTCACTTTAATGGGAAGAAGATTTAGTATTTACTATGTGAAAAATTACATCATAGTCAACAATAAGTTACAAAAAGTCCCTCTTATTTGTACTTCACCTCCAATCAGTATTCTTTTTGGCATTTACACGTTAAAACTAACAATAGGATAATATCCTTCGTGGTGGCCCTACTTATTCAGGCAAAACAAGCCGCTCCTGGTAATCCAGGCCCTGGGCAACGCTGACTGACCTCAGGACATTTGCTCTGGCCACGGTGGTCAGGTAACATTCTAAATGCGGCTAAATGACCCGAATGTGGCCACTCTGAGAAGCTGTCGGTGACGTTTCCACAGGCCCAGCCCGACGTCTGTCTTCAGTCTTACTAACTTTCTAGAGACCCTCAGTTTGTTTCCACACTGGGGAGCCCTCCAGTCCGGGAAGGCACTGCCGAAACCACAGCGAACGACCATCTATGGGGAAAGGAAGTAGCTCGAACTTCTGTAAGTTTAGGAAACCGAGGCTCAGAAAAGCACTTCTGAGACAAACCCAGTCCCTTCGCCCGCAGTTTCCTTCGGAATTATCCTAATGGAAACGGCAGCAGGCCGCCGGCGAGGGCTGCCCTCCCTCGGGTTCTCCCAATCACCCTTCTGATTTAGCAGTTTTCGGACTCGAATTAAAAAATTTACGTCCGTCCTCTTTAACGCGGTTCCTTTGTCTTCGGAGCTGCCCAACCTGTACTGCGTCGCCCGCAGACTCTTCCTCCTGCCAACGCTTCTCGGAGGTTCGGCCGCCGGGCCTGCGCCGGGGCTTCGGCGGAGCCGACACCTCCCACCCGGCGGCCAGCGTCGGCCTTCGGCGCGTGAACTTGGGAAGTCCGCAGGCCCCGCGAGTGAACACCGCAAACTCCGTCCGACACCCGGGAAACCAGTCAGTACCAGACCCTCGACCGCGCTCTCCCCTCACCCCACCGCTGTAAGCCTGGGCGGAAAACGCCGACCACCAGCCCAAGTCAGAAAACGGGGTGGTCCCAAGAACAGGCAGCGCACAGAGGGGGAGAAAGCGAATGTAAGACTAGCATCTTCCAAACCCCGGTAACCCCGGCACGCAGTTCTCAGAAGCGCCGATCCTCGACACCCCCACGCGGATCCTGCAGACACCGGCAGGTCCTCGGGCCCGCCGTCCCAGGTCCCCCGGGCCCGGAGGGGCCGGCCAGAATACCCCGGCCGCGAAAACAAGTTGGCCCCGCCGGGACCGAGCCCAGGGGGCGGCCGCGACGTCAGCGCCCGTCGCCCCCGCCGCGGCGACCACGGCCCCACAAAGGGGCACGAATCCCCGAGTCCAAAAGGAGACGGCAGCCGCCACCTCCGCCGCCCTCCTCGACCAAGGCCGTCGGCCCCGCCCCCACCCGCCGCAGCGGCCCCCTCCCCTCGCCCCCGCGGAGACCGCGGCGCTACCGCTCGCGCCGCCCCTCCCCCACCGCAGATCCACCGCGAGCCTCCGCACCTCCCCCGCTCGGGCAGCCTCAGGTCCCGGAGACACCGCCCCCACAAACCGGGCAGCCGCCGCGGAGCTCTATGGGGGCTGGAGTCCGCGAGGCGGCCTTTGTGCGCCTCAGAGGCGGAGCTGGGACTACTACTCCCACAATGCTCCGCGTCCACCCCCGCGCCTTCGGCTTCCCGTCGCCCACAGACTACATTTCCCGACAGCCCTCGCGGCTCTCCCGCCCTCCCTCCCGAGACACGAGCCGAACTGGGCGTCAGGTCGGGGAGCGGGTCGGGTTCCCGCTCGCCGCCGCCGCCGCCGCCCCCCGCAGCGACTCTCCCGCCTCTCCCACCGCGCCGGCCGCAGGGGCTGCATCGCCAACTCTGCTGGGCTGCGAAGCTGCCGGCCCGGGAGCACTGAGCCCGGGACGCAACGCGCCGAGCCCCCTCATCATCTCCAGCCGGGGCGACCCCTCCCGGGTCCGCCCTCGCTCTGCGCGGCCGCCGGAGCCCCCAGCCCTGAGCGGCTCGGTGGTCCGGCGCCCGCATCCCGGGCCCCTGCACTCCCGTAGCCGCCGCCCCCCACCCTGAACATGGACTCCGACTCTTGCGCCGCCGCCTTCCACCCGGAGGTGAGTGAGGGCTGCGTCCCGACCGCCCCTGACCACCTCGACTCCAGTCCTGCGCTCCCCGCAGCCGGACCCCCGCCGGCCGAGCGCCGCCCTCCCCTCCCCCAGCCTTCCCTCGTCGCCCCCTTGGGCGCCCAACCCCGCCCCCCACTCGGGCCCGCGCCCCGTCCTCCCTGCCGGCCCTCGCCTCGGCGTCCGTATCGCGGGCGTCAGCGTCTTGCCGGCGCCCCTTCCTTCGGGCCGCCGCGCCCACCCCTCCCCGGCCTCGCGTAGCCCCGGGACCGGTCTGCGCCCCCGGCCCCTCCCCGCCGGCTTGGCTTACTCCTTCCCCGCCCCCGGGGACTCAGTCCCAGCCGCCGCCGCCTCGCGTTCCCGCTTCTCTTAGGAGCCCCCTCCCCCCTCCCGGAGGGGCTCGCGGTCCTCCTCGGACGGGGACTCCGCTCCGCGCGCCCCCGCCTGCTCCCTTAATCCCCTGGGCCCGGTAGTCCGCGCCCCGCCCCCTGACTCCCGCGCGGCCCCCGCCCCCTCCGGCGCCGGGGGGCCTCGTCCTGCCGGGTCCCCACCCCCGCAAACACCCGAGTCGAGCCCCCCACCCTCGGCTCGCTCTCCTCCCCCTCCGAGGCCCCCGCCCCCCGGCCGCGGGCTCTATCGCCCCGCCCCGGCTCCCCCTCCTTCCGGGGATCGGCCCTCGGTTCTCCCGGGCGGCCCCTCCGGCGCCCCCGCCTCGGTGCCCTCTCCCTCCGGAGGCCCGCCGGCCGGGGTGCGGGTCCAGCAGCAGGCGGGTGGGGGAGGCGGCGCCGGGCGCGTTCGCCCGCCGCGCTGCTGCCTCGGCGGTTCGCGGGGCCCACCAGCTCCGGACCCCGAATCCCGCCCGGCTTCCCGCGTCCCCTCCCCCGCGGGATGGGCCCCGCACCTTCCGGGGCCGAGTGTCGGCGGGGGGCGGCTTCCGCGGAGGGCGGGGAGGGGGCCGCACCGCCATCTGCTTTTCCTAAAGGCGGCGAGGCGGGCGAGGCGGGCGGGGCGGGGGCGGCGCAGGTCCCTCCGCCCCGGGCCCGAGGGCGCCGCCGCCTTGCACTCGGCGTCCAGGCCCCCGACCCACTTGTGCGTGTTCCCCGCCGAAATAAAAGTTCTCCCCGAGAGTTTGAGGGCCGAGGGCTGCGGCCCTCCCACCGCGGCCGGAGCGCGGGCGGTCAGTTCTTCCCGGGGGTGGGGGCAGGGTCTCTCCGGCGCAGGAAATGCCGGGGCCGCTCCGAGGCGGGGGCTCAGCCAACCTGCGCGCCCCCCTGGGGTCCGAGCGGCCGGGGGTGGGAGGCGGAGGTGGTCGGCTAGAACCTAGTGGAGAAAATAAGAAGTGGGGCCCTTGGAAGGAGAGCTGCGGGCAGCACGCCGGGTGCCCGCCGCTTTCAATGCCTTCGGTCCTGGGAAGGGGCTGGGCTGGGTCCAGGAACCCACCCCCCAGTTTCCTGTCCGGCGTTCGTCCTTGCGGGGTAGTGGGACCCTGGGCCCTGGAAATGGTAGCTGAGCACGTAAGGATGGGGTTGGGGTGGGTGCTGAAGTGCGTAAAGGAGACCTCGGTAAAGACGCTAGTCCAATAAGCGCGAATAAAGCAGAGTTGTTTTGCTTAGTAGCAAATAAGGGTTCTTTCTCCCAGAGCGGCTCTTCCTCAGAAGAAAAACCCTTCTTGTTGAGGGCGTTTCTAGATTGAATGGAGACAGGACACAAGCCAAACCCCTCGTATTTCATTTTCAAGGTGCAAGTAAACCCAGCCTGAGCATTTCTGGTTTATTTTCTGAACCAGAGAACATTTGGGTGCTGAGCCCCTGGATGTTGGGTGCTGCAGCAGGGGAGGGAGAAGCAGGAAGTGCTGGGAGGAGGGGGTCCGCCTGCAGCCCTGGCTGGGGAGGGGTCAGGCGTGAGTGAGCTTTGTAGGATCAGGAGCAGTTGACTTCCGAAATCACTTAAAATAGTTTGATTTCAGGGCCACGCGGGTGCCTTAGTAGGTTAAGCAGCTGCCTTCAGCTCAGGTCATGATCCGGGGGTCCTGGGATGGAGCCCCCATCGGGAGCCTGGTTCTCCTTCTCCCTCCACCTGCCCCTGTGCCTGCCGCTCTGCCTGCTTGTGGGTGTGCTCTCTGTGTGAATAAATAAATAAATCTTTAGAAAAATACCTTACAGCTGCAGCTGGACTTTGTTTTCAAAATGGAAAATCTGTAGCAAAAAAGTAGTTGTTAGAGCTCCCGGTAGGCCTGCAGACCATGATAACGTCGGAAACACGGAGCGCTAAGAAGTTTTTATCTCCTGCCAGTTTCCCAGCGTGCTGGGAGGAACATCACAATTCCCCTCTTTCAGCCTTCTGAGCCCAGTGTTTCTTGACCCAAACCTACCTTATCTTGTTTCTGAGAGTGTTTGTAAACCGAGCGGTGTGTTTTCGAGTGGCTGGCGATGAAGGCTCCAGCTGGCTTAGTTTTGTTTCTGGATTCCACCTCCAAGTGCCTCCTCTCACGTGCACCCCGTCTTCTCGCCCGCTAACAGGAGTGCTCCCCCAGTTACAAGAGGCGCAGGACTGTGGAGGATTTCAACAAATTCTGCACCTTTGTCTTGGCCTATGCCGGCTACATTCCTTACCCAAAGGAGGTAAATCTTAACGCGCTTCTGCGGGCAGTGAAACCAGTGGCCGGGTGGGGGTCTGGGAGGGGTCGTGTGGGGGGACACCAGGCAGCTGTCAGGTCGAAGCCTTTCTTGAAAACAGCCCAGCCTGGCAGGTGGTTCCCGAAAGTCTGATGGAACACGCGGGCGTATCTAGGAAGGATTCACTACACTTCTGAGGGTTGGTTTGCGGGTGACACGGATGACGCCATCTGCCCTGAGTCTCCAGGGCTTCCTGAGGGCCTGCGGCGGCCGGCAGTGTGTTCCAGTACTGGGGCGGGTGCTGTTGTTGCTCCCCGGCTTACAGATGAGGACGCTGGGGCACAGGCCTGCGGTGCCGCCGGGTGGTTAGGGTCCACACTGTCCTCCCTGGTGAGCAGCTGGCCACTTGCTGTGTGCACCGTATTAGAGAATCTTGGGGACTTGGGGCCCAAATCCCGTGTTTTAAGGGATTTTTTTTCCTTGCTAGATAATGGGTGGAACTGAGAACCGCTGTGGTCACGGTGCTCAACCTTGTCTTGTTCAGGGCTAAAAAGAAAGGGATCTGGTATTTCGAAGCGACCGAAGCCCAGCACTGGGTTATCGTTTCTGTTCGCTGTGTACGTGGGTAAATGCTCCCTTTGTGCGACGCAGAATGTCGCCACTCTTTGCAAGTAAAATGCTTGATGCTGCGAAGGAACTGGAGGGATCAGCTCACTGCTTTGGGGCAGCAATTACCTAGTTTGATTTTGTAGTATTTGGGGATATCTGCAGTTTTTAGGAAGAGTGTCAGGAATTCTCAAAACTCATTTAAATTCATTTAATTAAAAAAAAAATACACCCCTTGGGAGGGCAAATGGGGGGGAGATTTTACAGCCTGGGAAAGATAAGGGGGTAGGAGAGAGTATTCTTGGCAGCTTTCTAGAGGGTTAGAGGGCATCGAATGAGTTCCTGGCTCTGGGACAGGGGCTGGGGGCTCAGCCAAGGGGGGTTTTCCTCCTGGTGGGTTATGGTAAAGTACTCAGGACACCGTTTCAAAAGGGCACCGCTTACGAGAGCCGAGAAGGTCACGGTTCTGATAGCCCTTGTCGGTGGGCCGGGGGCAGGCCCGGGGAAGCTCTGCTCGTTGCCTGGGACTGGGCACGCCCCTCGGCCCCGGCTACCTGTGCTTCTCTCCTTTCAGGAACTGCCTCTGAGGAGCAGCCCCAGCCCTGCCAACAGCACCGCTGGCACCATTGACAGCGACGGCTGGGACGCTGGCTTCACTGACATTGCGTCCGCGGTGCCCCTGCCGGTCTCCGATCGCTGCTTCGGCCACCTGCAGCCCAGCCTCCTGCAGCGGGCCAAGCCCAGTAACTTCCTGCTGGACAGAAAGAAGACAGACAAGCTGAAGAAGAAGAAGAAGAGGAAGCGAAGGGACAGCGACGTGCCCGTGAAGGAGGGGTACGTGGGGAGCCTGTTGAAGCTGGAAGCCGCTGACCCCTACGTGGAGACCCCCACGAGTCCCGCCCTGCAGGATATCCCCCAGGCCCCCGGCGAGCCCTGCTCGGGCTGGGACTCCGACACCCCTTCCAGCGGGTCTTGTATCACTGTGTCGCCTGATCAGGTCAAGGAAATAAAAACTGAAGGCAAACGGACTATTGTCCGGCAGGGAAAGCAGGTGGTGTTCCGGGACGAGGACAGCACCGGCAATGACGAGGATATCATGGTGGACTCAGGTGAGTGGCCCCTGATGGCCTGCCGTGCTGGGGGCTGGGGTCCCGAAGGGTGGTCCCTTCCCTGGAGGGTGTCAGCAGAGTGTGCCCCCCGCCCCTGGGGAGGCAGGTATCCCAGGGTGGACACCGACATGTTTAGGAAGGGGGTGATTGCGGCCAGAAACAGCTGAGGTTCCGGGACAGGCCTTAACATACGAAAGTACAGGGACCCCCGGGTGGCTCAGTCGGTTAAGCGGCTGCCTCCAGCTCAGGTTATGATCCCAGCATCCTGGGATCGGGTCCCACATCGGGCTTTCTGCTCGGTGGGGAGCCTGCTTCTCCGTCTGCTTCTGCCTGCCGCTCTGCCTGCTTGTGCTCGCTCGTTCTGTCTGACAAATAAAATCTTGAACAACAAAAAAAGAAAATACATACAGCTTCCTAGTAAACGTCTCACGGCTCGTTCCTGGGGGCGCCGCACACGGTCCAGTGTCCTCCGTCACGCGCGGACTCCGCGGCCTGCCCTCGAGTGTGCGTGTGTTGAGGATCAGGCTTCACTGCGGCTCCGCTGCTCTGCCCCGTCCCCGCCTGGGCTGGGGGGGAGGGACCCCGCTGGGGAGGGGGCGCAGGAAGCATTTTCTCTCCTCTTCACCCGCGTGTCTGTCCCTTCAGATGACGACTCCTGGGACCTTGTCACCTGCTTCTGCATGAAGCCGTTCGCCGGCCGCCCTATGATAGAGTGCAACGAGTGCCACACCTGGATCCACCTGTCCTGCGCGAAGATTCGGAAATCCAACGTTCCAGAAGTGTTCGTCTGCCAAAAGTGCCGGGACTCCAAGTTTGACATCCGCCGCTCCAACCGCTCCCGGATGGGCTCGCGGAAACTGTTTCTGGACTGACTGTTGGTGAGCGAGCAGAGCGTGGGCGAGGAATCAGAGAGGACGAGGAGCCTTTTGGCCCCTCTCTTAGTTGAGCACAGAACTCTCAGCTCTGGTGTGGGCAGACAGACCCCTGCCGTTCAGGTGCCTAAGCCAAAGGACAGGCTGTCCAAGGTATGACCTGTACATAGCCAGTGACTGAATAAAATCCTCGTTGGCCAAAGCTGCCGCTGGAGCCGTGTTCTCTGCAGCGGAGGCGGACTCACCCCCCCAAGTCCAGTGAGTCCGGCTCACCTGCAGCTGAGGGCCGTGGTGGTTGTGGGTTCCTGCCAGCGCTGTGAACAAGCTCCCGCCGGCTGGGACCAGAGCTGTTTTCCTGCTTCCGCTGGCTTGGGAGAGGAGATGGTCAGTTTCCCAGGCCTGTTAACGAACAGCCATACGTGTAAGCTTTTTCTCAAGTGTAAGTCTTTGACCGTAAGTGTCTGTACAGCAACCATCGAGCTGCCCCTACCTTCATGGCCTGCCCTCTCCCTGCCTTGGCTGCTACCTGTCCGTCCCGGCGGGCTCCCAGCTGGAGTCCTCTGGTCTCACTGTGAGAGGAGCCCTGGGGCGGTGGCTAGCTAGGGATCCCTAGTTTCCTTCTGTTTGTTCAAAGGGACAGTATGTGGCCGCTTCTTGGCGGAAAAGGGGTTGGTTGGGGGGTTGAGGTGGCCCGTGTTCATAACTCAGTTTCCTGTTTTGCACGATGTAAAAAACCTGTCTTTTTGCACGATATAGCCAAAAGTATTGGCAGATTTCTGCCGGGGTGCCCTTCCCAGTTGGTGTGTGAGGTCCTAGGGGTGCCCAGGCGAGCTGTTATCAAGCGAGAGGGCACCTGGATTCTGCCGTCCTCTCTTTCCCTCATTTGTTCCAGTAGCGACGTAAAGGTTAGGCCGTCCCGGGAACAGCGTTCCTCTGCATCATGAGGTAGAGAAAACTCGAGGGGAAGGCCTCTCCTGTGGTTGATTCTTAGGACGCCCTCACACAGGCTGGCCTGCTGGTTTCACGGGGCACGGTTAGGATTTGAAACCTTTTTTGTTTCGTTTTGTGTTTTTGGTTTGAAATTGGTGAGTGAGCGATAACGGTAACATTGGCCTCCAGGAGTATACCACTGAGCCGTGCAGACTTCTTTAGCTCTGAACTGGGACCCTGGACTGGGGAGGCTCCTGGGCAGGCCAGCCTGGAGAAGCCAGAAGTTTGCCTGCAGCTCCCACAGGGCTCTCGGACAGAGGGCCGCGGACCCTGCGGCGCTGGAGGCTCGGGGGCCTGCAGGGACAAGAAGGCTCCCGCTTTCTCCAAAGTTGACAGTGCTCTCTAGCAGTTCACATACTCTTCTCAAAATCGTTTTTGTTTTAATTTTTTATTTTTTGGTAAGTGGACGGGTGTGTTTTCATACACATGGTTTCTTCTGAAGCATGAAAAGGGAAGAATGCCCAAGTTGGTCATACTTATTTATAGCAGGGCGGACCCCCAGCCTCCCTGCCGGGGTCTTCACGTGGCTCCCTCCTGCCGGGGACTCTGTTCACATTCTCTCCCCGAGGCACAAAGGGGCTTGAACTCGAATTGGCTGACCAGAGCCCGTGTTCTGTGCTAGTATCGTTCATCTTCGCCAGCCAGCTGCTTTTTGATTTTTGTTTTGTTTTTAATTCTGTTGCTTATATTAACACAGAAATAGAGAGAAGTAGTTTCTGAAACCCAGTTGATCGTGAAGATCCCCAAGGGAGAAGTCCTGCTGTAGAGAAAAGTAGTAAGAAGCAGGCTTAGAAACCACTTTCTCCCCAGACAGCTGTCTGGCTCTAATGAGGGCAAACGTCCAGGAAAAGTTGGAGAGGAATTTGCCAAAGATCTGCCCCTTGACATTGCCTGTCCAGTGTCTTCACCACGATAATAGCCAAAGTTGCAAAGTGTTTTTCTTTTTAAAAAAAAAAAACTCCACGAAGTTTTAAGTGCATTTAAAAATATGTGTGGTTTTAGAGTGGAACTGCCAGGCCTGGCGATTGCTGTGTTGCTCTTAGAAGGTTCAGTGCCTGGTGGCTCCTCTGGAAGATGCTTGATAGTCATTTCGATCTGTTTCCTTCGTTTCCCTTTTGTTCTTTTAACAGACGTATCTATCCCTGTGGGTGGTGTCTAGGAAGTCCGGACACCTTGGTTTTTGTGTTAGCTTGAGCTGGGCAGCTGCAATCAGCTTTATGCAAATTAGGCGTGGCCCATCTAGGGGCTCCTGGTTGGTGGCTAATAAAGTGAGGGGAGGGAAAGCTGTCACCCCAAGAGTAAGCCTCTCTCATTGGCATTGGCCAGGCCAGACACTTAACATCGTTTACATGGTTCTGTGTAATTATAAAGTTTATGTGTATAAAGCGAAGCTGTTTCTGTGAAACTGTATATTTTGTAAATAAATATATTGCTACTTTGAGGTTCATGCCTAGTTTCAGGTGTTTGTTTTCTCTGGGGGAGGACAGTGGTGTCTCTGCTCCCGTCATCCGCTCTCCCATGATGACAGAGACTTGGGGAGGTCAAGTCCGAGTCTGGTGTAGCAGGACGAGGACTGCCCTAGTGACCTCTGCAGGATCAAACCATGGTGTGAACAGACGGGAATGGCCTTCACAGTTGCACCATGTTGTGGGTTAGCTTAAGCCCCCGTGAGCGGTTATGTCCCGAGGTTCTGCAAGCTCATTTGCAGCTTCCCAGGGGTTCTCATTCTGCCCCTTTACACTTGGGGTCCCCATCCCTGTGCTTTTTCTGTCACTCAGCCGGGTCTGCCCGCCTATAATCTGGGACCCACTAGGAGTCAACTAGTACCTCCTTTTCGAGCAGCCAAGATCCACGCATCAACATCGCTTAGAGTCTTGGAAATACTGGCCAGGTTGGGCGGCGAGCCCTTCTGTTTTGGGGCATCCAAGGCTCTTGGGAGGTGTGGCTCCTCAAAGCCAGGAGGCGAGGGCCCCGGGCTTTCGCGAACGGGTGGAGCTCGCACTGGCGGCGCTGTTTGGGGTGTCGGTCCGGGATGGCCCTGGGAGCACTCCTGAGCCCACAGGGAGCGCACGAGGAGGTGACCAGGAGGAGGTGACCAGGAGGAGGGCGGAGGCTGGTCCGCCTCCATCTGCCGGCGGCCCCGCCCGCCCCGCCCACAGGCCCGGCCTGGTCGCGCAGGCCCCGCCCCACCCCCAGCTCCGCCCTGCCAGTCGTCCGGCTCTGCTCCGCAGGCCTCGTCTGGTCCCGCAGGCCCCTCCCCGCCCGCAGGCCCCGCCCCACCCGCTGGCCCCGCCCTGCCAGTCGTCCAGCTCGGGGCCGCAGGCCCAGCCTCGTCCCGCAGGCTCCACCCCGCCCCGCCCGCTGGCCCCGCTCCGCCCGTCGTCCCTCTCGAGGCCGCAGTGCCGAGCCCCGCCCGCCCCGCCCGCCCCGCCCGCCCCGCCCCGCAGGCTCGCCGCCGCCATCTTTGTTAGGGGCAGCGGGGCCTGGCGTCTGGAGATGCCGAAGTCGTGCGCGGCCAGGCAGTGCTGCAACCGCTACAGCAGCCGCAGGAAGCAGCTCACCTTCCACCGGTGAGGGGCGGGGGCGCCGTGGGGCGCGGGGGCCCGGCTCCCGACCCGCCTGGCCTGGCCGAGCGGCCGCGGCCCCCGCCGGAGCCCGAGGCCTGGCGCGCCGGGTGGGGACGTCAGGGCCGCTGCCGGGCCGCCGAGGAGGTCGGAGGGCGTGCGGCCGGGCCCTTCGCGTAGGGGCCCGGGGTAGGCGAGGTGACCGGCGGCCGGGCGCCGCCTTGGCCGGCCTGCGCGCGTGGGGAGACGGTCGGAGAGGCTGAGCAACCTGCGGAAGGCGCACGTGCGGAGGAGGCCGGGGTGAGACGCCCCCTCCCCAGGCCGCGCCCCGCAGCCCCCAGCTCCCTCGGCAGTTCTGGGACGTGGGCCTGTTCACAGACGCGGCCTGGCACGTGGCAGGTGCCCCGCACGTCCTGGCCGAGTGCATTTCCGAATGAATGAGCGGTGGTGGCGTCCGGCTGTGTGGCTGCCATGCGCTGGTCACCTGCTTAGCCCTGGCCAGGCGTCCTGTCCAGAAGCAAGGGGGCATGGAGGAGGGAGAACGTTCCGGGCTCCGGGGAGTGGGGCCGCCGCGCCACCTTGGCGGGAGGTTTGGGAGTGTGTCGTCGCATTCCCAGCGCTCCCAGTGTGTCGGCCCTGGTGGGTACCGGGTCCCTGCCCCGAGGAGTCCGGGGTCCAGCCACTGCCCCTTAGGGCACCACCCGCAAGGCCAGCTGCACACTCTGTCTCCACTGCCCCTCCCGTCACCATTTTCCTTCTCAAAGTGAATGTTTTTATGGAAGTATAAGACATGCAGAAAAGCACACAAATCAGAGTCCACAGCCCAGTCCATTCTGCGAAGTGAACACTCACATGACTGCTGTGAACCAGAACAGCACCAGGGAGCCCCTGCTGCACCCCCTTCCAGCGCCTTGTCCCCTCTCATCCCCAAGGGAGACGGGATGCTCCCTTCTGGCGGTCGGAGTGGGGCGCTTTGGCCTGTGTTGAACCTGGCATGCAGTTCTTCATGTCTTGTGTTCCCGGCTGTGAGTCACCTGCGAGTCCTTCCTCCCCACCTGTCGCGGTGCCCTGCTCAGTGACTATACCAGAACTGACTTGTTCTACAATTAAAGGGCATTTGGGTGCCTCTGTGTCTTGGCCATCACAAGCACAGGACTGTGGACTGTGTTGCTGGGGCCAGTCTACCCGTGCTTGTGTCTGCATTGGTTTCCGCGGGGCACATCCCAGGACTGGAGTGGCCTCCCGCTGCCTCTGGAACTCACACCAGCCGGACTCTGGCCCCCGCCACTCCCACAGAGGAGCTCTCCAAGTCCCCGGTGGTCCTGCTGAGTGCTGTTCCCTCCTCATCCGAGGGGACTTCTCTGCAGCGTTTGGCACAGCCAACCACTGACCTCTTGCGACACTCTCCCACTTGGCTTCTAGGGCCCCCTCCTCGGTCTCCCCTGCTGGATCCTCCTCATTTCCAGCACTAGCCTTGGAACCCTTTGGGGGAGGGCCGTGGCCTTGTACCCTCCCCACCCACACTCACTCCCCATCTCACCTAGGCTTTACCACCCCTTACACCGGGACGTTCCCACACTGACATCTGACACGTGCTCCTGCCGCTTCACTTCAGCACTTGGACATGTAAAAGACACCTCAGGTTTAACAAATAGAGCCAAAATTCTGATCCCGCAGACCTCCTCCCATTTAATATATGGGGCTCCTTCCTACTCTTTATTTTGCGGCTCACAGGCAAACCTTTCGCAGAGCTTGCAAAATACATCCCAGGTCGGCCTGCTCATGACCCCTCCGCTGACACTCAGGGGTGCCTCCTTCCTCTCACCTTCTGCCCTGAGCTCCCAGGGACCGCCCACCTGCCCCGGGGCTGCTTCCTGAGGTCCTCACCCCTCCTCTTGCTCCCCGCCCTCTCAGCCAAACCCGCCTCTGACCACCTCGGTCCTGCTGGCCCCGTCATAGCGCCTTTGCTCTTGTTCTTCCTCCTGATACCCCCACAGGGCTCGCTCTCCTGCGTCCTGTGGCCTCTGCTCAATGTCACCTCTCAGGAGGCCTTCCTGACAACGAACTCCTCTTTATTCCCAAGCCTATGTCTGTTTGGTTTGCTGTTTCTCTGTTCTAGAATGTAGGCTCTGTGAGGGTGCGACTCACTCGACTTCCTCACTCCTACTTCCCAGGGCCAGGGGCAGGGCCTGCCCGCCGCTGACTCCCCAGGGCACCAGCAGGCTCACCCTGCAAGTACACCTTCAGAAGCCTAGTAGGGGTGCTGTAAACGGGCATGACAGAAGCTTCCAGAAATCGGATGTGGTTTAGCAGAGTGAGGTCACTGAATTCTCCAAGCTGTCCAGTAAAATGCTACGTGGCGTTTTCAGAATGCCTCCAGCCTCTGCACTGCTCACTCGAGCCTTGCGAATTCCTTCCTGTCTCCCTCCTCTGCCCCCAGGTTCCCGTTCAGCCGCCCGGAGCTGCTGAAGGAATGGGTGCTGAACATCGGCCGGGGCAACTTCAAGCCCAAGCAGCACACGGTCATCTGCTCCGAGCACTTCCGACCCGAGTGCTTCAGCGCCTTTGGAAACCGCAAAAACCTGAAGCAGAATGCCGTGCCCACGGTGTTCGCCTTTCAGGACGCCGCGCAGGTGAGCGCAGCGCTGCCTCCGGCAGTCCGGGTGGGCGTGCGGTTTGCAGGGCTGCAGAGGCCGAGGCTGAGAAGTGCAGGGAGGGCGGCGCCGCCAAGCCCCTGGGATTCAGAGCCCAGCCGCCCTGCTGGCCCTGACCTTTGCTGTAGGCCATTTGCAGTTTAAAGACCCTGGAAAAAGGGGCACCTGGGTGGCTCAGTGGGTTAAAGCCTCTGCCTTCGGCTCAGGTCATGATCCCAGAGTCCTGGGATCCAGCCCCGCATCAGGCTCTCTGCTCTGCAGGGAGCCTGCTTCCTCCTCTCTCTCTGCCTGCCTCTCTGCCTAGTTGTGATCTCTGTCTGTCAAATAAATAAAAAATATTAAAAAAAAAAAAAAAAAGACCCTGGAAAAATAGATCACGCCTGGGTGGCTCAGCTGGCTAAGCGTCTGGCCCTTGGCTGATCTGTGTCATGGGATCGAGCTCGTAGACAGCGTCCGACCGGCTGCTTGGAGGGTTGCAGGGGCCAGATGGTGACCGGCCGGGAGAGGCCTATGGTGTGCCAGGTGGGGAGAGAGGCTCTCCTGGGCGGGTGTTGTAGGTGCCAGGGTGGTGGCCTGAGCTAAAGGTGGCTGTGGTCATGAGAGCGGACGGCCTTTGCAGATCCAGCGGGCCGAGAGGGTGGTGGTCAGCGAGGGCTGAGCTTGCTGAGCCCCCGGCAGAGGGGGGGCCCTGATTCTCTGGGTCTGCGAGTCTGGAGTTGGAGTTCCCGGCGGGACGCTGGAGTGGCCGGGGCTCCGTGGGGCGGGATGTGCAGGTTTGGCTCTGGGGAGAGCTCCCAGGCAGCTGGGCCTTGAGGCCATGAGGGGGAGTATCTGGAATTTCGTAAATCCCGAAGGTGTACTGAGTCCCAGAGTGCGGGTGTCCACAGCTCTTCGAACCCGGAAGGCAAAGCGGCGGTGGAGCAAACAGCGAGGCCGCCAGGTCCCCACGCTGCTCGTTGGTCCTGGCAGCGAGAGGCAAGGCTGTTACAGGGGTGAGGAAGCACGGGCGTGGGGGCCCAGCAGGCCCTGCGTCAGGGCACCTGCCCTCCATCCGAACTTTGTGCCCATCTGCTGGGTCGCGGCCTCCCCTCCAAGTCCCGTCCGTCTCCCCCGCTGGCCCGCAGGCCCTTCCCGCTGGCTTTTTCCGCTCTGCAGGGCAGGGGGGGGCCACACTTACATTTGCTCTGGTTCAAGTTCTGTCTTTGCTGGCCTCCCTGAGGGCAGGGGTTTGTTCCGGCTTTATTCCCAGTGCCCAGAAGGTTTTCTTGTCAACGTGGAAGGCCTTTTGTTTTCAGTTGACACATAGTAGACTTAACACGGGATCTGGCCTCTTGACCAAGAAGTCTCAGGCCTGAGGCTGCTCCGCAGGGTCTAAAACCTCATCTTTAGCGGAACTGAGACTCCGCCCTCTGATTAGCCCCCTCCTCCATCGGTGCCCCTTGACAGTGGAGCCTGATGGGTTCTCACACATTTGTGGTGAGATGTGAAGTGGGATTAGTTTAACACCCTGGGGAGCCATCTGTGAGCCTGTCGGTGCCCAGGGCCCAGAGCTAGGGCTGGGGCTGCTGGTTCCCGCCACAAGGCCCTGAGTTGGATGTTCTCTCCTAGGTCTCCTATTCCTTGAGCCAAATTTGAGTCACTTCCTACATGCCTAGCATGTCAGGCCCAGGGGGGACACACAGGAACCAGGTCCCTGGTTCAATGGCCTCTGACCTGATTTGGGGACAGCTTTGGGGACAGTGAGCTGGTGGGTGGTGACGAGAGCTGAGCCGGGTTCAGAGCACCATCTGGCTGGACCCACGGGGTTGAGCAGTGGGGTGGAGGATGCACGAGGCCGGGCAGCCAGCGGGTGTTCTCAGGGTGACCTACTGCACCCTTGGGGAGCCTGTGGACGGGGCTGTGTCTCTTGCAGCTGGCGAGGGAGAGCACGGACCCGGCAGGTGGGGCTGCGTATGCCGACGGTCGCAAGGAGGAGGTGAGTGTGCGCGGGTGCCCCGGATGCCCCCGTCAGGACCGAGTCCTTGGCGCAGACACTGAGCGCAGCTGGGCCGCCCCTGTCCCCCGGCTGGCCTGCCTTGCTTTGTCGTGCTTGCCCCCCAAACCAGGGTTCAGGATTCTGTGTTTTCCTAGAGAAGGCAAAGCGGGGCCGCCCATGCCTCTGTCCTGTTTAATACCAGGCAGCCCAGGTTGCTTGGAGGGCGGGCTCCGGCCCGGTTTCGGGGGGGTCTGATCCCAGGCCGGGAGGGGAGCCTGTTTCTCGGCTTCTGCTGGTGCCCTGGCCGTGGCTCCCGCCGGGAGAGCAGGAAGAATTCCCGGTGGGCTGCCCGCTTCTGCCCTGCTGTCCCCAGGTCGTCCCTGAGGTGGGGCGGGCAGAGTGCGGCCTGGGGAGGAGGATGGACAGTGCCCTCGAAGCGCCGCCCCCGAATGCTGGCGGCCCCACCGAGCAGGTAAGGCCCGGGGCCCAAGGCAGCACGGGGCTGGTGGGTCCCTGCACCGGGGATTCGCTTCAAACATGTTGAAGCAAACTGGTGGCCAGGCCACGAGTGCCACGGCACGGGGCCCCGATGGCAGGAGCGCCGTGGGCAGGGTTGGCCTCGCCTGCACACGCCTCTGTCCCCAGGTCCTGCTGCGGAGACCGCAGGGAACCCCGGCCCCCGCGCAGCCGTCCGATCACAGCTATGCCCTCTTGGACTTAGACACCCTAAAAAACAAACTCTTCGTGACTCTGAGGGAGAACGAAAAGCTCCGAAAGCGCTTGCGGGCCCAGAGGCTGGCGATCCAGAGGCTGTCGGGCCGCCTGCGGGCCCACAGGCTGGGACAGCCAGGATCCCGCGCCGGGCTGAGGCCGGGGCCAGAGCTGAGCCCCGCGGCCGGGCTTTCCCGTCTGAGCCTCGGGGCTCGGGCCGTGGACCCTGCTGTCCCGCCGCTGACACGCCAAGGGACCGTGAGGCGGGCCAGGCACACCGCCGCCACCTCGGGGGACGTGTAGCTGCATGGGCCGGGACAGGACGGATCCGTGAGCGCGTCGAAGCGGGTCCTCCCGGAGGTGACTGGGGCAGCTGGCTTTTCGGGGAGAGCTGGGCGGGGGTCCTCAACCGCAGCGTCGGGCGGCGGCCCGGCCAGTGCGGGGACGCGGCCGGGCCAGGGAAGGACACGAGAGCGGGTGACGGGGGCGCCCAGGCAGCGGAGGGGTACGCTGTGGCTCGGCGCGGGGCCCCTCCCGCCTGCTGTGAGCGACGGCCCAAGCGTGTCTTCCTCCGCTGCAGCGTCTCCTCCTCTGTTTAAAAACGAGTCCGGGGGTCCCGTTTCTCGAGTTTGCGTTCCCAGAAGACCTGCGTCAGTGCTGCTTTCGGACCTCAAGAAATCTGAAGAGGGGGCGCCTGGGGGGCTCAGGGGTGAAGCCTCTGCCTTCGGCTCAGGTCATGGTCTCAGGGTCCTGGGATCGAGCCCCGCATCGGGCTCTCTGCTCAGCGGGGAGCCTGCGCCCCCCCCCCCCCTCTGCCTCTCTGCTACTTGTGATGTCAGATAAATAAATAAAATCTTAAAAAAAAAAAGAAATCTGAGGAGGATTTTCACTTTTATGACCAAAGGCGTGAAGCAGAAATAGTGTTTCTTTCGCCGCGGGCTGGGCCCCCCCTTCCCCGGGGACGAGTCGCGGCGGCTGGGCCCGAGTTCACGCAGCCGCGGCTAACACGCGTCCTCCGGGGTCCGCGAGACCAGGGGGTTGGTTTTGGCTCTGCGGACCCGCAAACAGCCCGCCTCGGGGAAAACAGGGACCCCAGCCCGG
The DNA here is from genome assembly GCF_922984935.1 of Meles meles. Classification (NCBI taxonomy): domain Eukaryota; kingdom Metazoa; phylum Chordata; class Mammalia; order Carnivora; family Mustelidae; genus Meles; species Meles meles. Next base: position 212,801,939 of record NC_060066.1, on the reverse strand, counting down.
GGCCTCTCCTGACTGCGGACTCGTGCTTCTCAGGCAGAGTCCCGTGTGGGAACCGAACCACGGCGTCGAGCTCAGCCGCCCGGTGCGCACCGGGGTCCCGCCGCGCGGGCTGCAGCGGGGAGGCGGTGCGGGGAGGCCTAGGGCTCGCGGGGTCCGCTCAGCGGGGAGCGCGAACGCACAGTCGCACCGGACGCTCCCTGGTTTTCAGGACAGGTTTATTGTGGAGCGCGCGGCGCCTTCCGTACAGTCTGCTTCAAAGTCAAGAGACTTGGTGCCGCAAAGAGCCACCTGCCGTGGAGGGAACACAGGGCTGCGGCCGGAGTCCGCGGGTTCACGCCACGCTTATTGCACGATTTACATTCAGAGCAGCAGCTCGGAGAGACTTCAAACATTACAGAATCGGACGACCTGAACTGTGTTCAGAACCGGAGGGAGGGAGCGTAGTGATGACTCCAGGACCGCCGCCAGGAGCGAAGCCCGATTTTAGCCAAAGCTGGGGAGGGGGCGGGGGGGGGGGGCTGTCAGAACCGCGACCCGCCGGGGCCTCTTGGCTCGTGGGTGACTCGAAGTCAGCAGACCGGGCTGTTTGCTCAGGAGCATCCTGGCTCCGGACATGTTCTGCATCCACACGGGAGACAAGTGAAGGAAAAGGGTCTCGGGAGCAGACACCAGAGGCCCCCCACGCCCCCCACCACGAGGAAGGAGCCCAGCGGGAGGCGGTTTGGGCGACCGGGCGCCACCTGCCGGCCGCACCTGTGAGAGCCAGCGAGGCTCCACTGGGCCTCACTCTCCCAGGGCAGGGGGATTTGGCACGTACCTGAGCCAGGGTCCTTTCAGTCCCTGCCCCATGCTGCCCCTGTCCTCGGAGCCTCAGAGGCAGGTCTGACTGGGCCACAGGAGCGGGCTGCGAGGGACATGGCTTAGCTCACCTCTGCCCTTTACCACAAGGACACAGGTGGCTCCTGGGAGGAAGTGACCTGTGACAGGGCTGGGCCCTGGGACCCGAGGGTTCTACCACTCTGTCCCCAAGCCACGTGCCAGTGGAATGATTCGAGAAGCTCTGGGAGGAGGACCAAAAAAGACTAATTTCCAAAACCATTCATTCTCAGATAAAAAGCAGATTTATAAACCCACACAATCCTCCAGATTCACTGAATAATATTTTAGCAGGAAAAAGTGGTTTTTGGGAAGTTGACCGAACAGACGCACTATTGTTCTGGAGAACTCTGCTCGCAAGAACAACTTCCTTCCTTTCCGTTTCGTTTTCCATGCTCAGTGTGGGTTTTAGGAAAAGTAGTTCAGTCCTATGTGTGAGGGCAGGATGTTCCATAAACACCTCAAGACAGACCGGGCGCTACTGGGGGGCGGCGGTCAGCACGCGGGCTCAGGAGCCGAGGGGGCCGGGGCCCAGGGCCCTTCCCTCCAGGGACATGATCCTTGGGAAAAGAGCCACAGGCCATGCTGCGGGTCTGGTCCAGGCGGGGCTGCCTCAGTCCTACCGACAGCGCCCACGAAAGCGGGTGTCTGTGTCCCTCCACATAATTGATACGGTACCACCCTCTATAGGAATAATATAAAATAAACGCATCTGATGTCTGGGTTTTTTCCCTGCTTCTGAATTTGTAGACTCCTAGGAAAGGATTTTTTGCAGCCTCTTGTAAACCCGGTTTCTCAAGCGTTTTATCCATCTGTGTCGATCCTGTGAGCTGTGAAAGACAAGACAAGACAATGTATCAACAGGCAACTGCTTCCGCGCCCCTCTTCCCACTGACGGGGTTCAGCCGTCACCTGACCGAGGCAGAGGACACGCTGCGGAGAATCCCGCGGTTCCGGAACATACAGGAGTAGCCGGGTCGGCCACCGCCCTTCCTCAGGGCGCCCCACCACAGGCTCTGAGCCAGTCACTTGCTCCCAGGTGGGTAACCGGGGGAAGGTGGCTGTCCCTCGCACGCCATGTCCCCGGTCCCCGTGCTCGGGGCAGGCGCTGCCAAGGAGCAGCTACTCACACTGCTTTGGTATCCTAAGCGCCTCGTTGTCCAGCGCCATGACCTGGTGCAGGACGCCGCGGAACTGGTATAGCACTTTCAGGCTCTTCTCCTCGCCCACGCATGGGTCGTAGAAGCCCGGCAGTCCCGCCTGTAACACACACAGTCTGACCCCGTGGCACCCGAGATGGCGCTCTGAGCCCGGCAGCGCCGCCCTGGGCCACCGCCACGGGAGCTGCACACCGCGGAGCTGAGAACATCCCCGAGCCCCCTGTTTAGTCCTAGGCCCCCCTCGCAGGACAGACCCGTTCTCCCCCGTTAGCCACCCTAGTCTTCGCAGAAGCCCTGTCAGCGCTCCCAAGAGAGCTCGGTGTGTGGCCCGCGCTCATCTACGGTTTGGTTGGCCTTTACCGTGCCCAGCGCTGGGCTCCAGCGTGAGCTTTCAACGAGCTACGGAGCTCACACTCTTTCTAGAACAAGGCAGAGTAAGGAGACCGTAAGCTCCATGGAGATAGGATTACGTTTTGTTCGCTGCTCTCCCCGGCACACAGGAGGTGCTCAGAAAATCCTTGCCGAGGGGACGCACGATGTCAACGGCTGCGGTGCGAATGTAACTGGGGCGCCGGGCAGTGCGTCACACAGCCGGCGCCGGCGACATGTATGGTTCCACTTCAGTGAAACGGCCGTTCTGGGCACCAGGCCGCCCCGCCCCCCCGCAGGGCTCTCGGGTCTGAACCCCACGGGTACCTTCGACGCCTCTGTGAGGATGAGCTTCGAGTCCTTGACCAGGCACTGCAGGGGCACGGTCACGTCAATCACCTTCACCTTCTCGTTCTTCCTGCTCTTGTCGTTGACGAACTTCCCGTACCAGGCGTTGACGATGATGAGCCCTGAGGACCAGCGCGGTCTGAGCAGGGGTGGGGGTCTCGGCTGGGCACCCCTCGCACTGCCGGACCGCAGGAGCCCCCAGCGCCCACCCTGCCCCAAGACAGGCCGGGCCTTCTTACCCATTCTGGACTCCTCTGCCTCGATAATTCTCCGGACAGATTCCTGCATCAACCGAACCTGCAAAGAACAAGGGGGGGGGGGCTACGGTCAGGTCCTTCCCGGGCCCCGCCCCCCGGTTCAGCTGCAGCCCCGTGCTGGGGTGCGTTTTAGCCCCTTCTCTGTTCACAAAGAACCCAGGGGTACCCCTGCATTTCTCCTGGACACTTCTGTTCTGTCCCCTAAGAACAGTTCACTGAAAGGGAGGAGAGGAGGACGGGGCCCATCACAAGAAACGCCTTGTGATGCCTTTTGAGGGTAACTGGAGCTCATCTTTAGGGCCGGGCCTGGAGTTCCCGGTACTGTACCCGCAGGGATCGGAAAGACTGAGGTGCCCAGCGAGGCCCAAGGCCCACGTGCGGAGTGCGCTGCGCTCCCCGAGCCCCGCTGGGCGCCGTGCGGCTGGCACAGGGCGAGGGGCCCGCCGGCAGGGCGGTCGGAGTCGCCTCTCGGCAGCACTTACGGCAGCTTCTGCCTCTTGTTTCTTCTGCAGAATGTCAGTGGCTGTGCTTTCCCTTTGCTTTTCCAACTCCCTTAAGCGAGAAAAACACAGGCCACATGTTAGTGCGGAGTGAGGCAACAGAGGCCCGCGCTGGCCCGGTGCCCGGTGCATAGTGCGAGCGGCCGCCGCGCTCCGGCTTCTGGAGCTTCAGACAATGTTTCCGAGCCAGGCGCAAGCAAATCTGTTTGTTGACAGCCTCGGCAGTGTCCCGTTCTTTTGTCTCTAGATGGCTCCCCGCTCCCCCAGGGACCCGGGCCTAGGGAAGCAGCCCCCACCCGAGGGGAATCTCAGCCCCGCAGAGGTGGGAGGAGAGGGCGGGAGCACCGGGGAGGCCACCCTCTGGGATTACCAGAAAACACTTGGTGGGGGGGGAGGGACAGACACAATGCTTCCTGCTTTAGGTACAAAATATACTTTCTTCTTATGGTACCGAACACTGGGACTCTGGGCAGTGTACGCCTGTCCCATCAGACCAGCCCGCACGCTCCTCCTTCTAGGCCTCAAGACTCCGGGGGGCAGCAGGGCCCCGCACTCGGCGGATTCCAACGCGGGGCCCAGGGAGGAGCGTCTCTGAGCTCCGCGACCTATTACGTCGGACGGTGAGGAGTAATGACCGTAAACCAAGTTGGACGGCTACGGCCGGAGCTTCCCTGAGAAGCCGCACGGTAAAGGAACGTTTCGGTGACTCCAGGACCGCGCTTAAGGCACGCCTGTGTGTCTGAACTCGAGCCCCTGCTGCTGGACTCGGTGCCGGGAAAAGAAACGGCCGGAGAGAGAACAGGGGCCTGTTTCTGTGGTCATGCTGTGCTGTCTGCACAGTCCTGGAAACTAGCTCTAGCCCTTTCTGGCAGTAGGAGGGACGAGTGAGGGGGCCCCACAGCAGGGCCGCTCACGAGTGCAGCTGGCGCCCACCCAGCGCTGACTGCGGGCCGGACACCATGCTGGGCTTCACGTGTAGGAGTTCATTTTCGTACTGACTCTCTGAGCAGGTTCTCTTATTATCATCTCCACCGTCAAGACAAGGAAACTGAGGCACAGAGTTGTGTGCTGATGTCCCCGTGACATGCTAGGAACTCACTTCTCTTTTTGAGCCCTGAGGTAGGGTTTGATGACCAGACGGTGCAGAGCGAAGTAAACCACCAGCGGCCCCACCGTGGCGTAGAACACGGCGCTGGGAAGCAGCTGGTCCGTCAAGTGAATAGGGAAGAAGTAAGTCTGACTGGCCCTGTTTAACCTGCAAACAAGAACGGAACAGAACACCACGATGAGTCGGGTTTCCAGGGCAGGGGAAGGGAGGCCTCAGCGCGGGAGAACTCTCAGACACGCAGAACGCCAGTGACGGCTAGTTTCCAAATTTACACACCTCCCGGTCCCTATTCCCAAGTTCAGCTGCTAGGTCCGACGTCTAGGTCGGATCCCACTACCTGCTAACCTCCTGGTCAAAGCAGGGACTACCCCTTGTCCAAGGTGGCCTTAGAAGACAGAAGTGGGCCCCTCCCAGGGTCCTGGCGAGGGAGACCTCGCCGACGTCTATTTATCCATCGAAAAAAGTGCACGAAGGTTTCCAAAGCTGGCAGATTAAGGAGGTTCTGCTTCTGGTAACCTCCCAGTAGCTCCTGTTGGACCAGTCATCTGGTCCACTGTCAGCTCAGAGCACAAACAACAGGACCCCCCGGTAGGTGGGCACACACAGGAGCACTCAGAGTCCAGAGCGCACAAAGGCACTGGTTTCCTGTTTGTTTCAACAGCTCTTGCCCGAGGGCAAGTCTTAGCTGCTGCTGCGACAACGGTAAACACTGGAAAGAAATCTACAGTCCTAAGAGACTTAAGACCCAGAGCTCAGACTGAGAGGCAGACATAGCAGCTGGGAAGTGGGGGTCCCCCAACAAGGAAAATCAGAGATGGGGAGCCCCAAGTTCTTTGTGTGAGGGTGGCACAAATCCCTAGCCGATCCCTGGTCTATCAGCGGCCCCGGCTACAGGTGAAATAATTGTGCTATTCTAGCTGCTGCCACACACATCAGTCCCAGGTCACAGTCCGACTCTGGCCAAGTTAATTACCTTTGAAAACGAAAAATCAACACGGTTTTGGGAATCTAGGCGCAGTTGGAATACAGACCCTCTACAAGGTACTAGTCACAATACCCAAGTACAATACAAACGACTCTACATACCTACGTGCGCAACAGAGGAAAAAGATAACGAGACCAACCCCAGATGACACAGAGACTGGTCGGAGCAGGTAAGGGTTTTCGAGCGCTACTTTATGCCCGAGGACTGTATTCACTGCCCGGGTTAACAGCCGACTGGAGATGAGAGCAGTCAGAGGACTTGCAGAAAAGAACTGAGGGCAAATGGGCAGGGCCTCGGAAACTGTCGGAACAATATTAAGAGTTTTAGACTTGAGTAACTTTAGGGCACCAGAGAGGAGAGAATGGGCAGGATTAAGGTTTGAAGAACTAATGGCCCAAAAGTTCCAAATTTGATGTGGACATAAATTTACAGACGCGAGTTTAGCAAACCGCAAGCAGCATAAATACAACAAAAAACACATGAAGGTACGTTGTAGGAACAAACTGCTGAGAGAAAACAAAAAAGCTAAAAAAATAAAAACCCCAAACCACAGCAAAACAAAAAGTTAAGTAGCCAGAAAAAAAAAAAGGCCATCGCCTTCAGGGGGATGATGATCGAAACGACCACTGGAGAGGCCAGAAGCCGGGCAGAATGGGCACTGAAAGCACCAATCTTTTCACCCTGAATTCTATATTCGGGGACAATATCCTTCAGAAGAAAAGCAACACCAGAATCGACAAAGAACACTCAAAATGTAAGAAACCAAACAACCCAACAATAAAACAGACAAAAGGTTTGAAGGGAGACTTCACTAACAAAAAAAAAGATACGGATGACGAAGATGGAAAGATGTCCACCGCCTGGGCCATCAGGGAGACGCACATCGGAACCACAGTGGGACACACTCATGCGCCAGCTAAAGCAGCCAGAGCGAGCCAGATGGGCGTACCAAGGGCTGGCAAGGGTGCAGAGCCATGGGGCTCTCCAGGCTGCTGGTGGAAGAGAAGCTTCGTAACTTCCTACCCAGGGGCACACACACCTCCCATTTGGCTCGGCACGCCTACTCCTAGGTACTTACCCAAGAGAAAGGGAAACAGGTTCACACAAAACCTCTATGTGAATGTGTACTGGCTTTATCTGTAATCGCTAAAAATTGCCAACAACTGAAATGTCCTTAAACTGAGAAGCAGATAAACTGTGGTATAGCAACACAAGGTAATGACAAAGAACACGGAAGAGGGGCACACTGCTGGCGTGTGCAACTGTGAGGCCGTACCTCAAATGCATGATGCTCGAAAAAGAAGCACGAAAGGCTGCACGCTGTGTGATTGCAATTACGTAACATTCTGAAAAAGGCAAAAATGTAGGGAGTGAAAACAGACCAGTGGCCAAGGGCCCAGGAGACTGTGCAAAGGCCAGGAGGCAATTTTGGGAGACAATGGAAATGTGCTATATTTAACGATGATGGTGGTCCCATGACCATCGAAACTTATGTCAAAACTTATGTGATTGTCAAAACTCCCAGGACTGTATAATGAGACAGATGAATTTTAATTTATGTAAAGTTTACATCAATAAAGCTTGACCTTAAAAATTACGGCAATGGGGGCTCCTGGGTGGCTCAGTCGTTAAGCATCTGCCTTTGGTTTAGGTCATAATCCCAGGGTCCTGGGATCAAGCCCCATGTCAGGCTCCCTGCTCAGCAGGAAGCCTGCTTCTCCCTCTCCCACTCTCCCTGCTCGTGTTCCCTCTCTTGCTGTCTCTCTGTCAAATAAGTATATAAAATTAAAAAAAAAATTACAGCAATGGTAACAGCTTAGTTCTGGGGTAGGAGTGCCCACAATGAAACTATTTTAGGTTAATATAATGTAAAATAACAATAAAGTGATGTATCTAGATAAAATATAAATTAATAAAATATAAAAGCAGAATAAAGAAAAAATAGAGGTATTTTCTTGGTAAAGAATACTAAGAGGTCATCACTGACAGACCTACACTGTAAGAAAAGCTGAGGGGGGGAAAAAAAAGCTGAAGGAAGTTCTTCAGGCCAAAGAAATGAGTATCAGAAGGAAAATCAGATTTTTAGGAAGGAATAAGGAACACTGGAAATGGTTTTAAAAAATGGGGCAAACATGACTCCCCCCCTTAATTTCTTTAACACAAACGTATGTACAAATATATTTATAAACTACTTAAAGCCAGAATCACAACACTCTTGTGGGGACTGTAATGTGTGTAATTACAATGCACATGGCACGTACCGCATAAAGAACAGAGGGAGGGGAGATGGCCCCAGAAATTTTCAAGGTTCTTGAATTTTACATGAAGTGATATGAATGAAGTCTAAGCAGATGATAAAAGGTTAATGACACGTAATCTCTAGAGCAACACCTAAGGGAAAAACCCCGCTGCGAAGAGGTATAGCCAAAAAGTCAATAGGTAAATCCAAATGAAATGTTAGAAATATTCATGAAGAGAAGACGGATGGTTAGAAGAACAAGAAACCAGAGGGGAAGAATAGAAGACAGATCATAACAGGCCTAGATCCAACCATACCAATGATCACATTAAATATTAATGGACTAACAAACGCTCCCACTAAAAAGCAAGAAACTGGATGGATGGATTTATGCTATGAGACACCCTGTGTATGTGGACGGGGACAGGTTAAACGTAAACAGAAAACGATAAACCACAGACACAGGAAGCACAAGATGCCGTACGGTGCCCGATAAAGCAGACTTCAAGTCAGAGAGCGCTGCCAGAGATGGACTTCGGAAAACCACAACTAGCAAAGGAAGAAACAGAATTCTACACTCTTAGCTGGACCTTTTAACACCACTTTCTCAGCAAATGACGGAAATCTGGTCCAAATCAATAAAGTCGCAGAACTTGTGGTTTCTGGTGAATGCTATCCGCCACCCTGACCTGCTGATATTTACAGAACCAAAGCCCAGCAAGTGTGGAATGCACGTTCCGTTCAAGTGCACACGACTGCCGGGTCACTTATGTGACGGGCTATAAAATAAAGAAGTCTCAAAATATTTAAAAAGACTGGAATTATACAGAATATGTTCCCTGGCCAAAATGAAATTAAACTGAAATCACTGATCAGATATACTGAAAAGCCCAAATATTTAGAAATTAAGCAATACATTTCCAAAAATGAAATTAGAAAACAATTTGAACTGAATGACAATGATACAGTAACATATCCAAATTTGTGGGCTGGAGTAACACTGGGTTTAAAGCCTTAAGTGCTTATAATATAAAAGAAGAAGGGTTTTAAATTAATAACCCAAGGCTGGGCTTTAAAAATCTAGAAAAGGCAGCAATGTGAAACCGAACTAGTAAAAAGAAGAAAAAAGATCAGAAATCAATGAAATAGAAAACAGCTAAATAACAGAAAATAACAAAGCCAAAGCTGGTTCTTTGAAAGGTTCAGTGCCCCATCCAGACTGGTTAAGGGGGAAAGAACACAAAAGACCAGCATGAGGAACGAAGGCAGAGGTCATCAACAGAGTGCTACCGACAGCAGTAAAAGGGTCAGGGCATATTATGAGCAACTTCATGTGAACAATCTGACAGTCGAAATGGGCAACTTCCTTGAAGAAACAAAATAACAAAACTGACACAAGATGAAACAGAAAATTGGAAAAGCCCCGTATTTATCAAAGAATCCATTATCAAAAATCCTCCTACAGGGGTACCTGGGGGGCTCAGTCAGTTAAGCCTCTGCCTTCGGCTCAGGTCATGATCCCAGGGTCCTGGGATCGAGCCCCGCATCGGGCTCCCTGCTCAGTGGGGAGTCTGCTTCTCCCTCTCCCTGTGCTTGTGGATGCTCTCTTTCTGCCAAATAAATAAAATCTTCAAACAAAACCAAAAAACCCTTCTATAGAGAAAATTCAGTCTCAACTGATTTCACTGGTGAATTCCATGAAACTTGAAGAATAAACCATTCTTGGGGCACCTGGGTGGCTCAGTTGGCTGGGCATCCAACTCTTGATTTTGGCGCAGGTCATGACCTCAGGGTCACGGATAGAGCCTGTGCTGGGCTCTGTGCGCTGGGCGGGGCGTCTGCTTGAGAGTCTCTCCTCCCCCTTTGCTCTTGACCCTGCCTGTGCATGCGCACTCTTTCTCAAAAAAGAACAAACCATTCGCACAAAATCTGTTCAGAAAAGAGGAAGAAGGAATGCTTCCTAACTCATTTTATCAAGCTGCCGTAACTCATCCCAAAATCTGACAAATACATAATAGAGAATATTACAATCTGCATCCCTTACAAACACAGATACAAAAAGCCTTAGTAAGATATTAATTAGCAAATGAAATCAAATGCTACATAAAAAGTATTATATGTCACAATCAAGGGGAGTTTTCCTCAGGAATATAAGGTTGGTTTAACATTCAAAAACCACTGTGATTCACCAAATAAGCAGAACGTAAGAAAAAAGTTAGCAAAGATCATGTGTTATTGCTGAACTCCGGGGCCTTCTGAAAAACTTGGGTTTATACAGCGAGGCAGTCTGGACAGTTCAGCCCGCTGACATGGGAACCTGAGTGGGAGTGAAGAAGCTTCTTCCCAGCAGGGAGAGTGGCATTCTTGGGATGAGAATTCAATTCAGATTACGTCCTGCAGAACTTCATATAAGAAGTATTTCACAACAGAATCGGAATCAGAAAGCCGTGTCTCGTTAGTTGTCCCAATTTGGGAACCAAAGGGATCAGAATGCAGACCATCTGTTGCTCTCTGTGTGTCCTTTACTAAGTCTCAGGCATCTTCAGATCACTGAGAGGAGAGAGGCCTGGTGCGGTTCTGGTCCTGGTGACCTGCTCTGGCTCTCATCTCCAAACCACAAAGAGGTGTGACCTGCTTCCTTCCGGTCTCTGTATCTCTTCCTTCCTCCTTCTGCTTCTCACTCTCTCAAGTGCCAGGCTGCGTTCTAGGCTCCAGAAGTGCAGTACAGAACACAGTGGACAGTTAAAGAGCTTCCGATGAGGGCCGGGGAGGTGAACGGATGATCAGAGGGAGACACACAGTGGAGGATAAACGGGGGAAATGGAAAGGATTTGCCTGGGCCAAACTGAAGGATACTGCTCTTGGGGGATGACGAGGGATGTTGCCGGCAGTCAGGTGACTTCTGAGCAGAGACCTGAGGATATCGAAGGAACCAGCCATGCTGGCTTCTGGGGACTGAGGAACAGCAGGCGCACAGTGTGGCCGCAGAGTGCGCTTGCTGTTGTCTGGGGCAGCGTGGAGGCCGGGCTGGCTGGAGTGGAGTGAGAAGGGGCAGGTGGGAGGGGACGGTCAGCGGGAAGTGAGGTTCTGACGGACTCCAGCTTTTGCCTGGGACTGAGAGTCACCGAGGGCTGAAGCAGAGAGAGACAGACACGGACTTATGTTCAGAGGCTCTGCCTGTGTGGAGAGCAGGATCACGAGGTGGCGAAGGAGAATGCTCGGGAGGCTACCAGTGCGGTCACTCAGAACCGGACAGTGGGAGCAGAGGGGCTGAGGGACGTCATGTGCAGGAGATGCTTTCTGACAGCTCAGATGGTTCTGAGGGGCATAAACTTCGGTGTATGGGAAAAAGAGTGACCAAGGCCAACTGCGAGGTTTTGCACAGACCGGCTGGGAGGCCGGGGCTCTCCTGACCAGCACAGGGAGGCTCTGGGGAGAGCAGGTTTGGAAGCATCAGAGTTGTGAGGGGCCGTCTGAGAGGCTGGTGGAGAGCCAGGCAGCAGTGTGTAAGAGGAAGCGGGACGCAGGGCTGAGGTCTGAGAGGCGAGTGTCGTCAGGGCAGGCAGGCGCTTCAAGCCAGCGGGCTGGGTGAGGCCACCTGGGGAGGGCGTCTACACGGACCAGGACCGGCCCCCACTGTGACGCCGCCAGACACAGCAACCGGCCAGCGACATAACAGGGACGGCGCGGAGAGGCCGGAAGGCAGGAAGGCGCGCCGCCGGAGCAGGGGAGCAGGGGAGGAGGGTCTGTGCGGATGGGAACGACTGTGAGGGGGCAGGGGTCGGGGGTCAACAGGCGCCGCGCACACCGGGGGCGGCCCTGGATGTGTCACGTGTGCCAGCGGCGGTGGCGAGGTGTGGGTGAGCGGGGCTGGCCCCGGGGCGCCGGGGAAGGGAGATGCAGTCGGCTGCTGGGTGGTCCCTGACTGCAGAGCCGCAGACCCTCGGCGAACACCGGGCTTCCGGGCCCGACACTGGCTTACGCGCTGAAGACAGAGGCAACCGCATCTTTAAGAGCACAACTACAAAGCCAAGTGTGTTTCATCCTTAACGCTCCCCGGGGGGGGCTACCAGCTGCCAGAGAACGCTCGGCCCGAGAGACCCCGTTCCACTTACTTGACTTTGAGAGAAACACCCTGAGGGACTCCGACGCTGACCGCTGCGCCGAGGACGCTGTGCCTGGAGATCTTGCGCTCGGCCCCGTACTCGACCACCGTCCCGAAGAAGCCTGCCCTGCAGGGAGCGCAAAGCCTGAGCACGCGGGGCCCCGCAGCTCTCCGTCTCAGCTGTCACCCAGAACACAGGCTGGGGCCCCCTTCCTGCCCTTGCCCCCCACCGCCCCAGCAATGGATCAGGACTGACACCCTCGGTGCCCGGGCAGAGCGAAGTCAGCCCAGCCGCAGTGCGGCCCTTCCGTCAGCCCGCGGCCTCCCGCAGGAGCGCTCGAGAAACATCACAGAAACGCGGGCATCTCTCGGCCACGGCCCCGCCCTCGGATCCCCCTCTGTCAGGTGCACAACCTGGAGAGCCCCCAGGCCGGGACTTACTTCAGCGACCCTTTCACGCGGGTCTGGTCATCGTCCTGGAATTTGTGCTGATAGCTGATCAGTGCAAAGGAGTGAGGGATCCCAAGCTGGGGAGACAGGGGGAGAAGGGAAGGCATAGCTAGTGGCCAAGGTACCGTGTCCCACCGGCTGCTGAGTGCCCATCGCGGGCAGGCCTCTCGGGCCGGGGCCTCACCCTGTGTGCGAACACTTACTAGGGGCCGGTATTTAACACCTGGGGGAGTTCACGCAAAAACCCACTTTCCTGGCTGCTCACAGAAACAGAACATTCTATGGTCAGGGGCCTGCGTTCTGACACGGCAGCCGGCGGTGGGTGCTGGGGAGCAGCTGCCTTTTGAGGTGGGGGGCCCTCACGCCCTGTGTCCCTGCCCACCACGGTGGCACCCGAGCACATGACTCCACTCTGCGGTCACTCAGCAGCCCAGGCTCTCTCCCACCCTGATTCTGAGGGCTCCGACCAGACGTGAAAGGGCCACTTGGCTTAGGGTAACAGGAACACAGTTTCCCTGGAAGCCTGAGGACAGTGTCTCAACAGCTCTGAGCTCTCGTGCATGGAAGAGCCCCCTGCGGGCCCCACGGCGCTGAGATCCGGGGAGGGTGGCTCGGGGGAAGGACGTCAGGGACCCACGAGGGAGCAGCTCTGTCCTCACCTGCAGGGCCACAGTGAAGTGGCTGGTCTTGGTGTCCCGGACGATGCTCGTGTTCATGGCTGACTGGATCCCCCACCGCCACTGCAGGTAGCCCACCGTGTTCTTGTCCAGGTTCCGGGCTAGGACGGTGGTGAGGCCGGGCCGGATGCCACGGGACGAAAACTGCAGAGCACAGTTTGTCGTCACAAAGCTGGGGGGACACACACACAGAAACGGTCCTGGATGACACCTGGTTCTCGGCTCCTCTTGGCCCCTTCCTCTCTGTCACGCTAAGACCCGGCTCACTCTGCCTTCCGTGAAGCCCCGAGCCCGGCGCCCCACAAGGAAAACAGGACACGGAGCCTCTTTCCGTGAGAGGGAGCGAGAGAGGGCCTTGCTGCCGTCTTCCTAGTGCCTCTCCCTGCTCATGTTCACGGCCCACCATCCCATTCCACCTTGAGCTACAACCAAAGAGGCACCCGGATGTCTGTTACCGAAAACCACTAGGTCCAACCCTACTGCAGGTCAGGACCACCTCGGGGTGGGGGGCAGGCTGCACACGGGCATCACGCGGCTGATCTAAGAAATGCTGATGCGGGCTCCCGGCCCCGGCGTTCCGATGTACGGGCTTGGAGTGTTCAAAGCCTGCCAGGTGATTCTAATGTGTGACAAAGCGGGAGGACCCCTGACCCAGAGACCACCCCAGACCAGTTCCATCAGAGCATCAGTAGATTCCTTCGGGACCGCCCGTGGCCCTGCACCTTGAAAGCTTGTACAGAGAACCGCTTGCCCGGAAAGGCATCTGAAGTTTCCAAGGCAGTCAGCCCCATCTTCTGGTTAAAAAGGGGTATTTCATGTCAACGATGAAGGAATTCACACCACTTTACCCAAAGCAGTAAAAAGTGAGCAAACAGCCGAATGTTCACCAGATCGCCAAAGTCTGATTTCTCTGTCTCTTTCCCAAGCTCGAGGGGTGCCGCTTCTGCCGTTAAGTAATGCCCAACGAGAGTGCCGATCGCACTGCTCTTGCAAACTTCAGCAGCTCCCCACGAACTAAGAACTGTGTCCCCCCCACCACGGAGCCCCCAGCCCAAATGTTCCCTCATTTCTCTCAAGTCACCCCGGGTGCCAGCTGCATTTTTCTGCTTCAGCCACGCTGGGGTCAGGGGAGGCAAGCTGGGAGGAGAGAGGCCAAAGTCACCCTAGAATTTCAAGACAGACGGTGGCATTTAAGAGAATCAAAATAGGACTGAGATCCTTGTTTAATTAAAGTAATACGACTTAGCCTTTTTATCCAGCATGTCCCAGAGAGAGACTGATTCGAGAGAGAGAGAGGGAGAGAGCGAGAGATCAGCCAGGCAGGCACTTCCTGGGAGACAGAACACTGTACAGGCTGTCTGCCTTTTCGGGGCTGGCGCTACACCCCACCCAACCTTGTGATCACTAGTCTGGACTTGCAAATGGCCTGGCCCTGGGATCAGGGCACCCCACAGTGCAGACACCATATGTCGACAAACTGGCACCCGTTTATACATCTGCATTCTCAAGTCTCATGAACTTTGGGCACGACAAGGACATTCAATTTCCAAACCTGTAAAGGCTGACGACCAGCAAGCCTTAGCCCCCGTCCCTGGGCACCACTCAGCACTTTGGGCTCAGCCAGAGTAAGACGGCCAACCGCTTTCCCTTGGTCAAGTGTCTCCTGAATGTGTCTGGGCTTAAGAATGACCTAGGAGCTTGATAAATACATACTCCTGGGCCTCCCAGAGCACCTGACTCAGCCGGTGCAGGGAGCGGCGTAGGACTCCGTGCACTCCAGCAGCACCAGGGGAGACAGACGGACACACACGAGCGCTTGGGCCAGCGCGTTAAGACAACATGTGTGTATATTCTTAGCCTAAAGTGGCTAAACGTGCAAATCCTTGCTGCCTCCCAGACACACTGACTCCCAAGTCCTGGAGCAGAGGCCTGCGAAGCCGTGTTCTCACCCATGCAGGCATGATCCCCCACAACGGGACCGAGAGTGCCTGTCGCTGCTGCTTTCAGCCTATGCGTACACAAGCTTGGTCTCCACCTGTCCCAAAGGCCGTACCTGTTCTCTCATGACCTTCCGTACCCTATGTCCCACCCACCTAGGAACGCGCCTTCTCTACTGGACTGGAGCAGGGACTGGTCTTGACCAGCGGGACAGGCAGGTGTGCAGATACACATCCAAGTGGAAGTGAAAAGCTTTCTTTCCAAACATATACTTCCTCCCAGGACTCCTTTACTTTCTCCCCCAGAGGAAAGAGAATTTTCTTTTACCTTCCGCCCAGTTCCTTTCGCTGCGCTCACAAGGTAACCCAACAGGGGAACTAAGGACACCTCTGGGGTTCTAGGAGGACAGCAGGTTACAGGTCCAGGAGTAGGACATTACTGCAACAGCAAAGACAAAGGGGACCGGGGGGGTGGGGGGGTGCGCCTTGACGCGCCAGCGTCTGCCCATCTCGCTGATGACCAGGCAGTCTCACCAGTGCCCCACTGTTTAATCCACACCCTTTCCAGAACTTGAAACACATTCTCGGGGACAAAGAAATGATCCACAAGTTCATCAGTATTTCAGGCCACTGGCCAGCTTCCCCGTGAAGGTGCTTTCTCTCCACTCTCCTGGCGCTCACAGCCCCAGGTGAATAGGCGGGAGCCTCATCCCCATAAAAGAGGAGCCTGCGGGCCACAGAGCAGAAGTCGGGCCCAGGGCAGACAGGCAGCAGATGAGCCCTCCCTGCGCCCACCAGTCCAGCGTCTGCACCACGGGAACCCTGCCTTGGCTCTCCGCCAGCGCCGCAGGTTTGCCCCTGATGACCTTGTAGGAGAGAAGAGGTAACTCCAGATGACCTTGACCAAAAAAATATACAGGTTCTAGTCTGCTAAATCCACAAAGACCATCAAAGAGGATTTCTCTGTATTTACCATCTTGGGGTGAGATTACGGAACAGCTTCAGACCAAATAAAGGTCCCTGCAGATCCCCGGCTCCAAATTCTAACTGTTCAAGAGAGAAAAAGAGAGAGTTAACGGTGTTTACTCTCACAGCAGCAACGCAGGTCTCGGGGAAGCACCTCTGGTTATAATTCCTTCTTTTAATTTAATGCCACTGGCCCTTGCCAGGACTCTGCAAGTAGGGGTTGGAAGACGTGGGGCTTGATCTCACGACTCTGAGATCAAGAACTGAGCTAAGACCAAGAGTCGGAAGCTTAACTGACTGAGCCACCAGGGTCCCTGGAAGATTCCCAAGACCTCATCCGGACCTTCACCAAATGGAGGGCTGTTTCCTCAGATACAAAGGAGGCAGGTTTCGGAAGGGCGCCCCTCCAAAGAAAACACTGCCGGCCTCCAGTGGTCTCCCTCGCTCAAGTCAGAAGGGGAGACTGCGTGCAGAGCCGCCTGCCACGGTTGGGAGCGGAGCCCCTCCCCGCATCGCTGCCTGCCTCGTGTTCTTGCTCTGCTTCATGGCCCGCAGCTCTCCAGGTGACGGGAGATGGTCCTCAGGGGTCTGGAGCTAACCCATCAGCAGTCCCACACTCAGCCCGGGAAGTCCAGCCAGTGCTGGCTGCCTCGCTTACTAGTCTGGGTGACTTTCAAGGCACCTCTTCAATGTCAATTTGACGCAGGTCCATTTGCTCATGCGAGACGGCCGCCCATCAGTGGCCGGGAGCACTGACACGGCACCTGCCTTCCGAACCGGGCAGGAAAAGGGAAGAACCTGCAGGTCTCTGTTGAAGGGGAACAGAGATGCGCAGTTTCTCACGGCTGTTGTTTCTGTGAGTCGGCGTCTCCAGGGCAATCTTGCCGCTCTGTCCAGCCTCTGGGCTGCCCAGCAGATGGGGGATTCCGGCTCCAGAAGGAGACGCGTTTTTTCTCTTGGGGACAGTCACCTGATGCAAGTTTGACATCTGGTGTCCTGTTGTACAATGACGTGGCCAACCTAGGTCTTTTTGAGGGTTGGCTTTTAGAGTGTAAATGTTCAGAAATCAGGCTTTGCAGTGGATAACAGACTCTACCCGTCGACATTCTTACCTCTCCCCATCCCTTTGCGGAAGTGACTCGTCTAAGCGCGAAGTTTATGGAACCCCCTCCGTTCCCATTCTGGGTTGAGAGGCTTCCAGAGAGGATGGCTGTGTCTGTAGCTGTCAAGGGTGCCTAGGAAATGATATTTGCTGGTAAGGAACGAGTCAAAGCACGAGGAAGCATGAGGACAGCGTCTAAGGAATACACTTCAAGTGCACGGCCAAGGGTGCGGATGACCACAGCTCCAGGGTCTAGGGACGCACGAGGACCTCAGCTGGTTCAGTTCTCTCCCACTTTGCTATCTGAACTGCATGTGGCCACCAAGATAATGTTTTTCAAAAGCTTTCTGGGCAAATTTCAAAATTTCCAGGGGAAAGACAGGGCTGAATGCTGGTTCTTAGCATCAGACGACACAGTGGCTTTGTCGTGTGCCTTCCCTCCCACAGTGGCATGTCTGGGACCCTACAGTCCTTGTTCACCACCAGCACCGGGGAAGGGACTGAATCCGTGGCCCTAGTAGCCAACCGTGGAAGGTCTGCCAGACAGGCAAGTTTCCCAGAGTTTGGACTTCATCCTTGAGAATAAACAGAGTTGAGGAGGTAGAGACCTACTGTGAGCCTCAGCAGACCCCCGGCCAGTGTGCAGAAAGATGACATTTTAGTGACCCTGGGTTCCACTGAATGCTGTATTTTCTGCACACAACAGAGTGTGCCTTAAAACGGAGACTGGTTCTTTGAATCACCCATGGAGGTCTGCTTTCTCACCCCAAATCTTCCTGACCTTGGTCTCTACGTCTCCCAGACCACTTGCACTTCTGCTGGGGGAGCCCAGCGACCTTGGAAGCTAAGTGCCCCCTGGCATCATATTGCTAACACATCAGCAAAGCAGTAACAAGGTTGTGCCTGGAACTACTTTTTTTTAAGTGGCTAATTGCATCCTTTCATAAATAAAGATGAGAAAAACCGCATCTGCTCGGCGCGCTGTGCCTCGTTAACCTGAGCCTCACTGCACTCAGCAGGGGGAGTCTGGGCTTTACCTCAATGGACTGGGATATGTGCATCTTGTTAATTTCAATCTGCGGAAAGCCACTTCCGGACACATCTTCGTACTCCTCCTCATAGCGATCAAAAAGGTCAGTGGCATCGATGCCAACACTGATGGTCCCCTGGGGCAGAAAAACAAGCAGTCAGCAGCAGGGGTGGTATTTGTGGGATGAAAGACCATCTACACTTGGCAGCCGGCAGCACACTGGGTGTGGGCGGGACTCCACCGCACAGCCCACAGGGCATCAATGTCACAGTTCACACCAAACAGCAGCAGAGCTTCACCGACCGCTGGGGTCAGGAAACCAGTCATGCTGGCAGGCAAATGAGAAGACAAGTATTTGGGGGGAAGAAAAAGACCCAGACAATATGAATTTTAGGGCCCAAGTAGATCCCCTCCAGATTTAACCTGTGAATGCAGAAACCACCTAGACACGAGCCACATGAATTAAACATTTTAATGTTTGATTCTAAACACCCTTACATTATAAAACTACCTTAAAACCCTTCTTTTTTTTTTTTTTAAAAGATTTTATTTATTTATTTATTTGACAGAGAGAGATCACGAGTAGGCAGAGAGGCAGGCAGAGAGAGAGAGGAGGAAGCAGGCTCCCACTGAGCAGAGAGCCCGATGCGGGGCTCGATCCCAGGACCCTGGGATCATGACCTGAGCCAAAGGCAGAGGCTTTAACCCACTGAGCCACCCAGGTGCCCCTAAAACCCTTCTTTTAAAAAATATTTTATTTATTTGAGAGAGCAAGAGAGAGCATGAGCAGGGAGACTGATGTGGGACTTGATCCCAGGACCCTGGGATCACGACCTGAGCCAAAGGCAGATGTCTAACTGACTGAGCCACCCAGGTGCCCTTAAAACTCTTTAAAACATAAAGTGACTTCAAAGATCAAGAAGCACAAGGTGTTGGGGTACCTGGGTGGCTCAGCTGGTTAAGTGTCTGCCTTTGGTTCAGGTCATGATCCCAGGGTCCTGGGACTGAGCCCTGTGTCAGGCTGCCTGTTCAGTGGGAAGCCTGCTTCTCCTTCTCCCTCTGCTTGCCACTCCCCCTGCTTGTGCTCTCTGTCAAATAAATAAATAAAATCTTAAAAAAAAAAAAAAAAAAGAAGTGCAAACAAAATCAATTATGAATGGAGATTGAAAAATTGTTTCACCTTCTAAAATTAATTTGAGAATTAAGCTATGAGAAATGGGACACCATATTCTCTCAAGAAATGTGAAGCTAAAACTTGCTGACTGATATAAAATGCTCCATCCTCAGAAAATCAATGTTTATTATTTTTTTTATCATCGTAAGATTTCTCAAACGGGCATATATCTTAATCCCACATATAAAAATCTGACCACACACACATTTTTTATTCGGTTCCCTGCAGCCCATTTTAAAAAACTGTACTGAGGCTGAATTTATAAATAATGACAGAAAGCGCACTGCCTGAGATGCCCATTTTGGTGAGTTCTGACAGACACGCAGACTCGCGAAACCAACCTCCACAATCACGACACAGAACATTTCTATCGCCCCAAACGCAGCGTGGGTGCATGTGTTTTTTCTGCCTGAGAAGGGGACACGTGAACAAAGACATGAGCGGGAAACTAGGGAGGAAGCCACGGGGCTGGGGCAGAGGGAGCACATGGCAGACAGGAAGGCTGTGGGTGGTGGGTGATGCGCGGACGTTACGGTGCGGGTGTGGGGCAGGGGGCTCTTCAGGAGATGACCAGTTGAACCCTGCTGTTTCGGTGGGATTAGCAATTAGTCTAGGTTTTCATTTTTAAACCGAGTATTAGCACCATCATCAAGAGCTGCCTTAAGCTAAGAAGCCAGACGGGTTTGGTGCTCAGGCCTGCCCTTGGTACCCTTAGTCTCCGGCATCGTCTCATCTAGTGGTGTGTCGGGGGCCACCGCCTCTCTCCACTCTCAGCCCGGCCCTGACATTTGCTGGTGTGGTGGCTGGCAGCCGGTCACCTTCTCCTAGTCTCCGCTGGTATGAGAAACAGGAGATGCCGTTGCCCGGCTGGTACAGCAGGCAGGTGGCCTGTGCCTTGGCCTGGGACCTATGTGAAGCTGTGGGCAGCCGTGCGCGCGGGAACCTGCAGGTGCGTATGAACAGGGTGGGAAAGAGAGATGGGCCAGTTCTGCCGCAGAAGGTAGCAGACAGCAGTCTGAATATCCCCGCCGCGGTGTTCTTCCTCTGCGGGAGGGTATCATCCAGAGGTGACATCCTGTGAAGGGCCACAGGAACTCTTTCAGGTGTGGGTCCGACGTCTCTGTCGCCACTCAACTCTGCTGTTGGAAGGGAAAGCAGCCCAACTACCCAGCAAGGGACTGACCTCGGCTGTCCGGTAAAACCGTTTATTCATCCTGAAATCTGAATTTCATATAATTTTCATGTCTCAAACAAACAGACAGACCAAAAAAACCCTCCAGCGTGGAGCCCAATGTGGGGCTTGAACTCATGACCCTGAGATCAAGACCTGAGCTGAAATCCAGAGTCGGATGCTTAACCCACTGAGCTACCCAGCCACACCCTTTTGATTTTTTTCAACTGTTAAAAAAAAAAAAGTAAAAACATTCTTAGCTTGTAAGTCACATAAAAACTGGCAATGGGCCAAATGCGCAACTCCTGATGTAAATCTGTAGGACATTTGTGTTTTTGGGTAATATTTTCTTTTCTGATAAATTCTTCAGGCAGTAATAAAATTAAACAGTGTATGTCTAACAACAACGAAATAAGCACTCAATTTCCATTTTCTCAGAGAGCTGAATTTGTAACTCATAGGAAACGTTTTTCAATATCGATCATCCATCCATAGCGCTAATTCAGACCATACGTAAATCAGGTCTTACACCTGCTAAACAAAGTCCAGGGCCTTGGTCAGTAGTCCGCCGCTCTTCGTTAAAGACCACACCCGAAAGCGAGCCGTAGCGGCAGGGACTTTCCAGGTAACTGTGGATCAGACAGTAGTTCCGCTCTGTTAATTTCACTCATTTGTCCATTCTAAGGTTTGTACTGCACAGAGGAAAGATAAGGCAATAGCTATTTATGTGTTTGTTCTATTAGCAAGAGAACCTCACAGCTGCTAATGATGCCAATTTTATGTCCTTGTTACCCGATGCTTCAAACAGAAAATCAGCGAATCTTAATAATGGTTTGATTTAAATTATAAACATGCAATAGCGGGCACCTGGGTGGCTCAGTGGGTTAAGCCTCCGTCTTCGGTTCAGGTCATGATCCCAGATTGAGCCCCGCATCAGGCTCTCTC
The DNA here is from genome assembly GCF_922984935.1 of Meles meles. Lineage (NCBI taxonomy): Eukaryota > Metazoa > Chordata > Mammalia > Carnivora > Mustelidae > Meles > Meles meles. The sequence continues at coordinate 212,780,540 of NC_060066.1, read as the reverse complement.
CTCAGGGAGCCTGCTTCCCCCCCGCCCCCACTCTCTGCCTGCCTCTCTGCCTACTTGTGATCTCTCTGTCAAATAAATAAAATCTTTAAGCAAACAAACAAACAAAAAACCAAAAAAACCCCACACAATCCTGTGGTTTATAAGAAATGTATGTCTGGTCATTCAGGTGACCAAATATGTATTTATTTGTATTTGGTCTTCTTCTGTAGGGATCCTGGCTCACAGCTCCTAAGACCCCAGACATTTCTGCTGATAAGGGTGACAAATGCGTCTTCTGTTACGTTAACGAAGGTGGCTTTTCGTCTCCCTCCAAGGGCGGGGGGGCTGGTTGCTAGGACCAACCAAGTGACTGGAGGGCTGGAACCTTCAAGTTCTACCCCCAGCCTCCAGGGAGGGGAGAGGAATCAGAGGCTGAAACCAGTCAGTCTGACTATGCAATGAAGCCTCCGTGAAAATCCAAAAGGACTGGGTTCTGCGAGCTTCAGGGTTGGTGGGGACGGTGCAGGGAGAGTAGGGTGTCTGAGAGGGCGTGTAAATCCTGTGCCTTTTCCCAGACTTTGCTCTGCATATTCCCACCGGCTGCTGACTCGTGCCTCTCTAGTGAATTAAAGGAATCTGAGAAGGAGGGTCTTGGCACCTACAGCCCTGGGTCAGAAGCCCTGGGCTTGTGATGGGCATCAGAAGTGGGGGGCGGCAGCGGCGTTGCAGGACTGAACCCTCCACCTGCGGAATCTGATGCCGTCGCCAAGCAGACAGCATCAGAGCTGAACGGACTTTTTTTTTTTTTTTAAAGCAGGCTCCACACCCCATATGTGGGCTCGAAGTCTTGACCCTGAGATCAAGGCCTCAGCTGACTGAGCCACCCAGGCGCCCCAGGACCGGAGTTGGATTCTTGCTGGTTGCAGCTGCCCCCATCCTCCATGCTGGAACTGGGTGGAAACCCTAGAAGAAAGTGTTACTGTAAAGTCAAAAAGTCCTAGCGTGAATGTAAGCTTCTGTTTTTGTGGTGATACTCAAAGGCCAATTCTGGTAAAGTATAGCGTTATGGTGAAAGTGTCTTATTAAAGCAAGAAACCTACGGAGAAGCAGCTTTAGCATTAGTTATGTGCACATGGATGCGCGACTGTGTCCAAACCAGCTGCGATAATCCACCTGGGAAAATTACGCTCAAGCTGTCAAAATGTGCAAATATTTTTGTGTCTTCAGAGTAGCGATAATTTTCTGTGAAGCGGATTCCTTTTTTTTTTTTTAAAGTAGGCTACATACTGGGCATAGAGCCCAGTGTGGGGTTTGAACTCATGACCCTGAGATCAAGACCTGAGCTGAGATCAAGAGTCGGACGCTTCACCCACTGAGCCACCCAGACACCCCAAAGCTGATTCTGAAAACAAAAAAATTTGCAGCATGTCTGTGTATTACAAATTGAATATTAGGAACGTTTGAGCCTTTAAAGAACTCCTTTTTAAAATGGCACAAAAAACCCCGTAGCTTTTAAAATATTTAAGAAATGGCAATCACTAAAAATAAAGCGTGTCACTCTGAAATTGAGCTCTTGAGGAAGGACAAACTGAACAAACAAAAGAAGAGCTCCAACAGTTTATTTCGAAATTCCCTAAGAGCATTTTGGAGTATCTTGATTTTTGGTAAGAATTTTTTTTGGTGGAACTGTCATCTTTAGTTAAATGTAGGGTCCATCTTGGAATGGAATGAAACTGAAAAGGCCTGCCTGCGGTTTTGTGGCTGGGCTGGAAATCTGAGGAAGCATGTAAAAGATCATAAAGAAAGACAATTTACTGAAAAAAAGTGTCAAAAATATTCTAAATGGAGGCTAGAAGATAATACCCTATGAAAATACTTGGGCCAAAGTATACGTTCCGCAAAGTCAAAATTTATAATTGAGAAAATACTCTCAATTAAGAATACTATGGTGGGGCGCCTGGGTGGCTCAGTGGGTTAAGCCTCTGCCTTTGGCTCAGGTCATGATCTCAGGGTCCTGGGATCGAGGCCCACATTGGGTTCTCTGCTCAGTGGGGAGCCTGCTTCCCTCTCTCTCTCTGCCTGCCTCACTGCCTAGTTGTGATCTCTTTCTGTCAAAGAAATAAATAAAATCTTAAAAAAAAAAAAGAATACTATGGTGAAGGCAGACAGAGGGTCATGGGGAAGGGAGGGAAAATGAAACAAGACGAAACCAGAGAGGGAGACAAACCTTAGTAAGAGACTCTTCGTCTCTGAGGATTAAAAAGCGAGCTTGCTGGAGGGGAGGGGAACGGGAAGGATGGGGTGGCTGGGTGGTGGACATTGGGGAAGGTATGTGCTATGGTGAGAAAAATGAATAAGTTAAAAAAGAAAGAATACTATGGTATACGGAGAAGAACCAAATATGCTAAAGATTTCAAATTTACTAGGGCCGCCTGGGTGGCTCAGTCTGTTAAGCAGCTGCCTTCAGCTCTGGTCATGATCCTAGGGTCGGGGATTGAGCCTTGCATCGGGCTCCCTGCTCAGTGGGGAGTCTGCTTCTCCCTTTCCTGCTTCCCCTGCTTGTGTTCCCTCTTTCGCCGTCTCTCTCTCTGTCAAATAAATAAATAAAATCTTAAAAACAAAAAAAAGATTTCAAATTTACTAAATACAATTGTATTAAGATAGTAGGTAATGGGGGCACCTGGGTGGTCTGTTGAGTGTCTGCCTTTGGCTGGAGTCATGGTCCCAGGGCCCTGGGACTGAGTTCTACAAGGGCTCCCTGCTTGGCGGAAAGCCTGCTTCTCCCTCTGCCCCCTCCCCACGCTTGTTCACTTGCTCTTTCTTTCAGATAAATAAAATCTTAAAAACAAACAAACACACAGACAGATGGTAGGCAACGTTACAGAAGAAAGATGGCCACGCTGAAGGCACGTTCTCCGGGAAAACAGCAGTGTCGCAAGGCAGGAGTGAGGGTCCAGAGAAGGCCTCCCTGCCAGCCCCGCTTGCTGGCATCTGACCCTTGCACAGAGCCCTCTCCTTGACTCTGCCCAGGACCAGAGACTCGCTCCTGTCGCACAGCGTGCAGCGGGTGTGACTGGTGTGGCCTTCGGAGCTAGGTCACAGGACACTTTGCAGCTTTCTTCTAGGCCTCTATGGAGGTGCTTTCTTTCCTTTTTTTTTTTTTAAGATTTTATTTATTTATTTGATAGAGAGAGATCACAAGTAGGCAGAGAGGCAGGCTCCCCATTGAGCAGAGAGCCCAACGTGGGGCTCGATCCCAGGACCCTAGGATCATGACCTGAGCCGAAGGCAGCTGCTTAACAGACTGAGCCACCCAGGCGCTCCGTAAAGTTTGCTTTAATCTACATAGGTACATTTTTTTAAAGGAAATATTTCTGAAGTAGTTTTTGAATAAACCATTTTGTAGGTTCTCCAATATAATAAAACCAGCGCTGGTCAATAAACATTTTTAAACTTTAAAAATTATTTTTGAAAAAAGATTTTATTTATTTATTTGAGAGAGAGAGCGAGAAAGTGTGCGTGCATGCTCACACAAGCAGCGGGAGCAGCAGGCAGAGTGGGAGGGAGAAGCAGGCTCCCCGCCAGGCAGAGCGCACGATGTGGGGCTCAATCCCAGGACCCTGGGATCATGACCTGAGCCAAAGGCAGATGCTTAACTGACTGAGACACCCAAGTGCCTTGGTCAATAAACATTTCAAAAAACTATAAACTTTTAATTATGTTAAGCACCCCTTCAGACTCTCAAAAATGTCCTGGTCTGGATGATGCAAGACGGTCGCCGCATCTACCGGCCGCGGGGAGAATGCTGCTGACAATGAACGATGCCAGCCTTTGAGCTCTGTAAGCAGGGTGACCGGGTCTGACCTGAGTTTCTGCAGGCTCAATCTGGCTGCCGTGCTGGGGGACGGAGAGAGGGAAGGAGGGAGGCAGGGAGAGCAGGCAGGAGAGGTTATTCCGTAATCCACAAGGTGCTGATGGCAGGAACGGCAGAAACCCGCTGTCCTGGGTATGCGGGTCTCATAACTGGCCGCCTCATTCAGCATGTTAGTCCTGATAGGTTACGGTTGCTTCTCTACGGACAGGCAATCATATCCTACACTGAAAATCACAGCCCTTTCAACATTCACATCTCTTTTAGAATTTGTCAAATTGCATTGGCTTAAAACTTCCAGAATAATGTTCAACATGGTTTTATTTCCTTTCCCAAAGAAAACTTTTAAAATGACAGATATTTGTGTCAACTCTGCACTGACAATCAAATGACTCACCAGTGCCCAGAACAGCCTTTAAAAGTAAAAAAAGATGCTGCTCACGTCATCACTTCTTCAACCCGTCTTGTTGTTTCTTTAAACAAGGCCAAAATAAAATACTTCAATCAGCCAGTGGCTTTTGAGACTCAAAAGCCCCGGTGCTGATCCAGGCCTACAGAAAAGGACTGACCCACAAAGGCCACGAGAGCCGCCACACAGAATGTCATGCTCCGGCGCCAGCCACGGCTGACGAAGCAGACTGTCCCAGAGATGAATGATCACGTCACTGTGCGCTTACAAGGACACGGCTCTTAATGTTTTAAGCAGTGGTTTGGATGCCTGCCTTCTGCTGTTCTTCCAGTTCAAGGAGATCACCTTTGGACACGGACTGGCCCCAGCACCAGAACTGGACAGCTTTCTTCTCTACGCACTGACCAGGTGTTTGGCTGCAACTTACAGCTCACGTTCAAAAACTTTCAAGGCAAAATGCTTTTATATGAGAAGTCCCAACTTTGAGGAATGCAAGTCAGGTCCGAATTTCGACAGAAAATCAAAAAAAGATAAGGAAAAAGAAAAAACAGATCTAAGGCTGGACAAACCGAAGAGCCAGAGCTCTCCCAGCAACTGCCAACTGAGCGCAGCCAGGCCTGTGTCAAAGGAGTTTACAAAGGAAAACACCGGCACACATCCCCTTATTTTTAGTAGAGCGGGGTCATCAAACTTCTGCAGTCCAGGCTCTGTGGGCAACTACGGTGGAAACTGCTCAAGCCTGTGCTGTTACGGGAAGCACAAACAGCTACAGGTAATACTTAAATGAATGAGCGTTGCTGTGTTCCAGTAAACTTTATTTAAGACCACTGAAATCTGGGGCGCCTGGGTGGCTCAGTGGGTTAAAGCCTCTGTCTTCGGCTCGGGTCATGATCCCAGCGTCCTGGGATCGAGCCCCACATCAGGCTCTCTGCTCAGCAGGGAGCCTGCTTCCTCCTCTCTCTCTGCCTGCCTCTCTGCCTACTTGTGATCTCTGTCTGTCAAATAAATAAATAAAATCTTAAAAAAAAAAAGACCACTGAAATGTGAGTTTCATATCATTTTTATGTATTATGAATTATCCTTCTGATATTTTTAAAGATTTTATTTATTTATTTTTAAAGATTTTATTTATTTGACAGAGATCACAAGTAGGCAAAGAGACAGGCAGGGAAAGGAGGGGAAGCAGGCTCCCTGCATCATGACCTGAGCCGAAGGCAGAGGTCTTAACCCACTGAGCCACCCAGGCGCCCCTTTTTAAAAAGATTTTATTCACTTATTTGACACAGAGAGAGAGAGATCACAAGTAAGCAGAGAAGCAGGCTCCCGGCTGAGCAGAGAGCCTAATGCGGGGCTTGAGCCCAGGACCCTGAGACCATGACCTGAACCGAAGGCAGAGGCTTAACCCACTGAGCCACCCAGGCACCCCTAACCTTTCTGATGTCTTAAAAACCATTTAAGACGTAATAAAAGTGGTTCTTAGCTCATGGGCTGGAGAAAACTAGACAGTAGGTTGCAGTTGGCTGACCCTCATCCCACGGTACTTAACTCTGCTATCAGCATATAAAACAACAACGATGACAGTCATGAAGCTCTTTACATGCCATCATGACGCTCTGAGAAACTGTCAGTGGGACACACAACAGCCACAGATCGCCAGCTGAGAGATCTGTGACTGTGTAGGAGCTGGAGGATTCACTCTATCGTACAGGCCAGTTTCTGCCTCCCCCCTGCCGAAGTACCTCGACTCCGGGGCACACAACCCAGAAACCCAAAGTTTCAAACTGTCTTCAAGCAATGAGGTGACAGTAATAACAACGTAGCACGACTTGTCAAGTGAGTATGATTTACTCAGTGTCTCAGGTTTTGAGATCTTCAATAGAATCACAGATTTAAGGAGCTGAACACTAGCGGCAGTAGCCGGAGAGATCCCCTTTGAAGCGTCTGGTCCAACCTCTAAACTACAAGCCCACCGGGTCACCATCTTCCTGGTGTCCAACGAACCATTCGTAAGTCAACTCTTTTTTCTTTAACCGTTACATAAAAACAGGACCACTGCCAGACTACTCTAACAGTTCCGATCCGGCCGCCATCGAATTCCCTCTGGAGCTTGTTCAAATACACATTCCCAGCCAGCGGCCCGAGACTCCCCCTCAGCCGCCCAGAGACTCTGTACTTTTTAAAAAAAGATTTAATGTATATAGTTGAGAGAGCGCATGTGTGCACACAAGCACCAGTGGGGGGAGGGGCAGAGGGCGAGGTGGACTCCCCACTGAGCAGAGAGCCCGATGTGGGGCTCCATCCTGGGACCCGGAGATCATGACCTGAGCCAGAGGCAGACGCTTAACCGACCGAGCCACCCCTTTTTTTTTTAGCTGAAACTTTTATCGAGGTAATTGTAGATTCACATACAGTTGTAAGAAATAAGAGAGATTGGATGCATCACGCTTCTTTCAATGGCTGCGTCTTGCAAAACGACAGTAGAATATCATGACCAGGATATTGACATGGATACAATCCAACCTTCTTGTTCAGACTTCCTCAGTTTTATTTACTTTTTCATTTGTGGCACGTGCATTTAACACTATACAGCCTGATCACTGATCACTGGGTTCGTGCCTCCAGCGCGAGTCAGCACAGGGAATACTTCCACCGCCACAGGGATCCTTGTGCTGCCCGTTTAGAGTCGCACCGGGTTCCTCCACTCTCCTCCCCCCACTCCACCCAACCCCTGGTGACCCCAGGTCTGCTCTCCAACTCGACTTTTAAAGATTTTGTCTGGGAGAGAGAGAGAGACAGACACAGACAAACAGACAGAGACAGAGAGGCAGCAGGAGAGGGAGAGAGAATATCTCAAGCACACTCTGCACAGATCATAGAGCCTGACATGGGACTCGATCTCACAATCCTGAAATCGCCACCTAAGCCAAAATCCAGAGTCAGACACTTAGCCCATGAAGCCATCCAGGCGCCCCCCACCCCCGACAGCCTTTTAACTTGAAGACACTGCATCTGCAGCGCTGTGGCCACTTTCTGTTCCTCCAGCTCCATGATTACGGACAAACAGCAGCCTTCCGGTGCGATTATCTCCAGTAAGTAAATCTGATTTTTGGTTAAACCAATAGGATTGTTCTCCTGAAACCCTCCTCCCCCCCAAAGTGACACTCAAGAAACACCAAGAGCGACAGGATAAGAGACGCTAACCAAGCCTTATTAGAAACTGGAAAAGAACAGAGGTGGTCATTGACTGAGCAGAGAAAGATACGAGGCTTCTGCTGGCTCTGGAACCGGAGGGACCAGTCGCCGGCTCAAAGGAGACAAGTGACAGAGGCTTGCTCTCTGAAGAAATGACAGGAAGGCATGCCAGGTCCGGCAGAGGTGGGGTGGGAGTGGGGGGTGGGGGGAGGCAGGTACTGGAAACAAGGAACGAGGTGAAGCGAGACTCACACGGAATGGTCAGCTCCCGACTTCCCACCCCCTCAGCAACAAGACTGCCGGTAGCCAGGTGAGAGACGGGGGGTTTCCTCTCCAGAGAAGTACCACCTGGTAGGTAGAAAAAGCCTTTCAACACTAACCTCTGTGTGTGTGCGGGGGGATGGGGAGTCTCCTTCCAAACAACCCAGAGTTAAGGTTATCGGTGTCAAGCCCTGCCAAGCCCAAGACATGGGCCCTGAGCCTCACTGCCTCAAGGGCAGCCGGCCAGAGATTAGCAGACACTTGAGGAAAACCTCCAACATGGAAGTCTAAAACCAAGTAAAGATCGAAAAGAACCAGAAAGCAGCAGAGGATACAAATGCCCAAGAAAATGGCAGGAAATGACCAAGTAATACGCTTAGTAAAAGAAAAGAGACTGCACTAATCATCAAAAACAGCATTTATGAGCGCTTAGTAAGTGTCGGGGACGCTCTGAAGTATTCGACATGCATTACTCCGTTGACTCTTCCCATTAATAACGAGGCGGGAACTGTTACTGTCTCCATTTCACAGATGAAGACGCCAAGAACAGAGGCCACGTGTCTTGCTCAAGGCCACACAGCTGTGGGGTGTCAGAGACAGGAGAGGGACGCAGGGCAACTTTCTACACGGCTCAAGAACCAAAGCCCTTCCTTGTACCTCCACAAGAATTTGGAAAACAACAAATTGAAGAAAGTTCTTGGATATTAAAAAATACGGTAGGATTTTTCCCGCTGGTAGGAAAGCTGGAAAACCACCTAGAAAAAGAAACTCTGTAACAAGTAGAACTAATCAAAAATATGCAAAACAGAGAGGTAAACATTAGCAAGTGAGACGATGAGTCCAGAGGGCCCAATATGGGAAACGGAAGGCATGTGGACAGGAGAGGAGAGTTCGGAAGAGTGAACATGAGAAAACGCGCCAGGGCTGCGGCATGGGCGTGGGTCCATGCGTGCTCCCGACTCCACTGAGCAGCTCACCCAAGGCCTCCCACACACAGCTGCACCAGCCCAGACAGGAAAACCCTACAGGCTTCCAAAGCGGGAGAAGACCACCCCACACGGGAACGAGGAACTGGAACGGGTCTTCTCAACACCAGTCCCAAAAGCCAGAAGACACTGGAATGAGGCCTTCCAAGTTCAGAGGAAAGATGACTTCCAAACTGGAGCTTCATATCTTGTTGGATTGTAGGTTGGAAAAAAAAAAACACACACACACAAAAAAAAACCCTGTTGTTTTTTAGGTCTAAAACAGATCAAGAGCAGCCATTTCTAACATTAAACACAGAGCTCTCACTAAACACTGAGACACACTTCCTCCCATGTGCGCGTCTATCTATACACACACTGTGAGAAGGACCCAGACGCGAGCTTTACGCTTAGTTAGGTCTGAAGACCCAATCGAGACATCCTGAGTTACGCAAGGCCGCGGTTCACCTCCGGAAAACGCTGCGGCACCATCTCTCCCAGCCGAACATCTACACGTTCCGGGACCCCTCGAGCTTAGACCGAGGAGCTCGTGGACGCTCCCGCACACACGCACCAGGAGATGAGCACAAGAATGTCCCCCCAGCAGCAGCGTCCCTGATCGCAGAAACCCGGAGACCAGACACCCACTCGCAGGGGAAGGCATACACTGGGACGGCAGCGAGAATGACTGAGTCACGACTTCGTGAAACGCACAGACGTCTGCACGGGTAGGAGGTGTGGGTAGAAAACAAGTCCCAGAGGCCCACCTAGAGCACGGACCACTTCTGTGAAGCTCGAAAACAATAAAACGCAAACAGCGGATCACTCAAGCACATATCCAATTTGTGAGAAAGTTTAAAAGGCAGCAGAAGGATGACCCCCTTCGGCTGGTCTTTGCAGCCCGGAGATGGGGCAGGAGGGGGCCGCGGAGGCGGACGCCCGGTGCGGGCAGGACTCTTGTCCCGGGGTCAGGCGGGGTGTACCTCCGAGCCCGACCACTGTAAGGGCTCGGACGACACACGTGATCCGCCGTACGCCTGTGTATGCGTCAGTACTTACGTTATTATTTTCTCTTTCAAGATACCATAAAATGGGGGGCGCCTGGGTGGCTCAGTGGGTTAAAGCCTCTGCCTTTGGCTCGGGTCATGATCCCAGGGTCCTGGGATCGAGCCCCGCATCGGGCTCTCTGAGCCTGCTTCCTCCTCTCTCTCTGCCTGCCTCTCTGCCTACTTGAGATCTCTGTCTGTAAAATAAATAAATAAAATCTTAAAAAAAAAAAAGAGACCATAAAATGGGGGAGAAAAGAACCAAGGAATTTGACTTCCAGGATTTCCTTTAATGAAGCTGCTGGAAGATGGGTTTTCTCCACAGGAAGGGATAGAGGGAGCCCACGGAGGGAGGGAGGTGCTGTTCCGGGCTCTCGGGGCCGGCAGTGCGCCCTGTGGCTGCTCCTGGGGAACAAGGTGTTGCCTGAGCGAACAGAAACGCGTTCCTAGGAAGCCGGTGAGGAGAGTCGTGGGGCCCCCGCCGTACAGCAGCCCATGGGGCCCCGAGTGCGGGGTCCAGACTGGAGTGGGAGTGGGGAGGGTGGAGCGGGGCCTCAGAGGATGCCAACAGGCTGGGGGAAAGAGACAGAAGACCTAAGAGCGGGGGCGCCCGGGGGGCTCAGTCGTTAAACCTCTGCCTTTGGCTCAGGTCATGATCCTGGGGTCCTGGGATCGAGCCTTGCATAGGGCTCCCTGCTCTGGGGAAAGCCTGCTTCCCCCTCTCCCACTCTCCCTGCTTGTGTTCCTTCTCTCCCAGTGTCTCTCTCTGGTGCCTCTGGGGCAGGGGCAGCAGCGAGGCCTGGAAAGACCAGTGGGGAGTGGCGAGAGCTTGTTTTTGTAGTAGGTCCAGTAACTGACTTTCTCAACTACTTATGCGTATTACTTAGACCACAAAGAAACTGAGAAAAATGTTCCCATACCTCAGACTTCAAAACTAGAGTCTCCTTAAAAACGATCAAAATCTTGGGGCGCCTGGGTGGCTCAGTGGGTTAAGTGTCTACCTTTGGCTCAGGTCATGATCACGGGGTCCTGGGATGGCGCCCGCGTCGGGCTCCCCGGTCAGCAGGGAGTCTGCTTCTCCCTCTGCTGCTCCCCGCCCGCTCATGCTCTCCAATAAATAAAAAAATCTTTAAAAGTGATTAAAATCTCAAAAAGGCCTTATGCATATTTAAAAATCAGTAGACTTCTTGTGCCTGTAAGTGTCAAAAGTTTCCTCCCTGGGAAGAGCCACATAACCAAATGACACCATTACGCACAGGCAGGGCCTGGGGTGAGAGAGACCCCCCCACCCCAACCCAGAGGTCATCAGAGAACTCCACCCAGCCCGGATGGGAGCACCACCTGCCGGCCGGGAATCCACTCCCACACTGACTCTGTGAACAGCCGGGAAAACTTATTTTTATCTTAATTACATAACTCCCCCCACCCCCCACCCCCCTGGAAGATGTAGGTCCTTGCTGCTCTGTGTTCAGGATGAGATGGTGGAGAGAAGTGTGGTTTCCTTTAGTCCCCGGCAGCCCGCCTTGTTCCTCGCACCAAGCCAAAATCGTCTTCGAGCTGTTGGTTCTGTTCTCCGCAACCACCACAAATTAAGACCAGTTGCTGCTTCTCCACGGGGAGGGGAAGCTGTGCCTCCCTGACCTCAGCTCCTACTAACTCCCTTCACCACTGCTGCACACACTCGCCTCTTTGCTACTCCTCGAACATACCAGACCCACCATATCCCTTTGAACTGGTTGCTCCCTCCATCCAGAAGCTTCTTCCCCGATACCCACACGGTAGCTCTTCTCTCCTCTCAGTTTCAGTGTCGCCTGCCCCGCAAGGCCCGAGCACCCATTTAAAACTGCAGTCCTGCCCCCTTCCCTCGCCCTATCTCCCCGCTTCAGCGTCATCGCCTCCTAACATAGCACGTAATTTACGAGTCGTGTCTGGGGTGTAGTATCTGCCTCTCTCAACTCGAATCCCAGAGGGCAGCGATTGTCTGCCGTCCTCTGCCGCACGCCCCCACCTGGAGCAGGGCCCGGCTCCGTACGGGCACCCAGTCGACACCGCCTCGTGAACCCGAGTCACCCTTAGCCACCCTCAGCCCACCATTACTCTCAACTGCTGTTGATATTAGTAAGCCCAGCCAGTGCGGACCACCGTTCCTCCCCGGCTCGCCTTCTCGGAGCTAGCCCGCGCCACCTTTCCACTCCAGTTCACTGCGATATTCTAGAACCGTCGTTTTGTCCTCCGGCCTTGGGTCCCCGGAGAGTATGACAGACACATCTTCACCGACATCATTCACAGAAATTCTGAGCATGCGAAGTGACAGCCCTTCCCCCACGACGAGAAGGTTCTCACCAGGCTGGCGATGACGCATTCATCAACCCTCTTTGAGGAGAATCAGTCGTTCATTCAGCCAGGAATGCTCCGTTCTGAATTATTTTCACGTTTGTATTTTATCTGGCCATAAGGATAATGTGAGAAATTTCTGTCAAACACATTCTCAATGACTAATTGAAACTTCCCCCAGGAGGCAAGTGCGTTAAGAGGCGACGTGCAGCCGCTCTCCGGCTGCTGGGCCCAGGGTGGCTCTCGAGGTCGTGTCCGCAGAGTCACTGTGAGATCAGAGTCGGAACCTGTGTTGCCTGAGCTCAGGGAGGATCAAACGCAGGCTCACCGGAGCGTCCAAAGATGCCCTCACCCCCGTGTCCCCTCACCCCCCAAACAGCAGTCTCTCACTTGGACAACTTGCTTCGGAGCGGTGACGCTGACAGGATGGGGGAGAACAGCCTCCTGCCTCCCGCAAAGGCTCTGCCTCCTCACTCAGTCCCTTCTTCTACGACAACTTCCCCGTCTCTTCCCCGGCGGTGGCTGCCTATTTCTGCAAACGCTAAATCGTCCCCTCCTGCCATCGAACACAACAAACATATGGGTCCAAAGAGCTTTCCTTCGGCACAATTTTCCTGTCAGCAAAGCCGAGTCGGTTTATGACATCAGGGCCATTTCCCCCTAACAGACTGAAGTCATAGCCACGGGCTCATTCGAATGCCTACGACCGTCAGCCGCGATACAGCTTTTTAAAAACCCTTTAAAAATAATTGAGTAATGTAATCCTGCATCTTTATGAAAACGTTTTGGGATTTAAAAATATTTTTACTGTTACATGTCTTCCTTGATACATTATTTAAATTCTTTTCCCGATAAAGCTGAATCCTATTTTTAAGCTATCGCAGGAACCACGCCGATAAGCCGGCCTTTCTGAAATCAGAGAGGAGGTTTGCCAGGGAGTTTACGTGAACCTCTGAGCAGCGAAAAGGAAACCGACAGGACGCAGCGAGCCCGCTGAATTGTTCCGTAATGGGATCAGCAGGCGGCCAGCCTACCCCCGGAGGCAGACGGCGGCGGGCCCCCCAACGGCTCTCCAACAGCTCGTGACTTAGTGTTCTGCTTCGCACAGAACAGGAACAAGGTCCCCAGAAGGCGGCAGTAACGTCCGCTGTCTGGACCCCAGAGCGGCCGCCGTGGGAGGGAGGGAAGGCTTCCGGGCATTAACAAAGGAAAGAATCAAGGGAACCAATCTCAAGTGAATGCAACACGGAACAACCCTCTGGTGGGGTCCTAATCTTTAAAAGGCAAGCCCTGTAGATGGACTGAACCAATGAGACAGAGATCCGGAGGATGGAGGGAGGGTGGCCGGGGTGGTGCAGCGACAGTCCAGTCGCACGTGGCGCTCTCGATGGGGACGAGCCTCGCCGTCTGGCCCGGCCCCGAACGCCCTCCCAGAGCTGCTCAGGGCGGGGGCCCGGGAGGTCCCCGGATACCAGCAACCTGAGCCTGGGGGTCTCCGGCAGGGGACACAGAGGACTTTCCTCTCATGCAGCAAACACAGAAAACAGAGGCGAGGAAACCAAGGACTTTGGGGTCTTCTGACCCCAAGCAGTGGGTTTTGTGGCAAACCTTCCGTTGCACACAAGGGGAAACTGAGCTAAGACAGGAGAAGCAGCCTGACCCAGGGCCCAGGATGGGAGGGAGAACTCTGAATCCCTGTGCAGGGCTCCTGACTCCAAGTGGAATGTTCCACCACCCTGTCTCTGGCATCTGCTCGTGAGCGAGTCTGCACGCATTCTACCGCCGGGTCGCACACTGGAGCTGGGGGCTGCGCTCGTCATTTCTGAGCCCCATAGTGCTTTCCCAAGCTCATTTATACAAGCCAGGACTCACAGGTAGCCGGGCATGCTTAACACCACTGGGCCAAGGCCGCAGCAGGAGGCTGATGGTGTTGTCCGAGGGCCATTTTGAAATCCCAGTTGCCAGACCCCATCCAGACCCAACCACCACGGGCCCAGAACTGCCTGACCAAACCAAGCGTTTCCCATGCAGTGCTGGAGGCAAAATGAAAATGAAACTGAGTTCTTAACCTCACTAGTACCTGATAAGCACCGCTATGCATTTATTTAGCAGGCTTGTCTGTCTCTAATAAATTAACTATAAAATCATTTCCCGGGATGCCTGGGTGGCTCAGTCGGTTAAGCAGTGGCCTTCGGCTCAGGTCATTAGTGTCCTGGGATTGAGTCCTGCATCAGGCTCCCTGCTCAGTGGGGAGCCTGCTTCTCTCCCTGCTTCTGCCTGCCACTCTGCCTGCTTGTTCTCTCTCTCTCTGACAAATAAATAAATAAAATCTTTAAAAAAAAAAAAAAGTTAAATCATTTCCCAGCTTGTATGACAGGAAAGCCAGACAGCTTCATTTTTTTTTTTTTTTTTAAGATTTTATTTATTTGAGAGAGAGAGAAAAAGAGACAGAGACCGACTGAGGGGAGGTGCAGAGAGGGGAGGGAAAGGGACAAGCAGACTCTGCGGTGAGTATGGAGACCGACATAGGGCCTGATCCCACGACCCTGAGATCATGACCTGAGCCGAAAACAAGAGGCTGACAACTCAACCGACTGAGCCACCTAGGCGCCCCCAGATGGCTTCATTTTACAGACAAGAAAACGAAGCATAGGTCACATGCTTTGCTCCAGGTCCCGCATCACTGAATCAGAGTCAGGAATTCCAATCTGTGACTTTTCTCACCTGACCTCTTTGCCTGTTCTTGGTACATACATCCTACTAGAAAACTCCCGCCCAACAAACTCTGGTAACAACGGAGAGAAATGCCCGTCCAAGATTCAGACGGCAGGACCAAAAATGGTACCTGCCTACCAGTCTCTGGGGACAGGTTAGTGCTGAGCCTGATGGTCATCGCAGTGTCCTTCCTCTGTGGTTTTCTTAAAAGAGGGGACCCCCCTGTCTTCTTAGGATGAGAACATTCCAAACCCTTCCACTATGAAAAGCAAAACCCTCAGAAATGGAATAAAAGACCCAGCTCAAAACCTCTCCCTGAAATGCTGCACAGCCCACATCTGGTTATCACTATTTCTGGTTCGAAAACGTCTTATCTGGAAGCGGTTTATGCCAGTAGCGCAGTATTAGGAGTTTTACAATAACTTGCACGCTTGTGTGGAACGGTCACAGCTGTGCTCCCTCATTCCACAGAAACATGGCCCGGAGACACATTTCCACAGAATCCCAATAAGCAATCACTGCGCACACCCAGATGGCCAATTTTATTGCAGGACACAGAGGCTCAGGCTACTGTGACGTTCTCTTTCCCCTTCGTTGCTCTGAATGCGGCAGAGCTCCAGCCGGCGCAGCAAAGACACCAGGGCAACAGCGCGCTCCCGCCGGGCTCCCACCCCATCTCCCCAACCCTCGCTCCATCTGCCAGCGCCGACCCCTCAAACCGGACCTCCCCACAGTGCGTGGCCCTGACTGCCGACTCCGCAAAGGTCCCCCGTGAGCACGGTTCAGGCGCCCCCGAGATGTTTAGTGACCCCGACTATGTCACCCGCCCTGAGTCGGTTTGGCCGGTGTTTCACTTCTCCACCAGCCTGTGACCAAAAGCCGCTCGCCACCACTGACGCCATCATCTGTTGCAGGGAGGCTGGGCAGAAAGGAGAGGTGTGGGCATTTATAAATATACTTTGAAATGCAGGCTTCAAATAGATGGCAGTGTTCTGAATATCCAGTCCTCTAAGTGCTGTGGGAGTCTTTAAAAAATCCACTTTCTGGAACATATTTGATCAGAAGTTCGTATTATCGCACCTCCCAGCTGTACACCAGTGTCTGTTCTTTTCTTCAGGAGACGCTCAGGCCGCCTGCCAGGCCACCCTGGCCAGGCTGACGGAGGCCGAGCCCCGCTTCCCCAGCACACTGAACGGGAACACCGGGCCGCATTCGGTTAGCCACTCGCACATCTGGTACCTCTGACTGACTGACGTGTCCCATTTGCCGCAGGGCTGGGGCACGCACTCAGAACGCGCTTCCCTAACAAACCAAAGGACAGAGATACCGTACGTGGGACTGAGAAGGAGCTCCCAGACTCAGGCACGTTGCTAGGTCACAGGACTCAAACTCCCCTGGGGACTTGACCGAGTCAAAGGGGGTCATCTTGTCGCTGCCATAAGAGCCCAGTGACTTGTGTTCACGGCCCTGGTGTCCGGGGAGGATAAAAGCCTAGGCCCCTGCACAAGGCAGTCTGGAACTGTCCCATGTCCTAAGCAATGCAGGGAACCCAGCTGCCTCAGTGTGGTCAGGTGGCCACCCTCTCCCTGACAGCGAGCGTCCCGACTGTCACCCAGCAAGAGTGTGGGCAGCTCGACTGCAGGGAAGGGTCTCGGGGACCTGCCTGTGCTGCTTGCTGTCTGGGATGTCTCCTTGGCTTTGGGGAACCATGGAATTAGGGTTGCTGCCCTGCACATGGCTGAAAACCCTTTTCTCAGGTCCTCGGCCGCAGCTTTGCTGAAAGCCACCGGGAGCTGCTTTCCTTAAAGACACCACTTGGATAAACAAAACTCTGTTCCACCAGTTTTGTACGTTATTACCAAAAAACAAACAAACAAAACCCACAAAACACCCCAGCAGCCAGCAGCACCATGGATCTTGGGCGGGCCTCCTGGCTCGCACGCCCTGCGCCGTCCTCGCGCCGTCCTCGCGCCGGCCTGGCTCACCTTGGGGTTGGTGCGCTGCTGCAGCCTCCGCTCCTCCCGCTCTCTCTGCAGCCGCTCAAACTCCTCCCTGATCTCGGCCGGCGTCCTCCTCCGCTCCACCACCTGCGGGCACAGTAGAAGGAGACAGTGAAGGACCCAGAAAGCGAGGAAGACAGACGCAAAGAGCTGACACGGCTAACTGGCGAGTCCGCGTGGCCTGGGCTCGTGTTCCTTTCCCCAGGACTTAACAACGCCAGCGACGCCCAGTGGGGTTTTGTCCCATGGACACGGGCCTTCTCCTCAGCTCTCCGGAGAGACGGAAGCATGACTTCCCTGGTTTCAGTAGTTGATGCGAGGCTGTAGGAACCTTACAAAGAACACGTCACCTTATTTTTTAATTTTCATTTATTTTTTGAGAGACAGGGTGAGAGAGAGAGCTCGCGCACAAGTGTGGGGGGGGGAGTGGCAGAGGGAGAGGGAGGGAGAGAATCTTAAGGAGGCGCCACAGCCAGCCTGGGGCCCTGCTTGGGGCTCGATCTCACCACCCTGAGATCATGAGCCGAGCTGAAATCAAGAGTCGGACACTTAACCGACTGGGTCACCCAGGCTCCCCAAGAACACATCACCTTAAGTCTCATGGTCTAAATTTCCCAACGGTCCCAGCACAGACAATAAACCTTAAAGATGGAAGCAAAGGGCAAAGGGGCCCACACAGCCCGGCCGTCTCTCCCCAGCACGCCGGGGCCATCGCTAGGGATGCCTTCTGGGCTTGGACCAAGGGGTCTTCGGCCATCAGGTCTGGGCGTTTTTTGCAACCTTCCCCACTACACTACGATAGGACCCTGAGGACGCAGGATGTTGGATGCACTTCAGCACTCACAGTTCTCGTACTGAAGGGCAGACCCCCTGAACACGGGGGGCCGCACAATGATGTCAGATCGATGAGGAAATATGGCCTCCCACCGTGGCTTTTCTTAGCGTGTCATGAAGTAGAGATTTCAAAGAGGCAACGGAAGGCCACCGTGGGCCTCAGGCCCCATATCTGTGAAAGAGGAAATCACACCATGTGATTTTAGGGTCCAAGATGCCACGGCCTGTGAGAAACACCGAGATCGGGGTGGGACAGCGTCAGGAGCTGGGCGGGGGGACGCCCCGAGAGCACATTGCCTGTAGCAGTGGGAGAAACACAGAGGAGCCTTGAGAGGCTGCTCACAGAACAGCTAAAAAGGGAGGTGATGTGAGAAGAAGCAATCCTGGAAATCACAAGTTTAAAAAATTGTTTAAAAAAATACACGCATACAGCAAAAAATCAAAATAGTACAGGAGGATATAAAGCAAACAGTGCAACTCGCCTATAGCACCCTCCTTCCCACCGCCCCTCCCACAGGCTAACAGCGAGTTTTTCTGTCTTCTAGACATCTCTGTGCACACATACGTGTGTGTGTGTGTGTTCTAACACACAAATGGGTCATAGTCTAGGTTTTGTGCACCTTGGTTTATTATTCAGCAATAAAGAAAAAGTAATATAAAAATTGGCTTATCCAGGGGTGCCTGGGTGACTCAATGGGTTGAAGCCTCTGCCTTTGGCTCAGGTTGTGATCCCAGGGGCCTGGGATCGAGCTCCACGTCGGGATCTCTGCTCAGCGGAGAGTCTGCTTCCTCCCTCTCTCTGCCTGCCTCTCTGCCTGCCTCTCTGCCTACTTGTGATCTCTGTCAAATGAATAAATAAAATCTTTAAAAAAAAATTGGCTTATCAAAAAAAAAAAAACCCACTGAAAAATGTGCTTACGACTTCTCTCAGGAAGTAAAGAGAAAAAAATAAAGAAAACTTTTTCCTCTCATAACCCGATACAACCAAGAATTACTAAAAGGGGGCAGTAGTTCTCCTAAAGGAAGTTTCAGAATAAAAACACAAAAATCACCCAAGAGCAGATCAGTGGCGCCAGTGGCTGCTCTGTGGCCTCCCAGCACCATCCTTGGTCGTATTGAACGGATACGGAGGCTCAGCCTGCTGGTTCTCTGCAGTTGAGGCGTGAGCACCCACCCTGCGTCCCTACCCTGGACTGAGCCGGGGGCAGAGCGCGGGCAGGGAAGCTCAGGGCTTCAGCTTCTATCACATCCCTGTCTCCCACCAGCTTCTCCCTTCAGCACAGAGAATAAAAGCCAAATTTCAGGGAGAAATTACCAACTACTCCATTTAACCGTGAAGATCAAGAAAGATCAGAAAAAAAGGATTTAAAGTATTTGAGAAATTCTTCACGACCTTTGAACCCCAACCTGGCGGGCCTATGACTGTGGAACCTGCCAGTGGTGACCTAAGTGCTGCACAACCAAGGTCAAGCAGGGTCTGGATGGGACACACCTGCTGCACGGGTCCCGGAATAACCCGGCTGCTCTACCTGGACGAGGTTTCCCACCGAATACTCCGTCCCGCGGGACACAGGTGTTGTTACTGCAGACGAAGCACGAGCTTGACGAGCCAGGCTTTAAGCAGCAACACAGACTCCATGAACATGTCTCTCTCCTGATATTTGTTAAATACGCAGATTTGTAAGATTTCAGGAGTTAAAAGACTGGAGAGCGTCAGGCTCTGCAGAGGTCAGAGCAAAACAAGATTTGTTTTAGAAATTCTAGAGCTGTCTGACCTTTGCCGACTGAGTTAATAGCCGCAGACTCCTCTCTCTCTGCCATCCTCTGTGATGAGCTGAAGAGGCAAATACTCCAAACGTGTGAAGTCATTCCATTTCTAGTCAATTGTACACAGGTTTGGCAAACAGCCGGTGCATAATCAGAGCGGACTGCAAAGTCAAGACGACTGGCACCTCCAGAGCGGTGACCAGCTGGGTAGCGCAGGGCAGAGCCCGCTTCCAAGGCCCCGGACATCGTTTGTCCTTTCCGCCCTTTACACGCAGTGCACCACGGCAGAGAAGGGAAGGAGAGAGTCAGCCACACATCACTTTCCTCCATCTCAGTCACCCTTAGACAGACACACCCAGGAACACAGCACCCAGAACCGCACGCCAGCTGGTGATTACCAGACACTTTCCATTAACAAGGCAGATCACGTGCAGCCCCTGAATCCACACACCTGTCCCGTTCACCAAAGAGGTCCGTCCCTGCGCTGGCGAGGAAGACGGATCCGCCTTGTGGAAGAGGGGGCAGGGATCCCTAAAAGCAAGGCAGCGCGGCCGAAGGACAGAGGGCAGGCTCTGCCACCCTGCCTCTAACCTCCTGGCAGCCTCAGGGGCGCGGGGAGGGTCACTTCGCTTGTCTAAGCCTCAGATCCCTGCTACAGCGACGGGGTTAGACTACAGGATTCCCGAGGGGTTGTCTGGTCTGAAAATTCTGAGTCCAGCTACTTGACTTTGGTTTCAGAACAATTTTAGAAAATTATTTAGAACTTCAGAAAGATTACAAAGACAGTACAGGAAGTTCTCCTACACCCTTCCCCCAGCTTCCCCCGATGTTAACAGCCACAGGACAGCGGCCAAAGCTCAAAGCCAACCCTAGGGCACTCCAAGGAACGGAACCCGGACCTTCTCGATTTCACCAGCTCTTCCACTAATATCCCTTGTGTGTTCTGGGATCCGGTTTAGGCTCTGGCCTTGCATTTTGTCATCCCGTCTCCTTAGTCTGTGAGAGCTTCTAAGTCTTCGTTTTCACGACCTTGACCACACTGCAGCTCTGCCTAATGCAGGCCACTGTCGTAACCACTGTAAGATGGACGTCAAGGAGACAGAAGAGGGAGATGTGGATACCGGCAGGGCCTGCGGACAGAAACTAGACCGTGGGCAGTGTAAGCCAAAGGACGCGACAGAACATCTCCCAGTGCTGAGTCACGGGCTCTCCACTCCGCCGGCTCACCGTTACCAGCTTCAACGCCACCGAGCACTCCCCGCTCAAAGGTGAAGCTCGCCACTCGAGCCAATTTCATTTCCAACACGGGTATTGCACAAACACTGCTAAGCAACTTGGGTAACTAAAATGGCTGGTTTCCCTGGTTTCCCAAGTGGCGATCACTTGTACATCTGCATCTTCTTCCTTCGGAATCCTGCTGGAGAATGACAAAGCCTCTTGAAGGTTAAAAGAAACAAAAGGGCAAAGCATAGGTGGCTCAACTGGTTAGGCCTCTGAGCCCCCTTTTAAAAAAATTTTATTTGTCGGAAAGAGAGAGAGAGAGAGCACACAAGCGGGGGGAGCAGCAGGCAGAGGGAGAAGGCGGCTCCCCAGCCAGCAAGGAGTCCGATGCAGGACTTGATCCCAGGACTCTGGGATCATGACCTGAGCCAAAGGCGATGCTTAACCAACTGAGCCACCCAGACGCCCCTCAGCATCTGACTCTTGATTTCGGCTCAGGTGATGATCTCAGGGTTGTGGAATCAAGCCCCGTCGGGCTCTGCGCGGAGTGTGCAAACCACTCGGGATTCTCTCCCTCTGCCCCAAACCCCTGTTTACTCTCACTCTCTCTAAAACGAAACAAAACAAACCTTGAAACTGACTAACGGCTGAAAGCAGGGCTTGTATCTTGTGCAGCCTGAACAAGCTCAGGTTTCCTCCCCAGGGCCCACCAGGCGGGCTCTGACATCTCAGGACTAAAGGCGTCTCAGGTGCTATGGTTTTGACAGTGCCCTTCCTCCTTCAGCGACTGCCCGTATGTTCCGACTAACAGGTATGTGGCAAGCGGATACCGTCAGCAATTAGAAAAGTTAAACAGTTGAAGAGCACCAGCAAGAGCACGAAGGGAACTCAGCTGAAGCCGGAGAATCCGCATGTTAACCAGTAGGGGCGGGACGGTCTCCCTGAAGGAGAACGACACCAGCCGCACAGAATGCTCTGGGGTTCGGTGAGACCGTTCCTGTGCGGCATGAACAACGGGCTCCGTTTCTATTGTATGTGAGGCACCCATACACTTCTTAGTAAATATCGGGGAGGTATCTTCACATGCTCTTCCTTGAAGGCATTTTTATCTTCAGTGAAAGCTTAGTATCAATGAAAAAAAGCAAAATGCAAAAAAGCTCAGTTATCAATGAAAAAAAAACTCAATTCTGATCGATGAGAACTTAATTTCCTTATAAAGTAGCTTACTAAAATATATGAATAGAAAAGCTTATCCATTCACCATCTGTGACTGCCTACATACTTTTATAATCATTACTGTGTATGTGGTTTTGCTTTGTTTCTAATGGGGAGATAATTTGGTTTGGCGATAGGAAACCAGGCGGTATTTTGTCAGGAAGACGTTATCCCGCCGCTCCATCAGATGCGCTGATGATGCTGGGAATGAACCATCCAGACTCCGAAGGGGGAGCCTCCGGCCTTTCAGGGGCCCTGAATGTACCCATCCGAACCATAACTGACCCACGTGTTCAAAACACAAGGGAGCTTGACCATGTGCACAAAGGATGAGGAGAAAGTCAGTGAATACGACGGGATTCTATTTTCCCTTCAGGAATGGAAAAATCAAAGCCATCGGACCAAACGCTTTGCAACAAGGAACTAATGTGACGTGAAGCGCTGCTGCCTTCATCAAGCCACAGGTCAGAACCCAAATGCCCACTGGAGCCAGGTGGGACACGTGGATGAAGGGCGGGCCAGCGGTCAGACGACAGGAGGTGGTGAGCACTGGGACGGGCGACACCACGGCCCGCCCACGGGGCAGAGGATCCTCACAGGACAATTCAGATATGCTGCTACCAGATTTTCCGATTTTTCCAAGAGAAGACAGACAACTGGATATTTATGTAAAACCTCCCATTTTTATAAGTGTTAGCAACTACAATTCATTGCGTGTGCATCCAAAACCTGGCCACAGGCAGAAGATGGTCCATAAGCTGCCATAAATACGAAGCAGCAG
Source organism: Meles meles (assembly GCF_922984935.1). Taxonomy (NCBI): domain Eukaryota; kingdom Metazoa; phylum Chordata; class Mammalia; order Carnivora; family Mustelidae; genus Meles; species Meles meles. The sequence continues at coordinate 212,757,950 of NC_060066.1, read as the reverse complement.
CGGCAAGGGACTAGAACCCGTGTGGCTTCTCTCGCACTCCTTCTCCAAAGGCCTGGAGAAGGCTCCGATGCTAGTTAGAGGAGACAGGCCTCCGGCTCGAGATTACGTACCGAGAGAACTTCAAGGGTAATTTATGCCCTTGCGTATGCCTTGTAATCTATGCGATGAGAGAAATCAGTGAAGGCCAATTTAACGCTAACAGCCTCCCACCATTTCTCGGGCATCAGAACCAAGTCTCTTTAATGAAATTAAATCTTAACACCTACATGTTCTTACAGCAACTTAAGAGTTTTCCCGCTAATTCTCGTATTCGATTTCCCACTCGAGCCTCGGGCCTTCCTGCTGTAGACGGTAGTGAGGACGTGCATGAGGTTTGGGCAGAGGTGGCGTGAAGGAGCCCAGAATCGTGTGACTTTTAGTGACTCTTCATACAGCCTGGCTAACGGGGGGTGGGGGTGGGGGAGCTTATTTCACGAAGAGCCATTTAGCCCGGCAGTTCTCAACTCTGCTGTGCTTCCGTTTCGTTCACACGCACAGCACGTGACCAACAGGAACTCGTCCCAGACAGGGTTACAGGTAAGCTGGGGTGGAGAGAGGGCACAGAACCGTGCTGGGCAGGAAATGCAGGTGAAGGCAGAACTGTGTTGCTGTGTTCTACAGAAACGGTCTTCCATCAACCCCGCAACCGGCCTGGGCCCTCCCCAGGGTCAGGAATTACTGGCAGCATCTACGCCCTTAGCTTTTCACCGGACAGGTCAGGACACTGGGGACAAGCTGGGTGACTGACCTGCCAGGTACACAGAGGTGCGCAGATGCCCAGCGGAGCCTGGAACTCAGTTTCTGAGACTGACAGACCGATGAGGACGGGACTCTGGCACCTCTCGGTATTCTCCAACCCATGATCGCAGGGTGTGGAGCTGGAGGGCTCCTCCGGGACACAGGATGCGCGGTTTCTCTTACCTCCCATCCTTCCATCTCCAGTCCTCTCTTCCCATATATATCATAGATGGCTCTGGTCTGGGGGTCGCTGAGCACTGCAAATTCAGAACGACACATGCTGAGAGAGCATGGAATTCTCCCTTCGGAGCCGGCGACAACATCACCCGGTAAGCTCACCTCTTTCTCTTCCCTATCCAACCCCAACCTTCCATCCCGTGCGTCCTTCCTCCTAACCGCCTCTTAGATCTGACCTAGGACGTGCTGAAAGGTGGACACAAATGAGAAATACTGGATTTTCGTGTCTCAGCTACTTTTAAATTGTGAGGTTCACCTTACAGGAGGCTGCTCCCGACTGTCCCTAAAGAACAGTTGTTTCTAGGGCGCCTGGGAGGCTCAGTGGGTTAGGCCTCAGCCTTCGGCTCGGGTCATGATCTAGGGGTCCTGGGATCGAGTCCCACATCGGGCTCTCTGCTCAGCAGGGAGCCTGCTTCCTCCTCTCTCTCTCTCTGCCTGCCTCTCTGTGTACTTGTAATCTCCATCAAATAAATAAATAAAATCTTAAAAAAAAAAAAAGAACAGTTGTTTCAAACACAGCTCAGTTTCTGCTGTGGCCCGGAATGTACCTGGGCTGTTCGTTCCAGTCTTTAAAGCCTGTTCAGACAGGCTCTGATTGTAGAAAAAGGTGATTTATTATTTGCTCTATTACAGAGTTTCACTAACTCTGAAGACAGGGTCTTCTCCCCAATCTTTCCTTTTTTTATAAATCATTTAAAGACACAAACAGCTGTCACCATGGTGGCAGCCACGTCACCTAACTCGGCACCTGCAAGTCTTTCAGTGAGGGACGGAGCCACTGGAAGGGTGTCCGAACTGAACACAAGTGTCAGGAAAGCTAATGGTCATTCCTCTTCTCCTCTGCCAGTTTCTGTTCAAGACCTTTGAATCTTCTCTCCCTTGAGACTTCCCATATATTTTTAGGCCTAATTAAAAGAACGATGTAAATGATTCTATCCATATTCAAATCTAATGGGGAAGAAAGAAATGCTGACCGCTGGGAAACGTGGGAGGCAGACTTCTCGAGCGGATCGGGAGGATTTCATAGGGAATTACTTATTCACGGCTTTGCTCCGGTCTCCCCGTGAGGGTGAACACTGGGGCCAGCTCTGCAGCCGCAGCACTTCCGCCAGCTCCGCGAGGGTTTCTGTTAACTCTGCCCTGAATCCCCAGAACCGCACGAATGGGCTGAGGGTGATCGGGACAGCCGTCAGAGTATCGCAGCTGTTCAGCCAGCAGGATGCGACAGAAGGACAAGGCTTCTGGTCAGGACCGCCGCGGAAGCGGTCTCACTGGACTTACGTGAGACGAAGACCCACCACTGAGCTCAGACCCGCGCCACGTGCCACGGCCCGAGCGTTCCTCCTCAGTAAAATCGAATTTTACGCTAAAACCACTAAGTGAAATACAGCATATGCTCTTGCGACTGCCACGAGAAGTCTTTCTTCTCTGAAGAAACACGTTACTAATTTTTGGTCTACCCAAGGAGCAAATCACCAAACGGCTCTGGAATAAACAGCCTGTTTTACTTGGTGCGTGTCTCAGGAGTAAATTAATATTTTTTAATCTTTCTTTTTAAAATTGTGGCAAAATATGCATAACAAAGAATCCATTTTAGCCACTTTGAAGTGTACGGTTCGGGGCACTGAGGGCAGCTGCGCCGCTGTGTGACCACCACCACCGCGTGACCAAGAGCTTCGCCGCCATCTCCGACAGAAACCGGGGACCTATCAGCGACTTGAACATTTTATACCCAACCACGTCACAGAATTTTCTTTCTCTAGTACGGGAGATGTAAGCAGAAAACCCTGCGTTACTTGACTCTACTTCCTGTTGGCCTTCCTAAGATCGGGCTCCTCCTTCTGTTAGAACCTTTCCTTCACTGAATGCTCCGGAGCCAATAAAATCAGGGCCAAAAAAAAAAACCACGTTCTTGTACATCTTCTCATAACAAGAGAACAAAGGGGGCTTGTTGGCAGCGATCAGCCTTTTACCTCTACGAGTTCCCGTTAGAAGAAAGCCAGCGAGCGACTCAGAGCCCCAGTGCTCCCCGCAGCCCAGCCCGTCCGCTGCTCTGCCCGCACTCGCACTTCCCACTCACTGGACACATATCGATTTCTGAAGCAAAATACTACTCTTTCAAAGGACCCTGTCAGTAAAAAAGCACTGACCTAACCCTCCTCTCTTATACACGTCTAAGGACTCTCTTTCTGTCCTCTACAAATCAAGTCTCTTAAAAATCGAGCAGCTGCTTCCAGGGCGTCTGTGTGAAGCCAAGCCCTCCGCTGACCTTCATAAGCCTGGTGAACAAGGTTAAACAGTTGTTCTGCTTGTGATTTGAGCTCGGGGTCTCGGTGCTTGTCGGGATGGTAAAGCATACACAGCCTCCGGTAGGCAGCTTTCAGCTCTTCAGAAGAGGCCTACGGAAAGAAAAATCCAATTACAGAACAATCAATGCTCCTTAAATATTATCATTATCAGAATCAGCCTTGACATGGGAGCCTGTCAGCCACTTTCCAACGTGTCTGCTCTCCGCACCCGGGACATAATGAAGTTATGCTTTATTGCTTCAATAAGGCTTCTTTTTCCCCCAGTTAATAAAGTGATCAATTATGGACATCAATAGCAACTGTGTCTCGCTGGGAAATGCTGCGATCAGATGTGTCTCTAATACTGGTTCACTGTGCTCTGAGCTGAAACAAAAAACGTCAGAGACCCGCTTACTTTTTAACCTAAGTTATTTGAAATAAATCATAACAAGGTACTCCTAACAGAAAATTGGCTCAGACAGGGAAAAAGCTATACACCACTAGACAGCAAAGCCATGAATCTTACGCAGTTTTCCAACAAAAGAAATGCAGTGAATATTTACCCTTAAAAAAATCAAAGACAAATAAAATTGTAAAGCCAACGCATGCCCCCGGTTCAACCTCTAGCATGCCCCCGGTTCAACCTCTAATTCCAAACGGCAGCGCAGGAAGCAGGCAAGAATCCTTTGCTACCCTACAGTAGAAACAAAAGCCCTCCTTCCCCAATCCAAAAGACGCCCCCCTGCCCCCGAGGCCCCAGTCCTCACCAGTCCTCAGCTGGAGGGAGAACATGCACCACGAGAGGAGCAGATGACATGGAGAAAATAAAATGGACTCCGTGTTTTGGCCACACAGAAGGGAGGGACATGGGGGTGAGGATAAAACCCACATTCTGCTTTGCCTGCTACACAGCCACCGAAAAGTTCGCAGGAACAAACCCCCTCAGAGGCCCTAAGAACACTGAGCTACCTATGTGGCTAGCCCCTTGGGCCTGTTTTTTGGGCAGTATTAGATCTGATTTTATATCAGCCTCAGGAACCATTCTGGTCCATCAGAGGCGATGCTGAACAGGCAGCTCTATGCAGATGATCGGTCAAAGAAAGAACATTTTATTTTGGGAGGCAACTCCCTCACCATTTTGATCACAGAAGCCCATTTCTGGGTCGTCGACAGCGTGCCAGAGGGGGCCAAAAAACCAGGCACCTGGGCAGAGGCCTGGGACCAAGTCTCAGAACCTGTATCTGCAGGGAGGGCCGCCACAGGGACGCATCAAGTGAGCAAGGTGACAGGGAAACACGCTGGAGCATATTTTCCTATAATTTCTACAACTTTTCAGTATCTTCCAATTCCAGGACTCACGAAGTTTTTTTCCCCGCTAAGGATAAAAGGCAAAACTTGAATGTACTTTAGTAGTAATTTCTGGCACAAAATTTAAATACTTTATATGAGTATGTTATTCAGACGCTAGAAAACCGGCAACACTGTGCATGTTTACTGCAAGTTTTTGTTTTTTTTTAAAGACTTTTATTTATTTGAGAGAGTGAGCGAGCAGGGGCGGGTGGTGGGGCAGATAGAGAGGGACAAGCAGGCTTCCCGCTGAGCAGGGAGCCCAATTCGGGGCTTGATCCAGGACTCTGGGATCATAACCTCAGCTGAAATCGGACGCTTCACTGACTGAGACACCCAGGTTCCCCTACTAGAGGTTTCTTTCTTTCTTTCTTTCTTTTTTGTTTTTAAGATTTTATTTATTTATTCATGAGAGACAGAGAGAGGCAGAGGGAGAAGTAGGCTCCCTGCTCAGCAGGGAGCCCGATTCGGGACTCAATCCCCAGGATCATGACCTGAGCTGAAGGCAAACGCTTAACCATCTGAGCCACCCAGGCGCCCCCACTGCTAGAGGTTTCAAACAAGGAATTCTGGAGGCCTCCAAAGGAAGACTGTGCACGTGACTGGTGAGATGTGTCAGTCACACGTGCCCAGCGCTCCTCAGTGCCTTCTGGACAATGTCTGCACTTCTAGGCCCCCCGCTTCTTCTTCTGGGAAGGAGGGGGCTGGCGGACCTCTCCGGGCCTTTCCAGCTGACCTCCCATGATCTGTTATCTGGAAAGAGCTCTGTGAGCCCCTCAGCCTGTGCTTTAAACCAGGCTCAGTCCTTCGCTGCTTATTTGGACATAGGCTCATCTACACGTAGCTTTAAATCAGCAGCTCCCTGAAGAGGGTCAAAGACCTTGTTAACTGAGTATCCCTTGTCCTCTTGGAATCAGGCAGACTTCTGCCCCATTCTAGCTCCCCTGCCTGCCTTCGTTCTCTTTGGTGCGGCCTCTGAGAATTATACTGTCCAACAACTTGCAGTTGGCTGCCTTCCCTCTTTCTCTCCATCTGCTCACCTACAAGATTTCCTCTGTGGTGACACACCGACCTCCAAGTTTACTGGTGAAGAACACAGGCTTTTGGGGCAAATGAGCTTGCTGACTCCTAGCTTGCTCATCCGCAAAAGGGCGAAAGTCTCTGGGATGGGGAGACAACAGAATGAGAGCGTGACCACGCGGGCTTTCGCAGAGTGCCTGACACAGAGCACAAGCTTACGAAGCGTGGCTCTTGTAAAACCTTTTCTTTCTATTCTCACCTTGCAGCTGTGGACACTAGTACCTCTCTCCCCAAAGTCACTGTGAGGAGTAAAGGACGTAAGACCCGTACAGTGCTCAACAACGCTGTGCTCACAGTAGGGATCCGATCACTCCAGCTATCATAACCCGAAGTGTGGCTCAGTACCCCCCGGAAAGCAGAACAGATCAGAGCGAAGGTGTCACCCTGGCACAGGCCGGCAGGAGCGCTCAATCGTGACGCAGTCCCTATTTGTGAAAATCCACTGAGCTGCACGCTTACGGAATGCGCCCTCTTCTAGATATACATTCTGTTTCAATAAAAAACGCGAGACTCCATTGGAGACATGTGCGTCAACATTCCTGTGTCTGTCTGCAGGTCTTTTTTCTTCCTCTTACCCTTGATTTCCTTCCCTGCCAACACCGATCATGCAATGCATTCCTTGCCACACTTGGCCAATATGCCCCCTGCACCAAACTCATTGTTTTAAGCAAATAATAGTTAACTGAATAAAACAGATCTCCTCCAGGTAGGTTTACCCACGTAATGATGTAAAGGGGGCTTGTTCCTTCCTAAACAGCAATTACAGGTTATTTTCTTTCTGCCAATTTTAATCGTTCTTTCCAGCATCTCATAAGTTACAAGCGCATGATTAGACAGACCCGCTGACTTCTAGCTCAGGCTGCTGTTTCCTAGTTGTTAAAATTAAATGAGATGACAAAGGGGGAGGGGGCATATCGAAAGACCTTCTGTAATCATATTAATAAATGACTTAATGTGCTATCGATTAAGTAACAGAAAAGAGAAGTTTCATTTTTAATAAATATTACATTCAGTAGGTTAGACTGGACCTTTCATCATAACTGAAGAGCTGAGGTCACTGGGTCAATATTTCATAAATGATAAACTCTATCATAAAAAACTGATATTACTTCAAAATCTGTGATGTCATTAAAAATGAAACCTACAGCTGCACACTCATTTCTAAAATCCTGTATAAAGAGGTGTATTGTGCTTTTAAGTCTGAAAAGTTTTGCAGCGCCTGGGTGGCTCAGTTATTGGGCTTCTCCCCTCGACTTAGGTCATGACCCCAGGGTCCTGGGATGGAGCCTCACGTGGGGTCCCTGCTGAGCCGGGAGTCTGCTTCTCCCTCTCCTACTCTCCCTGCTTGAATTTCCTCTCTTGCTCTCTTTCTGTCAAATAAATAAATAAAATCTTAAAAAAAAAAATTCTGAAAAGTTTCATCATCTCAGTCATCTGTTTCTTTCTTTTTTTTTTTTTAAGATTTTATTTATTGGGGCTCCTGGGTGGCTCAGTGGGTTAAAGCCTCTGCCTTCAGCTCAGGTCATGATCGCGGGGTCCTGGGATCAAGCCCCACATTGGGATCTCTGCTCAGCGGGGAGGCTGCTTCCCCCTCTCTCTCTGCCTGCCTCTCTGCCTACTTGTGATCTCTGTCTGTCAAATAAATAAATAAGAAAAAAAAAGATTTTATTTATTTATTTATTTATTTGACACAGAGAGAGAGAGATCACAAGCAGGCAGAGAGGCAGAGACAGACAAGAAAGCAGGCTCCCCGCTGAGCAGAGATGGATGTGGGGCTTAATCCCAGGACCCTGAGATCATGACCTGAGCCAAAGGCAGAGGCTTAATCCACTGAGCCAATCAGGCGCCCCCATCTGGTTCTGTTTTTAATGTAAAGTCAATCTATTTAAATTCAACCTCATAGATCATAAAACTCACAGTGAAAAGGTCCTCTGTGACCTGACCATAGAGTTCAGTGGTCTGTTAAAATGGTTGGATTTCATGCTACAGGATACAAAAAAGAAATTTCTGCAATAAGGCACAAAAATAAAAGGCTTACAGATTAGAAATGAAAAAGAAGAACTCTGTATTTGCAGACATCACTTAGATGGGAAATCATAAAGAACCTATAAAAAAGCTACTAAGTGATGTTAGCAAGGTCATGGAGTACAGGGTCACTACCCAAACATCAATTTATTTCTACAATCTAAAAACAAACTTAAAAAGACAATACTGTTTAGAGTACCACCAACAAACGTGGCCTGCTCAGGGATGGACGTAATGACTGTGTTCAGGACATGTCTGCAGGTAACCCCAGCACAGTACTGACAGGAATCACAGCCTGGATTTAATTATTAATCAAAGACTTCTTGACAAAGCAAAAAAGCCCTGGACTTAATGGCTTCACTGGTGAATTCTACTAGAAATTTAAAGAATTAATCTCAATCCTTTTCCAAATTTTCCAAAACACTGAGGAGGAAGGAATGCTTCCAAATTCATTCCAAAGCTAAAAAAAGACAGCAGAAGAAAACCTTATGAACGCTGACGCAAAAATTCTGAACAGAACACTACTAAACAGAATTTAGCATACTAAAAGGATTATTATACACCGTGACGAGTGGCATTTATTCCTGGAATGCAAGGATAGTTCAGCACAAATCAACATAATATACTACACTAAGAGAATGAAAAGAAAAAAACCCCATACAATCATCTCAATTGATACAGAAAAAACATCTGACAAAATTCAACACTTTATCGTGGTAAAAACATTCAACAAACTAGGAACAGAAGGACACTACCTCAGCATAATGAAAGCCATAAAGAGCTCTTACAACTAAGACAGATCTACAGTGCACATCATATGCAATGGTGAAACACTGAAACACTTTCCTCTAAGATCAGGAACCACGCAAGGATGTCTGCTTTTACTTCTATTCAACATAGTATTGGAGGTCCTAGCCAGAGCAAGTAGATAAGAAAAAGAAATAAATGGCATCCAAATTGGAAAGTAATATAATCTCTGTTCCCAGATTATATGATCTTATATGAAGAAAATAAACAATTCCACCCCCACAAAAAAATTTTGGAACTAATAAATGAATTCAGCAAAGTTGCAGGATACAAAGTCAACATGCACAAATTAGCTGTATTTCTATACAGTAAAAATGAACTATCTTGAAGGAAGAAAAACAGCTCCACGTACAAAAGCATTAAAAAAAAAAACCAAACAAACAAACCCTAGTAGTTAACTTAACCAAGGAGGTAGATTTTTTTTTTAAGGTTTTATTTATTATTTATTTGACAGACAGAGATCACAGGTAGGCAAAGAAGCAGGCAGAGAGAGAGAGGAGGAAGCAGGCTCCCTGCTGAGCAGAGAGCCCGATGTGGGGCTTGATCCCAGGACCCTGGGTTCATGACCTGAGCCGAAGGCAGAGGCTTAACCCACTGAGCCACCAAGGCGCCCCGAAGAGCCAAACAATCTTGAAAAAGAACAAAGTTGGAAGATTCGTATTTCCTTACTCAAAGTTTACTAGAGCTACAGTAATCAAAACAGTGTGGTACTGGAATAAAGACAGATGTATGGACCAATAGGATAGGACAGAGGGTCCAGAAATACACACTCACATATATGGTCAAATGATTTTTGACACGGTGCCAGTACTACTCAATAGGGAAAGGACAGTTTTTTCAACAAATGGTGCCAGGAAAACTGGAAATCTGTATGTAAAAGAATGAGTAGGACCCTTCCTTCATACCATATATAAAAGTTAACGCAATTGACGTTTGTGTTGACGTCATATCATGTAACTTCGCTCAATTCACTTATTAGTTTATTCACTAAAAATGGATGAAAGACCTAAACATAAGAGCTAAAAGTGTAAAAAACCCTTAGCAGAAAACACAGGGCAAAAGTTTCATTACATTGGATTTGGCAATGATTTCTTGGTTATAACATCAAAGGCACAGGCAATAAAAGAAAGAAATAGGCAAACTGAACTCCACAAAACTAAGAACTTTTGTAAATCAAGGGATACTATCGAGAAAGCGAAAAAAACAATGTAAAGAATGGGAGAAAATATTTGCAAATCGTATTACCTAATAAGGAAGTAATACCCGGAGTACATAAAGAACCCCTAACACTCAACAAAAACAACCAACCTAGTTAAAAAACTGACTTGAACAGACATTTCCCCAAAGAAGATATACTAATGTCCAATAAGCACAGGAAAGGATGCTCGGTATCACTAATCATCAGGGAAGGGCCGACCAAAGCCACCATGAGACAGCCCTTCACACCCATTAGGACGCTACTACAGAACAAACATAAGAACAAGTGCCGGCAAGGATGTGAAGAAACCGGGACTGAGTACACGACGGGGGGGATGTAAGGCGGTATGGCTTTCGTGGAAAAGAGTGTGGTAGTTCCTCAAAAAAATAAAAACAGATTTACCATATGACTCAGCAATTTCACTTCTGGGCATAGAGCCAAAAGAACTGGAAGCAGGGTCTCAGAGAGGTATCTGTGAACCCACGTTCACAGCAGTATTATTCACAACAGCTAAGACACAGAAGCAGCCCAAGCGTCCATCCACAGATGAATGCTTATCAGCAGAATGTGGTACAAACACACAACGGAATGGTCAGTCTTAAAAAGACACGTGCTAGAACGTGGATGAACCCCGAAAACGACATACTGAGTGAAATAAGCCAGTCACAAAATGATGAATCCTGTACGATTCTAGATTCCATGATGAGGAATCTAGTAGTAAAAAATCAGAGACAGAAAGTAGAATCATGCTTGCCAGGGAGCCGGGTGGGGGAGTAGACAGTTATTGTGTAATGGGTAGAATTTCAGTTTTGCAAGATGAAAAGATTTCAGGAGACAGATGGTGGGGACGGTTGTGCAACATCAGGTATGTGCTTAGCACCATGGAACTGTAAAAATCGGGTAAGACGATAAATTTTATGTTATATGTATTTGACACTTTAAACAACTGAGGGGCACCTGGGTGGTTCAGTCGGGTAAGTGTCTGCCTTCGGCTCAGGTCATGATCCCAGGGTCTTGGGATCAAGCTCCAGGTCTGGGTCTCTGCCTAGTGGGCAGTCTGCTTCTCCTTCTCCTTCTGCCTGCTGCTCCCCCTGCTTGTGCTCTCTCTGTCAAATAAGTAAATAAAATCTTTAAAAAATAATAGTAATAATTGGGGAAAAAACCCCTCAAAACAGAAAAAAAGAAAGGACTTAATTGTGAAAGCTAAAACCATAAAACTTCTAAAAACATTATTTTTGTAACCCTGAGTTAAAGATCTCCTATACAGAATAAAAGAAAAATACTTGTAAAATATGTATGTAATAGACTTGTATCCAGAATATATGAAGAGCTCTTACTGAAGAAGACAATCCGCTAAAATTACGAGTAAAAGATTTATACAGAGACTTCAGCCAGAGGAGGCACAGGAACGGCTGGTTAGTGCATGAAAGACATTCAGTATTGTTAGTCACCGTGGAAGCGCCGATTAAAAATAAAAGATGCCACATAACCACTCGAATGTCTAAAATGACAGACCGAAAATATTAAATGTAGGTGAGGATGTGAAGCAAAATAAACATCATTTTCAAAAATAGGAACAAAAGCTCTGTTATTAGTAGACATAAAAATGGCATCAATTCTAATGGTCAAAATAGGTTAAAGAAATGAGTCAACGGCTATGTTTTTCCTAGTTGAATTACCTTAAAAAACCTTTACTTTGGGGCACCTGGTGGCTCAGTCAGTTAAGCGGCTGCTTTCGGCTCAGGTCATGATCTCAGGGTCCTGGGATCGAGTCCTGCATTGGGCTCTCTGCTCAGCAGGGAGCCTGCTTCTCCCTCTCTCTCTCCCTCTGCCTCTGCCTCTCCCTGCTGCTCTGTCTGCTTGTGTTCTCCATCCCTCTAATAAATAAATAAAATCTTTAAAAAAAAAACACCCTGCTATTTTTATTAGAAAAGTATACATATTCTTCATGGATAAAATAGAAAATAGAGATAACATGTTTTAAAATAAAAATTTGTTTTTTTAATAGAATTTTATAATCCCCCCCTTTCAGTTAAAAGTCTTTGTGAGGGGGCGCCTGGGTGGCTCAGTGGTTTAAGCTGCTACCTTCAGCTCAGGTCATAATCTCAGGGTCCTGGGATCGAGTCCCGCATCGGGCTCTCTGCTTGGCAGGGAGCCTGCTTCCTCCTCTCTCTCTCTCTCTGCCTGCCTCTCTCCCTACTTGTGATCTCTATCTGTCAAATAAATAAATAAAATCTTTAAAAAAAAAAAAAAAGTCTTTGTGAGGTTTTGTTTTTGCAGCTTTTATTGGTCATCGAGTATTTTCTACATCATTTTAAATGGCTGCATAGTATTTCAAATATGGCATTATCAGTTTATATAAGGATTTCCTATGAACAATTTTCATGTGTTTTCAAAAGGCTGGAGTGGACATTCCTACAGCTAAAACTTTATGTGCATCTTTTTTAAAACTTTATGATTATCTTTTTACAAAGAAGTTTCTAGAACTGTTGGGTTAAAGGGTGTAAGATTCCCATTTTCATCTGCTGAACTGCTCTCTATTGTCTAAGATTTAATTATTTTAAATTTGAAAATTTAATTTTATCAAAGGGATACATAAAACAGTTTATAAATGGAACTACTAGACTTACAACCAAAACAGCATTCATCCCCACTCCTCAGGTGATAAGTACTTTAAAATCTCTCAGCATTTTCCTCATTTATATTTCAAAATCATATGCTTATACTTATATCCTTAATTTAATTTTATTTTTAAAAAGATTTTGTTTATTTATTTGACAGACAGCGATCACAAGTAGGCAGAGAGGTAGTCAGAGAGAGAGGGGGAAGCAGGCTCCCTGCTGAGCAGAGAGCCCGATGCGGGGCTTGATCCCAGGACCCTGGGATCATGACCTGAGCTGAAGGCAGAGGCTTTAACCCACTGAGCCACCCAGGCGCCCCTTTCTCCCTTTTTTAAAGTAAGCTTTACACCCATCGTGAGGCTCAAACTCAGGATCCTGAAAGAGTCACATGCTCTACTGACTGAGCCAGCCAGGCGCCCCTCAAAATGTTCTTTTCTTGTATTCTGCCTTTACCCTTTATAAATAGTTGGCTAAGGATAGAATCCTAGCTTGGAAATATTTTCTCCTCAGAATTTTTACTGTATTGTTTGTTTCACTGTCTCTTAGCTTATAGTACTGAGCGGAGAAAGGTTAATATCATTCCAATTTCCAATCCTTTGTGACTTGTTTGGAAACTTCTAGCATATTCTCTTTAACCAATGATTTCCTCAGCATGGGTGTTTTCTCCAACCCTCTGTGCTCGTTACTTAATTGGCCCTTTCCATCTACAGTCTCATATCTTTTAGTTCTGAGAATTCTTCTCATGTTTAATATAATGTCTTCTTCTTCATTTTACTTTAATATGTAAGAGTTGGTCTTCTAATATTAAAATTTTACTTTGATGATTTCCTCATCGTTATCTTCTAGCTCCCTACAGAATTTTTATTTCTATCTTATTTTTAATTTCCAAGATCTCCTTCTTTTGTTTATATTTCTTTTATAAAAAGATTTATTTATTTAGAGAGAAAAAAGTGTGAGCAAGCGGGAGGAGGGGCAGAGGAGAGAGAATCGTGAAGCCGACTCCCAGCTGGGCACAGAGCCAGAGACAGGGCTCAATCCCAGGACCCTGAGATCATGACCTGAGCCCAAATCAAATCAGATGCCTAACCCATTGAGCCACCGAGACGACCCAGAACAAGGTGATAATTTTAAGAGAGACATATATAGGGGTGCCTGGGTGGCTCAGTCGGTTAAGCCGCAGACCCCTGATTTCCTCAGCTCAGGTCATGATCTTGGGGTCATGAGATCAAGCCCTTCCTGAGACTCGGCACTCAGCTGGGAGCCCCTCCTCCCACTTGTATTCACTCTCCGTCTAAATAAATGCACACATACATAAATAAAATCTTTCAAAAAAAAAAGTATCATTTTGTTCTTATTCCTTTCATGTAATATTTTATTTTTCGAAAGACGATATAGCTTTCAAATTCCCTGCACTGTCTGCTTCTCTTTGCTGTCGCATGATCTTAGAAACTCACGTTGCGGCATTCCTTCAAATATTTACGTTCTCTGGTACCAATTCATACCCGACAGTAAGACACTAAGGAGCTATCTGGAAGCTCTATGTGAACAGGCCTTGTTGTCTGATGAGCTCCTTTATGAAATGCCTCGGGGAGGACCCAGAAGCGTCATTTGGTGGTATTTTCTCTTTGATAAGTCAGTTTCTTCACGGAAGGACGCAGAGAACAAGGAAAAGCTGTAAGTCTCCACGCAGGGTATCATCACTTGTGTATTCCCTGCTTTTGCAAGGCTGCCACTCTCGCCCTCTCCCGTGTCTACGGCCTTCCTGGTTCAGTTTCTCCAGGGAATGATCGTCCTGTCTCCTGGCTGGGCGGGTCAGCACACTCATCTCATCAGCACTGAGTGCCACCACGAGAAAGAAAACAAACTTCGTCAACATGGTAGACAAAAACGGGCACGCTATTTTAAACTGCATTTGTTGGGCGCCTGGGTGGCTCAGTAGGTTAAGCATTTACCTTGGCCTCAGGTCATGATCCCAGGGTTCTGGGATTGAGCATGTCAGGCTCTCTGCTCAGCGGGGAGCCTGCTTCTCCCTCTCCCTCTGCCTGCTGCTCTGCCTGCTTGTGATCTCTCTCTGTCAGATAAATGGATAAAATCGTTAAAAAAAAAAAAAAAGTGATTTGTTTACTATTGGGATGAACATTTCTCCATGTACTCATTTGCATTTTGGACAACTTTTTATGAAATAACCTATTTTTTCCTTTGTACTGTTTTAAATGCTTCCATCTGAGCAGAATACATATTAGTTCCATTCATATCGTTGCCTAGAACTCGTCGCAGGGCCTTACTCAACACTGTGGGGCTGGCAAGTGCAGTCCCACCATGGGCCGGACAAGCAAAGAACCAATGTTCTTGGAAGACCCAACAGAACTGGCAAGCAGCAACTTACACCTCATGCTTACATCCGTCCGAGAACCAGGAAAGTCACTAGGTCTGCTGCTGGGAAGCCCACACTTTCCAGCTCAAACCTCCAGCTGTGTCTACACTGCTGTATTTCAGCAAAGCTCCAAAACTACGTTCTATTGGATTTGGGGAAGTTTGCCTAATTACCACAATTGAAGATTCATTACTGTCCATATGTTCCGTGACAATCTGATTGAAATAAACTGCATCAGCTAATAAAACCTGTAATTTTTTACGATACTTGGTGCTCATAGAATTTAAAAGAAAAAGCAGATTTCAGAGCTAATTAACGCCAAGCCAGCATGGGTGCTTTGTGCTGAGTAAGAGCTGTTTCATGGAGAGGAGGGGTTACAGACTACTTGGTGTCACCGAGGAGACCAAGGCATGTACTCATCAGGTACTAACTAGACTTGGAAAAATTTCCCACTTCATTCTGAAAAGGTTCCCACCACACGGCCCGAAGCTTCACACAATAAAACCACTCTCCACACAGCCCTGGCACCTTCTGATGCCATCTTCCCTGCTCAACACAGCCCTCTACAATTTTCATTTTCATGTTGAACACGGATGGAGGGTCTGGAAGGAAGCTGGGGTTGATCTGCGAACAGCAGGACTCTGACAACGTACGCGGCCTCACATGCAACCTCGAGCGCGGTGTGGACCGTGCTAACTCGTCCTGCCCGACCCATAGTTGTAAGGAGCATCTCCAGTGGAACACGATTTCAAGTGAGACTAACCTATGTAGTCTGTCCTAAACATTCAGCTCTGACAAAAGAAAAAACTCCAAGAACAATCTAATCCATCTGAAATGTACTTACTTTTACTAATATTACTGATGCTCATACAAAAGGCGATAAACAAGCAACCTTCTCCCACCGCAACAAAGGAACAGAAGAGGAATAAAAGCCTGCCAGACGAAAAGGGACGAGCCCAGCAGGGCAAGCCCTGCCCTCTTCAGCACGGTCCCCAGTCTCTGCGCACGCTGGCTTACTCCGGGAGCCGGCATAAAGGTGAGCATTTGAATCTGCTCTCTTCCTCTTGTATCTGGCTTTGAACAATTCTGACAAGTGACCATTCAGATCTGCCCAATGACAACTGATAAACTCCTACCAATAAATTCCTCTAGAATGATCTGTTGCCAAAACTGCAATGTGATCTTCAACACAGGCATTCCGCAAAGCAAAAAGCACCCGGACATGGCGGGTATGATACGAGCAAATACTGAACTCTTCCAGTCAGTGCGCTGACCGAGCGCCTGACCTGTTCTGAGTGCCGCAGGAGGTACAACAGAAATGCAGTATTAAGATTACAAACTAGGTGTGCGTGTGTGTTTCCCCCCAAAAACCCCCATGTGGATTTAACAATAAGAACACACAAATGCTAATATGAATGGTGGAGAAGTAAATTCAGGGCAGTCAGAATTGAAAGAAAACCACACGAAGGTGGAGGGATCTGAATGGGAACGAGAAAGGCCGGTCTTGATACGTTCTGGCGTCCAAGACGGGCTGCGGCACTTCAGGGGAAAAGAACGTCCTAAGGAACAGGCCGACGCCAGAGCAAACGGCAGCTGGAACTGAACTTGGGCGCCCGTCCACCTGCCCATTCATTCAGTAAACACCGGCCCTGCCCTAGGAGGTACAACGGTGAATCAGACAGCCACGGTCCCTGACCACGGGATGCTTACTCTGCAGTGGAGGAAAGCAGAGCATCACCACAAGGAAGGCAGAAAACATATAAGACATCTGATTTATAAGGGACTTTCAAATGGGTCCAGGAGTTTGACCCCTACCCAATAAACAGCACGAAGCCACAGAAGGCTTCTGGGTAGGGAAATAATGTTATCAGTACTGTTTGTGACTATTAATTTGGTACAGCTTGACTACAACCGACAAAAATCAAAACCAGAGAGCCCTAGAGAAAACTATGGCAGAAATGTAGGGTTGAGGTCAGGAGGGCTCCTTGGTGGCCCAGAAGTCAAAGCGGAAACCAAGGATCAGAGCTGGCTGGGGTTAGGAGCCTTCGCGAGCTGGGCAGGGCTGTGGGACAACGGAAAGGGGCTCAGTACAATACAGAGAAAACAAACCAAAGAGCACACCTGGGGTTCTGGCTCAGAGGCAGGCGTGGGTTGGGGAGAAACTGGAAGCATCGGGCTTTGGGGAAAAGGTAAATTTGAATACCTAAGTACAAGGCCCAGAGGCAGGGGGAGATGCAGGCGAAGAAAGATTATAAAAACAGCCCAAGTCAAGAGGCCCAAACCTGGGGGATTTGTGAGGAGCGAGGAGGAGCACCTGACAGGGTAAGGAAGGATACAAAGAGATCATTCCAGAAAGCACACATATATCAGCTGGTATTTTCCCATTTGAGGCTTAACACTCTCAGAGCACCTTGAGGCTGGCACAGGAGCCTCCATTTTACAGGTCAAAGCAGTGAGGATCAAAAGATAAAAGTCTGGTCCGAGAGGGAGAAGGAACATTCCAGACTCTGGCCCCCGACCCAAAAGCTGGCTGGAGATTAAGTGCCTATGTGGCCCCGCCCAGACCAAAGCTCCGTCACAGAGAAGGAGCTGGTACTCAGGAAGCATCTAGCACACAGCGGGCTCATCCAGACTGTGAAGAACTCGGACCCATCAGTAAGAGCAGTTCTTGCTGACTTTCATGCTCATGACACCAACAAAAACATATCAGCGTTTACCTTGCCTAATAACACGCCCATTACTATGCGGTGCACTCACGTGCGTTCTTGCTTAATCTTCCCCAAAGCCCTAGGACAGTGAAATTATTGTCTGGATTTTATGGATGAAGAGACGGGCTCAGAGAGAGTAAATGGTTTGCCCTGGGTCAGGCTGCCAGGAGCTCAGACTCAAACCTGACTGCAAGGGCTTCGCTCTTTAAGCCGCCGACCCCTTTCCAAGCTCCACCGCCTTTCCAAAGAATCACCAACGAGGGTGTACAGAGGCTTCCCATGGAAGGTGCTGGGCTCAGTGGTTTCGGTGTACTTCTCGAAAACCCCTGAGCACCGTCACAGCTTTCTGGAGTACAGGGGTCAAGTGGACATGCTCTGTGTCATGTGATTTTGAAAAGTCAACCTCCTACCGCCATTTTATTATTTAAAAAATAAATATTTATTTGGGAGTGAGAGACAGAGAGCATGAGTGGTGGGGGGGGGGGGGGGGGAGCGGCAGGGCAGAGGGACAACAGACTCCCCGCCGAGCGTTGAGCCCAACATGAGGCTGGATCCCAGGGTCCTGAGATCATGACTTGGGCCGAAGGCAGGCGCTTAACCAACTGTGCCACCCAGCTGCCCCCCACAGACATTTCAGACTCTGCTTTGAGAAGGTGGGCTTAAGAGAGAACAATTAATCCACGAGTAAGTCAGAAAAGCTAAATAGGAGGTTGCTCAAGCAATTCCAGGTTTCTACAAGTAGAGGTAACCTAAGTCAGTTGTCTTACATGGAAGGAAAAAACTTACAAAGTTTATAGAACACTTTACCCCCAAGATGGCAAAATCAATTAAAAAAAAAAAAAAAAGATTAGGCAATCAGTAAAGACAGCAGTCTACACACCAACAAAGAAAAAGGCAGGCCCCGGTCACCGTCAACGTTTAGGGGGTGAGGGGAATCCTGTCCTCCGTGTCCACTTGTGCTGATGACGGAATGTGAGAACAAAGGAGCCAGAGGGGCAGAAAGTCTGATTCCTGACCAGAGGCTATTCCAAGGGCTGAGGAGAGATTGTCTGACCATTGTACAATTTGGTTTTCTTTTCTCTTCCTCATCATGTCCATATGTGTATTTGGTGCCCTTGAGACACAACAGTAAATAAAAAGGCCAGCATCTTAGGAAAATGAGCTCCAGTTCCTTTCTGGGTCAGAAGTGATGGTCACAGAAAGAGCTTGGCTTTTTTTTTTTTTTTTCCCCCAAAAAGCCTGCCCTTATACTTTGTCTTGTCCATGTCCATCTGTTAGATCCTGCCCACCCATGCAGACTTCTTGTGGTTGGTGTCTGCTGGCATTTTACTACTGAAGAATGTTCCGGCTCCTGCAAACTAGGGAGGGGGCACTGTGCACTCACTGCATGCAGAAGTCCTTCCAACAGTCCAAGAGCCAAACAGGACCCAGCTACCGGGAGATGAACTTGGAGGAGGCTCCAAGCTCCTTCAAGGGAACAGGGGCTTTGTGACGTGTGGGCCACAACGGTAGTAACAAAGCAGCAGTGTTCCCAATGGTCTTTTCCCCTCCTGGTGCCCCTTTTAAACTTTTATGCTATCTTATTTATTCATCCCTGTTAGTTGTCTTAAATCCTTTCTTGAACAAGGCAGGATATAAATAAAATCAAAATGAAAGTTTAATAAAAGTAAACACTAAAATTCCACAGCCAAGCAAAACACATTGCTTGTGTGTCCCGTTTCCTTATCTATTGTTTACTTCTAAGCTCACAGCAAATATAAAAGCTTTCAATTGAATTCTCTTTAACAAACCAAAAAAAAAAAAAGTACTTTGGTAGATAATGCAGAACTAGAGCAGTAAAATTTCAAGCAATTGTTCAAAATGCCCAAAGCAGAAAGGTAATAACTAGCTTATGGTTCATTAAAGAAAACACATTTTAAAATTTAACCTCGGGGCACCTGTGTGGCTCAGTGGGTTAAAGCCTCTGCCTTTGGCTCAGGTCATGATCCCAGGGTCCTAGGATCAAGCCCCACATCGGGCTCTCTGCTCAGCAGGGAGCTGCTTCCCCCCTTCTCTCTGCCTGCTTCTCTGCCTACTTGTGATCTCTGTCAAATAAATAAATAAATAAAATCTTTAAAAAAATTAATAAAAAAATAAAATTTAACCTCATGGTGTTTGCTAATCATATTACAGGATGACATTTGGAACTCACTGGGTACCCTAAGAACTCTGTCCCCACCCAGAAGTAAGACCACCAGAAGCCTCTCCGTACCCTACTGGGTACCCTCCTGACCCTAGTGCAGTCTTGTCTCTCTGATCAGGAAGGTCCTCCCTCCCTGGCTGGCCCCTTAGGAGCTGACAGCTCACAAGAGTTAAGTCTTTGGGTCCCACTCTGCCTTTACCCCAGACACTCACTGTCTTTGGGGACTATCCCTTCCCCCCTACCCTGAGAACTCAGCTCGGCCTTCTGGGAGCTCCTCCCCCGAGCCCTCCAAGTGGAAAACTCCTGACTTTGCAGGAAGCAGAGTTCAGAGAGATAACTGCCTTTTGAAGATAAGAAACTCAGTATTTTGAACAGAAAGAGAAAAGAAACCTTCAGGAATTCATAACCTGATGCTTAGCATAGATTCTGGCTCTATGTTTTCTTTTAACTAATATTTAACAGTCGGATAGCAAATTTAGCCAGGATCAGGCTTAACCGAAGTTTTCTACGTACATGTATGTCTTTTAAAATAAGCAAAACCTCATGCTTTGTCAGAATTCAAGAAATAACAATAAACATTAAACAAACATCTACTTGTACAAGGCAGTGAGCACAGGCCCCTGTCACACGGCAACACTCCAACACAGTGTTCTGGTTCACAGTAAGTCAGCACCTAATCCATTACAGTCTGTTCCCTCCATTTCAATGTCAAAGAAAACGGGAAGCAGAAAGGGTAGACCACGGGCCCAGAGGCATGAACCCGAGCCTCCCCACCCCCAAAGTAAAGACTGCCACCCAGGACATTCTGGCAAAGCTGCACAGTGTGGCCTCCCACTCTCTCAGTAACTCGGAAGGACTGAAGTAGAGACCTGCAGAGGTTCAGTGACCTGTCGCCTGGGGGCAGCACCGGCTGCGACTCCTTAGGAAGTGGATCACCCGCCTACGTTCAGTTTTTGGATAACCAAGGCTTAGCACTGCTGAATGCACACATTTTAAGCAGAGTCACTGTTATAAATATCGAACTCTGAGCAGAATGTAGTTGATGGGAAACTCACTGAAGCAATGACCTAGACCCATCTTTGTATCTTTCCTAACGATTAAGTTACCTGCCCATCACAAGGTTAGGTCAGCAGTGGATGAATATACCCACAGCACCTCGCTACTTTAGGAACCCGGGTGTGCACCTGGCTTGGCTGACATGCCCACGCTCCAGCTTCTACAGACATCCAAGCCATCCTGGTTGCTGGGCTGCCTAACGTTCCGGTCAGTCCGGTCTGTGGCTAGCAGACCTTCCTCCACTGCTCTAGCCCATTCCACCTGCAGTCTGAACTTGAACATTTAGTCCCACTCTGGGGCTGTAACCTCCAGCCAGAGAAATCCAGACAACCAAAAACTGCAAAATTGTGCACCAACACACCCTAAACCAGGGAAGGAATGAAAATGCAGGGACTCTGGGGAAACTTTCCTGGTGGGTGACAATTTTGCAATTCTAGTTTCAAGGCTGGTATGGAAGGATGAAAAACCCAGAATACTGACCTCCCCATATGGACTGCAAGAGAAACCTTTTCCCATTAAGTTTATCTTTTACCTAACTGTGTTTTAATTTTATTTTTAAAAAGATCTTATTTATTTATTTAAAGAGAGAATGAGAGAGAGCAAGAGCCCGAGAGAGGGTCAGACAGAGAAGCAGACTCCCTGCTGAGCAGGGAGCATAATCCAGGATTATGACCTGAGCTGGAGGCAGTCACTTAACCAACTGAGCCACCAAGGGCCCTTCACTGTGCTTTTTAAAAGTGTCTAAAACTTGAAGAGACTGGCCCCTTTGAAGCTAACCTGATTGGGACCAAAGATCTTAAAACGGTTTATAAACACTGCTGAATGTCCTGCAGGAAAACAAAGAGTTTCTTTTAATGGTAACACAACATTGATAAAGTAGGAATTTAAGTAGATTAGGAATAAATTCCGTTTAGAAGGTGTCAATTAAAATGTCTATAAAATGTATAAAGACCAAGAAAAATTCACGGATTGGTTCGTCAGGAATCGTTTATCCAAATAAATTTTGGAAAATCATCTCAGAAATCTCAGATCGGTTAGATTTTAGGCCCCTGATGACGCATCTGACTACACTAAGCCAGAGATGTCAATCTGGTTTTAATGTGCCCGGTTAATGATAAATTACTCCCTCCGCTCAGTGCGACAACAGCTCTACTCTGTAAACAGGAAATCCAGAACAGTGGAGAAAGGGAGTCATTAAAGATCACATAAGTCTTATTCAGAGAGAGGCATCTGGTCCTCTCTAGCTGCTGCTTCACTCGCTGAAACACAGTATGAGGGGATATTTTGAGGTTTAAAGCCTGGGAAAAGATTTGCAAGCTGATTTTTGACATTTCTGTATTACTCCAACGGTAACCACAGAGCAGGCTTTAATTTTAAAAATTTTAAATAGAACTTCCTGGTTTTGCATCAGGTTACTTCATTTGAGATTTCTAGGGAAAAGTATCTGTTCTTTCTTCCTTTTTTTTTTTTTTAAGATTTTATTTATTTGACAGAGAGAGATCACAAGTAGGCAGAGAGGCAGCCAGAGAGAGAGGGGGAAGCAGGCTCCCCCCTGAGCAGAGAGCCCCATGTGGGGCTCGATCCCAGGACCAGAGATCATGACCTGAGCCGGAGGCAGAGGCCCAATGCACTGAGCCACCCAGGTGCCCCAGTCTCTGAACTTTCTGAACACAGAGCTGAAGGTACTCTGAAATACTGGCGGGAAGGCGATCCTGCCTCCCACAGGTAAACAAATGGCATCAAGCTATAGAAGGAATAGAACTGACAGGAAATACACCAACAGGTGTAAGAGTTAACGTTACTTCTACTCCTCCTCTAACCCTCCAACTAAATCATGCTATTTCAACTTCAGGTTGAGTTCTGATTCCCCGACCCCCCCAAATTCCTAGTAAATATCAAGTCCAGAGATCACCTTGAGAGCTTCTCTTCCAGAATCTTGAGAGAGAAAATCTGCACACCCTGACATTTCACACGGAGTTTGTTGGCAAAGGGAATGCAAAGTGACTTCAGCGAGAGAACGTGTTTCATGGGGATTTCACCCATAGCCATAAATAGAAGTGCCATAACTCATTGGGAAAAGTGATCTTTTTTAAAAGAAATATTTATTTGGATCCCACTCATCAGTCCAATAACAGTAAGTCTTAAGGTTCCAAAAGTTTCAAGTTACACCTTTGACTACCGTTTACCGAGAACTCTGGCCAAACCTATTATTCTAGATCTTTTTGACCATATGCATCTGCCTAAGACTCAGTAAGCCTGGTAAATGGGCAAACTGCCGCTCAATTACTGATAGCCCAGACTATATATGAGCGGTAAGAAAAGCTGGTTTCAGGGCGCCTGCGTGGTGATCCCAGGGACCTACGATCCAGCCCAGGTGGCTGGATCTGCTCCTCCCTCTGCCCGTCCCCCTCCACTTGTGCTCTCTCTCAAATAAATAAAAATTTTAAGACATTTATTTACTTATTTATTCATTTAACAGAGAGAGGGAGAGAGCATGGGCAGGACCCTGGGATCATGAACTGAGCTGAAGGCAGACGACCAACTGAGCCACCCCGGTGCCCCATAAATAAAATCTTTCAAACATTTTTTTTTTAAAAAGAGGCTGGTTTCAGAAAAGCTGATTTCATTTACTGCTTTGCGTCTGAGAACTGGAGAAAAGTTAGTAACTAGCCAAACAGCTTCATTCAAACAGAAAGGAACCGAAGGCCAAAGAAATGGTTTACCCAAAACCTTACTGTTTATTAGTTACGAGAACCTCCAGGTGCCTGGGGCAGCCCAACACGGTTTGCAGTCGCCCCTGATAGGTCACTGGACGTTTTCCTAATACAAGGGGGCTAATGCATCTGAGGGATTTTCATACAGGTGCCCAAGGACACAGACCAGAACTGGCAGCTCTGTGGGCTGGCTGGCAATGACACCAAGTGTAGAAGTCAAGAGCTGAGGCTCCAGTCAGACTTCTGAGGGCGGAATTCAGGTTCCTGCACTTTCTGTTGGTGTTGCTTTGGGCAAGCGACTTCACCTCTCTCCACCTCGCTTTTCTCACGTATAAATCACGGATTATCACAATACTTACCTTAGGGGCTGGGGCGAGAATTAAACAAGGTGACGTAACAGGGAGTGCTCGCTCAGCCTGGTGGCCCTGCCCAAAGCAGCACTCAAAAAGTGTTAGCGCTCACCGACATCGTGCACACCAACACTTACGGACAGCACATACTTGGCCGGCTTTGCCTGAAATAGTCAAACTTGCCTAATTATGGTCACTGGGAAAACGGAGAGATGGAATGAAAGGTTCTCTAGCAGGGCTGAGAAGACCAAAGCCAGCAGCTTGCAGATAAACGATCCACCTCAGGACCTGACCTTGGAAGCCTTCCTGCCCTTCACGCTGATGTCCGCTGGACTAGCCAACGAAAGAAACGGAGTGGGCCCTACTGCGTGCCAGACACAGCGTGAGACTTTATGTTTCACCGGGTGAGGAGACAGGGTGCAAACCCTGGAGTGTGGCGAGGGGCGCGCATGCTGAGGCCGTGCTTGGGGCACGGCGCTTCCTTGTCTCTACAGAGGCTTCCTCACCTGCGGCCTCCGAACAGAGGCTGTAGGTAGGGCGCGCTCTTTCTTGAATTTCTGGACAGCTGCTCAGGGAAGAGGAGGGCACAAGACACGTGCCTCTGGGCCTGGATTCATTTCAAAAGCGGGACGTCCCCATGAACACTCGGGAAACCGACAGACGCCGCGGGAAGGTTCCCTCGTGGCCTTGACCTTGGTGCCTGAGACTCAGTTTCCCATTCTGCCGGCCAGGGGCGATGACACAGCCCCTCGGCCGAGGCAAGTTTGTGAGCTGGGCGCGGCACGAGGTCCGGGAAGACCGGGAACCCCACTCCAGGAGCCTCTACCTCGGGGACCCCTTCTCTCCTGTGGGTACCGGAGCCCCTGGCCTTGCCAGGACGCGGCCCCCCGGCCGCCGGGAGCAGGGGCAGAGGCCGGCCGGGACACCCCCGGTGCAGGGGTCGAAGCGGTGGGGACCGGCCGGTCGGCGGGCGGTCGCGCATGTCGGGCGGGGTCACGCGGCCTCCCCTCCGGGTCCCGGCCGCCCGTGGCGGGGACGGAGCGGTGGCCGCCAGCCCGGCCCTCCCGAACCACGGGGCACGGCCTCCGCCTAGAGGGCGTCCCACCGAAAGCCTCACCTCCCTGCGCACGTTCAGCAACGAGTAATAGTCTTCATTGTCCAGCTCCTCCTCGCTCAAGGCCGTCGCCATCTTCGCAACCTTTCACCCCGCAAGCCGGCAAGGCCGTGCCCAAGAGGGACCGGCGAGCCGCGACCCCGACAGCACGGGCCCGCCCGGCTGCGCCATAGCGGCCCCTGGCGGACCGGAGGGGCGCCGCCGCCGCCCGCGCACCGCAGCAGCGCGCCTGCGCCCTGCGCCCCCGCGCGGTCGAGGGCGGGACGCGGCGGCCGGGGTCCGCCACGTGCTGCTCGCGGACCTGAATTTCAGCCGGCCTCCCTGAGGTTCACCGGGACCCGGCAGGGAGGCTGGGGGTGGTCCCTCTGTCCCCTGAGACACCTCCCTTGTCCCCCACGCCGGATCCCAGTGCGGGGAGCATCCTATCCCAAACAGCCCCGCCCAGGCCCCTCACGGAGTCCGCCCGGGCCGGAGGCTCCTCGAGGCCCCGCTGGCTGACTTCTCTTTGCACAGGAAACCTCCAGAATGGGATTTATTTCTGCCTCCATTGTTCTTCGTCTTTTTCCTGGCCATCCAGAACCCTGCCCAGAAGACGAGCCTCCTCAGTGTCGGGTTTTTAAAATTTTTATTTAATTTTTTTTAATTGCCCTATATTTAGGAGCACCTGGCCGTTTTTTCTGCTGCTTAACTGACCAGGCAATACCCATTGGGTTCCTAATAGGATTGTCTCTGGCAGGCATCTATACCTCCAGTCCCTATCCCGGAGCCCTCCTCTTGTAAATTTCTACCTTCTGATTTAGCGGTGGAGTCTAATTGATTTCAACCTGGTGCCTGCTGTTTGGTGCATTATTAAAGATGTCTCGGTTACAACCACCTAAATCATTTAAATGTCTTCGAAGTGATGCCGTTAGCAAGAGGAGGTGGACAGAAGAGCTTCCATGTTCTTGCCCCCCATTTGGTTCATGCTGACCTGTACCAATCCCTCATTATTTCTCAGGAACCGTTGGTTGAGATTTGACTAACGATCGGTTTAGAACCATCCCTGTTGCCCTTCCTAAGCAGGTCTCCTGGGAAACCCCAAACACCTGTCTGTGGATTTGAGAAGCTGATTTCTTTCTCTTCCTCATTTTTGGCCAGATGTTCACCATCTGGGCCTGTGTATGGTCCCTTCCAAGTTGCTCAGCCCTCTTAGGATCTTTTGGCGTGAGACAAGTAGGTGTGCTGAGACAGGTTATTCAGGAGTGTTGTTGAGTCAGTCTGGAGCCGACCTCAGCCCAGGTTGTGGAGGAAGAGCTCTTTCTTCGGCTTGGGGAGCCTTTACCACAACAGCTCTCACAGAAGCTCCCATGCCATCCGCAATTGCAGCAATTTTTTATGGTCTTTCCTTTTTTTCTCCTTTGCAGAGCGGTGATTAGGGCTAAGCTGCTTGCTGACATTTGCTGGTCTTTAAAAGAATTTCTTACAGAGAAGCTGGGGGAGAAAACTACAACGTTGAGACATTCCTTTTTTCCTTCGGTTTGTAGACATTAATTGGGCCATAATGCTCAGTTGGGTAGAGAAGTTCCTTGCCGTCTTCCCTCTGCCTTGGAAAACACTGCCTGTAGGAATTCTATAAATGGAACCCAACATATGTTTCCGAGGGCCCAGGTCTGTGTTTCTATGATTGAGAATGACCTGGTTTTTATCGCCACTTGAACAAAATAAATAGTGACTCAGGGATGCTCTGTATTTGTCCCCTTCCAGGCGCACGAGACCTTGTATTACGGTTACTTGGAAAGCGAATGTGACAAATGGAAAATAAGCTTAGATACACCACAGACCTGAGAGTGAATTTATTTTGGAGGTTGGCTGTTTGGTTTCTCCCTCCAAAAGCCTTCATCTCTGGTGGGCGAAATAATGGAAAGCAGGAGCGGCACAGATTGATAAGTTACCACACCCATCCAGCCACCACTCATGCCTGGGCAGCCGCCGAACACCCATCCAGCCACCACTCATGCCTGGGCAGCCGCCGAACACCCATCCAGCCACCACTCATGCCTGGGCAGCCGCCGAAACTCAGCCACATTAACTCACTGCCTTGCATTTTTGTTTTCTCTTTATTGGGTAAAGCCACAAAGCAATTTGTAACTTAGCTGCAAAGCCAAGCCTGATACACTTACATAATATATTTATATAGCTACGTGTGTATGTGTTGTATATATGTATAGATACTCATTTTTGAATTCTCTCAGCTGTAAATAGAAAACATAAGGACATTTTCCTTCACCACCGTTTGTATTCAGAAGGACCCCAGAATATTTGACCTTCCCGGCACAACCATCAGGAAGCAAGCTTCCTCTGTTCAATGGCTTAATGTAGTTGGGGGGGCTCCCTTCTAGCATTAAATATAGGACGCTCGGATTTGAATTTCAGATATGCAATGAATAATTGTTAGTATACCTATACTAATATTGCACGAGCATTTACATATACTAAAAAATTCACTGTGTATCTGAAATTAAATTAAAAAAAAAAGATTTTATTTATTTGATAGAGACACAGCGAGAGAGGGAACACAAGCAGGGGGAGTGGGAGAGGGAGAAGCAGGCCCCCCGCTGAGCAGGGAGCCCGATGCGGGGCTCAATCCCAGGCCCCCGGGATCATGACCTGAGCTGAAGGCAGACGCTTAACGACTGAGCCACCCGGGCGCCCTGAAATTAAAATTTAACAATTTTTACTTGCCACATCTGGCAACCCCAACTGGAAACCCTTCACTCCTCCCCCTCTTCCTGAGTAATATTTGTAAGAGAGGAGCCAAGCAGCCCTGACCCAGCCCCTTCTGCGCTTGGGCTGAATCCATACCCCTTCTCTATAATTCAGGAGGAAAAATTTACCTCTAATCTTTTTATTATTCTCTTGTCATTGAGTCCTGATTAAGATTCCGTGCTTGCTTGCCATTCATAGCTTGTTCTCCCTTTCCCTCGTGAGCTCTGATAACCCTGTTCAGAGGAGTTAGGGGAAAAGGTTCCTTGGCTGAAGAAAAGAAGGGACAGTGTGCAGACACTCCAGAATTAAATTTTCTTGGGGGCACCTGGGTGGCTTAGTCATTAAGCATCTGCCTTCAGCTCAGGTCATGGTTCCAGGGTCTCGGGACTGAGCCCCATGCTGGGGTCCCTGCTCAGAGAAAGCCCACTCCCGCTCCCCCTGCTTGTGTTCCCTCTCTCGCTGTCTCTGTCTCTGTCAAATAAATAAAATCTTTAAAAAAAAAAAGAATTTCATTTTCTTAATGGTATCTCCTCCCTTAGCATTTCAGGGACTTGTCATGTGCATCTTCAGCCAACATGATAATTGTAGAAGGGTTGAGGCACCCAGAGGCAGGACCACACCCGCTGTGTGGGGACCGTTTGGGAGGAAGCCTCTGGCGGGGATGGGCTGGGGCTTTGCAACTCACCAGGTTTAGAACTCACCATCCCAACACAGCGTGCGTCTCCAAAATCTCCAGTCCAGAGCTTCTGCCTTTGGAACTCAGCATTCTACCCGTAATGTCATCCACCCGTCATGCCAAGGGTGCGGGTTTCCCCTGCTGCTTGCAACTTTAGTCCTTGGTCCCTGCGTGTTAATCCATCCTAATCCATCGGCTCCCTGCTGGGGTCCCCTTGCGATCCGCTTTCTTGGTCATTCGGTGATATCATAATCCTTTCACCTTTGGCTCTGTGCACCACAACCATTCTCAGTTTGGTTTCTCTTCCTTATCTCCCTTTCTGCACTCCTCCCGGGCTGTCGGAAGTAGCTGGGGAAGGTCTTGGAAAATACAAAGTTGATGCTGTCTGACTTCAATGGGCCCCCAGTGTTACTTGGCAACCCTATTACCTTCATCTCTTATTTACACTCTATAAATTCCCCACAGTGTCTACTCAGCTTATCTTTGAATTTGGAGACAACTCCAAATTGGGCACGGGTGTTTCAGCAATTTATAAGAAGGAAATGGTTTCCATTTTAGCGGAATTGACACTCTAAAGGGGGTGGGAGGGTGGTGAGGTGCAGACAGTAAACCAATTAGTTAATAAAGAAGGTAATGTCCGATGCTAAGGGCTACAAGTAAATTAAAACACAGTAATGAAATGGTGGGACATGTCAGGGGGAGGGAGATCACATTAAGTGGGCTGGTTGGTTATGAAAGATCTATCTGAAGAGGTGATTTTGAACTGAATGATGGGAGGGACCCAGCTTTGTAAGACCTCAAGGAAGAACCTTCTGGTGTGGAGACTCAGAGATGGGATGAGGTTTGGTGTGCTCCAGGAGCAGGGAGCAAGCCCGTGAGCACAAGCTGATGCAGGTTGGGGAGAGCAGTAGGAAAAGATGTTAGAGGAGCTTAGTCAGGACAGGCTCATGGAGGGTAGAGGTCAGGAATTTAAATGTTATTCCAACCACAACAGGGAACCATCAAAGGACTTTAAGCAGAGAAATAACACGGTCCAGTTCCCATCCCGCTCAAGGATTACTCCAGAGGGGCGGGGTTAAAAGGAACAAGAATGGAACCAGCCCCTCACCCAACCCCGTTAGAGGTTATGCAGTGTTCCTGGAGGAGAGGGTGGTGGGTTTGCACCGAGAAAGAAGCACGGGGCTGGCAGGCACAGACTGCTCCTTGCACTGGGGTCGGCAGGAACTGCCCATAGGTTGGGTTTGGGGGACGGAGGCGGGGAAGAGAGGCATCAGCAGTTACTCCTGCATTTTCGTCTGCGCTGCTAGGTAGTGAGACCATGGATGCTGTTGAGGAAGCAAGGGAAGATTTTGGAGGGCGTCACAAAGAGTTCTGTTTGGGAAACGTAGAGCTACGTCTTTGCTAGACCTCGACATGGAGGTGGTGCCTGATGCTTCTGCTTCCTTTCCACTCGCTCTTTCCACCTTTTGCCGCCAGACCCTTGTTCCTGTCATTCATTAGAATTCCCTCCTCAAAGTTTCCGGTGACTTCCTGAGCCCCAGATGCAGTGGCATGTGTCGAACTGCAGACAGCCTGGACCTCAGGCGGCTGGTAACAACGTCGCCCCTCCTTCACTGTAAGCTCCCCATCTCCGCTTCTCGGTCTCTCTCTCTCTTGACTTCCATGTTTCTCTGCGTCCAACCCCCTTTCTTCCCCTGCAATCTGGGTTCAAACATCTTCCAGCCTTATGCCTCCCAACTTTCTTCATGGAGCGTTGGTTCTAACCGGAAAGAAAAATTAATCTCTGAACCATTCTTGAACTTGTGCGTCCTTTCTTGCATCTCCGAGCTTCCAGGAGGGGTCATTGACCTTCAGCCTAAAAAACCACCTTGTGGAAAAAAATTTTGGGGGGGTGGGATGGGGACTCTGCTGTTGAACAATGCTCTCAGCATTTGTCTATCTGAAAAGATCTTTATCAGAGTGGAGGAAGCTAGTTCGGCAATTATTTCATTTTCCAGCCCATGTTTCCAGCATCACTTCCCTTCTGTCAGGCGTCTGCAGTTGCTGCTGCGAGGGAATGCTCTTGTTTCTTTTGGGGATCTCGGTGAAGCCTGTTAGACCTATTTAGTGTATTCTGTATACTTTTTAAAAAAGATTTTATTTGTTTGCGAGAGACAAGAAGAGCACAAGAAGGACAGAGGGAGAGGGAGAAGCAGACTCCCCGCTGAGCAGGGAGCCCGATGCAGGGCTCGATCCCAGGACCCTGAGATGAAGGCAGATGCTTAACTGACTGAGCCATTCAGACACTCCTCTGTATGCTTTCTTTAAAAAGAGATTTATTTATTTATTTATTTATTTATTTATTTATTTATTTGAGGGAGCAAGGAGAGAGGGAGACGAGCAGATGCCACACTGAGCATAGAGCCTGATGCAGGGCTTGATCCCAAGACCCTGAGTTCATGACCTCAAGATCACGACCTGAGCCAAAACCAAGAGCCAGATGCCTAACTGACTGAGCCACCCAGGCGCTCCATTCTCTATGCGTTTTATTCTCTCTTTTGTGTCTTCCTTCTTTTTATCTCTATGACTTTGTGGATCGTTCCGCATGAGCCACCTTCCACTTCTCTATGATTCTCTCATTTTTGTAGATTTTCTTAACTACTTCATTGAGGTATAGTTTATGTGCAGGAAAATATGCATATTTAGAGTGAACAATTTTATGAGTTTTGACATGTGTACGCCAATGAATCCATGATTATAATTAAGATGATGAACCACTAACCCACTGCTTATCATTCTAGACTAGTCTGCATTTTCTAGAATTTTATATATGGGACATACCTCCTGCCCCATGCTTAGACTCTCACTGCAGGTTACCCTTCCCCTGTCCTCACGGTGGGCACCTCTGGTTCTTGAATGCCCTATTTCCTATTTATTTGTTTCATTCCTTGGCTTTGGTGGAGTAAATCTTCCCTGTCTTTTTGAGACCTTAGATGCCCTTATCCTACCTCTATATATGATGGTGAGTTTGACTGGATACAAAAATCTAGGTTGTAACAATTTTTCCTCATAATTTTAAAGACGTTGCTAAAACCTTTAGACTCTTTCCTGATGTTGTCAGTAAGATGGATTCTGTTCTAATACCAACAACGTTGTAACTGTTTTTTTTTCTTCTTTCTTTGGAAATATTGTTCTTGTTCCTGGTTTTCTGAAGTTCCATGGTGATGTGCCTTGTATGGTCTTCCAAAATTTATGGTGCTATGCAGTTAGTGGGTTCATTTCTGTCCATCACTCTGGAGAAGTATAGTTGATTGCTTGATAACTGAATTCCACTTAATTGGTTTTTTTTGGTCTGTTCTCATTGGATCTATGTTTACTGTGATGTCAGACCTCTTGGACTGATTCCCATTCTTTTGTCTTTTTGGTCTTTGTTGGAGATCCAACTGTATCTACCAATTCTTTTATTGATTTTTAAATAAATGTTGTCATGATGTGTGTGTGTGTGTGTGTGTGTGTGTATGTATGTGTGTGTGTATAAAGATTTTGTTTATTTATTTGTGAGAGAGAGAGAGAGCTAGAGAGTGAGCATCAGTGGGGGTAGAGGCAGAGGGAGAGGGAGAAGCAGACTCCCCACTGAGAAGGGAGCCCAACATGGAGCTCAGTCCCAGGACTCCAGAATCATGACCTGAGCCAAAGATAGATGCTTAACTCACTGAGCCACCCCAGTGCTCCACATTATATTATATTTTTAAAAAATTTCCAGAAGTCTTCCTCCTTCCTTCCTTCCTAAGAATATTTATTTATTTATTAGAGAGACAGAGAGAGAACACAACAAGGGAAGCAAGCAGGCAGAGGGAGAGGGAGAAGCAGGCTCCCCGCTGAGCAGGGAGCCCAATGCAGGGCTCGATCCCACGACCCTGTGATCATGACCTGAGCCGAAGGCAGATGCTTAAATACTGAGTCACCCAGGCGCACCTATTTTTTCTTTAAAATAGTTTTGTGTAGGCAATATGTTCTCTCACATCTCTGAGAATGTATCTAAGTTTTATTCCACCTTCTCACTTTTTGTATTCCTCCTATTTTTTTTCTGTGTGTGTGTGTGTGTGTGTGTGTGTGTGTGTATACTTTCCTCAAAGCTCTGGTGACCCTTGGCTGTCTATCCATGGACCTCCACACACATGGTCAACATTACTCTGCTGGTGGGCTTCTTGGAGAGTTGTCAGGTAAGGTCCCCCAGATGTTGGGTCTGTAGGTCTTTTCTCTTGGCTGGACTGGATTTCCCAGGGAGGAGTCCTACTTTCCCTGGCCTGGGGTAGGTAGAAGCTCCGCAGGGAAGGGAGTAGCATTTTAGTATGATACCCAGTGAGTAGCGATGCTCTGATATCTAGACTCCAGAGCCTTTCTTGGCGAGCCTCACCAGATAATAAACCTCCTACAGGGCGGGAGTGGAGGACTAGGCGCCTGCCTGGGTAGATGGAGGAAGGACACCTGGGGTTCTAAACTACCCTGTATGTAGACCAGCAATACCCCTGCCCTGTCTCCAATTCCTGAACCACTCCTGGATCCCGTAGTACAAACCAGCCCACTTTTCTGTTGTCACCCCTCACTCCACAGGCATTTGGCGGAGTGGAGAAAGCTGTAATATTTTCGTCATGTCGTTCACCCCATGTCATCTCCTCCCCCATGCATTATGTCCATATGTGCTTATACTTGTTTAATTCCTTCATTATCCTTTTATTGGGATGTCTGGAGGGATTTTTGTCCGTTTTAATCCCAGTCTCTTTGTACAACGTAATGTCCATTTCTACCACGTATATTCCAGTGACAAATTTCCATCATTTACACATTTATTTCCTCTGTTAGACTGTAAGCTCCTGAGGCAAGTGTTTGAAATAGTTTGTCTTTATCTTTCCAACAGCATTGTGTGTCTTGCATATAATAAGAGTTATATACAATAAGTTACTTACATGTATTTAATGTGTCTTGAAACCAAGAGGAGTGAGAGCTGGAAGCAAAAGTAGATGGAAGGGGAGAAGCACAGAGACATTTTCATCCACTGGTAGGCAAGGAGACAGAGCTCAGCCTGGGGTGCCAGGGATCCCAAGAGCAGAGCAGAGCCAAGGGAAGCCCTGGGTCTTTCTGGCTTGGGATCTATCAGCCTTCTCCCCAAATATCCCTGGTCTCAGTGCATGGCTGCATAGTGTGGTTAGCTGCCCGTCTCCCTTCCCCGTCTTCTTGGGAAATCCAAGGAGAGCCAGGCGGAGGTGGCTTTGTCACAGAGGATGGGGGAGTGAGGACCTGTCGTGGACCGCAGAGTCAAGCCAGGTTTGAAGAAATGTCTTTTTTTTTTTTTTTAAGATTATTTATTTGACAGAGATCACAAGTACGCAGAGAGGCAGACAGAGAGAGGAGGAAGCAGGCTGCTGAGCAGAGAGCCCGATGTGGGACTCAATCCCAGGACCCTGAGATCTTGACCCGAGCCAAAGGCAGAGGCTTAACCCACTGAGCCACCCAGACACCCTGAAATGTCTTCTTTTAAATGAAGTGTCAACTTCAAAGAAAAACATCTGGGTATTTTGTTGGTTGGGTGGTTATTTCATTATTTTTAAAAATTGTTATTTTTTAAAATTTTGAGTAGGCTCCACACCCAGTGTGGGGCTTGAACTCAGGTCCCTGAGAGTAAAAGCTGCAATCTCTACCAGCTGAGCCAGCCAGGTGTCCCTATTTCATTTTCTTTTAATTTGTTTTTACGTGTTTCTTTTCCCCTCAAACAGTAAGAACTTGATTATCTAACAAGAGGCCCAAAGCCAAGTGGTTCCGGAAGCAGACAGATCAGCTGCTCAACTATACCATGAAGGAGGAAGGCCCTTCCCATGTTGTTTCCATGTTGTTCTTGGTGTTCTTGGGAGTTGGATCCTCTTACAGTGCCTGGATGACTGCTATAGGTCATTTAAAAAAATACAAGAATACTTAATCTTACAAAAATAGCAGGAATCCTTGTAAGGAGGGGGGATGAGGAGTTGTTTAATGGGTATAGAGTTTCAGTTTTGCAAGATGGAAACCAGTCTGAAGGGTGGCTACACAATGAGGTGAATGTATTTAACCCTGTTGAGGGGCGCCTGCGTGGCTCAGTGGGTAAAGCCTCTGCCTTTGGCTCAGGTCATGATCTCAGGGTCCTGGGATCCAGCCCTGCATCAGGCTCTCTGCTCAGCATAGAGGCTGCTTCCCTTCTTCTCCCTCTGCCTGCCTCTCTGCCTATTTGTGATCTCTGTCAAATAAATAAATGAAATCTTAAAAAAAAAGAACACGAACTCTGTTGAGTTGTACACTTAAAAATGGTGAAGGTGGTCAGTTTTATGTTGTGTGTATTTTATCACAATTAAAAACATTTAAAAAATATGTTGGGAGTCTTGATCTCTTCACTTTGGGTGACTTTAAATCCAGAGATTTTATTCCTGACCTCACTGCCATGAGCAAGCCAAGCAGTAAGCAGAAATGTTGCCGGTCAGTCAGAGATGGAAAGTTCCGGAACACAGCTGAGAGTCACTACTGCTCAAGGCTGACCTGACACATTGGGAGGACTCACGTTGCATTTCTGAATGAGTTTTCAACGTGATGGAGTCATGACTTCAGTTGTAGACAGTGGCTGGCCGAAGCCTTCATTCTTCAGTGTTAAAGCTAAAGATACTTCCAGAAAGACCAGAGCAGGGTCTCCAACCGCGTTGCTATCAACATCTGGTGCTGGGTAAATTTCCTGTGGGGTTGTTCTGGGCACTATAGGAAGCTTAGCAGCATCCTGGCCTCTACCCACTAGATAAGCAGTACCCTCCCTAGCTGTGACCACCAAAAATGTCTCCAGAACTCCCCTGGGGGACAGAGTCACTCTGATTGAGAACTCTGGGTCAGAGGTGAGGACACTGGTCACGAACCATAAGGACCCTCTTCTCCAACATCGGCTTTTCTTCCTGCAGGCACTCGGAGAAAAAGTTTTTAGCTTCTAGAATTTGATGAATTGAAAAAAAATATTTAAGCTACCATTTATGGAATATTTCCTATGTGCCAGGCTTTGTGCTAACTGATTCATTTAATTCTCTGATGTAATTCTTTTTTTTTCAAGATTTTATTTATTTATTTGACACACAGAGAGAGACAAATCACAAGTAGGCAGAGAGGCAGGCAGAGGGAGAGGAAGGGAAGGAGCTTCCATGCTGAGCAGAGAGCCTGATGCGGGGCTTGATCCCAGAACCCTGAGACCATGACCTGAGCTGAAGGCAGAGGCTTTAACCCACTGAGCCACCCAGGCGCCCCAATTCTTTTTTTAAGATTAAAGAAGATTTGGGGGAGAGAGAGCAAGAGAGGGAGAACACAAGCAGTGTGGGGCACAGAGGGAGAAGCAGACTCCCGACTGAGCAGGGATCCCAGCATGCAACCAGGACTCTGGGACCATGACCTGAGCCGAAGGCAGACGCTTAGCCGACTGAGCCACCCAGGCGCCCCTCTCCGACATAATTCTTATTAGTTTCACTTGACTGAGAAGGAAGCTGGGCTCAGGCAGGTGTTTGTCCCAGCCCTTGGAGCTCGAAAATGGTGAGACCAGGATTCAGACACAGGTCTGTCTCCGTTTATGACTGCCTTGATGTTTAATTGGTTTTTTCTCTTTTAGATTAATTCGTAAAATGACGTTTCTGGGGTCTTTGTGCGTATAGGGGGTAACGTCTGCTTTATCTTACACTTCCCTGGGTCATGTGGTGTGAGACGATGTTATCGGGGACCCGCGAGGGCGGGGAACGTCTGTTGCGCACTCAACAGCTCTGAGTCCCACATCAAGCGTCTGTGAGTTAGGGGATAGCTACCTTCTTGCATCCCTGGCGAGACAGGTGGCTCGGGGGCCCCACGTTATCCCCTTCCCGGTCGGAATACTGCTTGAATATCCCTTAACCAGCAGAGGGCAGAGCTGTGGTCCCAATTGACAGCAGTGGGCAAAGAGAATTGTTCTTGGAGGTTGGGAACAGAGGGGGAAAGGCTTAGGAAAATGGCAGCTGCATCCTTTGCTCGTCCAGAGCTGGGGCCGTTTTTTACATATTTTTGTGGGCAGGGCATTTCCTTGTCCTGTGTTTTTTGTGAAAAAAATGCACCACCTCCTTTCCTTAATGATAACGTGAAGTGGAAAGACCCCCTTAAGTTTGCTTTCCCCTTCCCTGAGTTGTCACTATTAAGCTGATCTTGGTCTGTGTGACAGTGTCACTGGACCAAGAACTGTCTCCGCTGGGAAATACCATTAAGAAGGAGAGGGTCTTCCTCTGCGTCCTCCTAGCTGGTAGGTCCTCAGAGGCTCAGTGGGGCCACGTGTTCAGGTCCCAGCGTGCTACCCACAGCCAAACGCTGAATCCAGAAGGGGACGGCTGCCAGAGAGGACAGGTGCGCCGGTCCTTATTTTATGAAAAAGAAAATTACCCACAGAACTTTTAGCCAAACTTCTATCTGGGCCGAACCTCTGATGAATTTACCCAAATCTTCATTTTCCCATGTTCACCTGCATGGAAACCGCAGGGAGGGTAAACAGAAACTTCTCCAAGTTTGTGCCGTCTCCCGGAGAAGCAGGCTTTCCCCTGCTGCCTGGCCCTTCTGCTAGCTCTTCCTAGAACTAGCTACGTGCCTGGCAGAGCCGCATTAATCACGGTGAGCTGCGCGGGCAGAGGCTTTCCTTTCCTGCCCGCGTTACCACCCGCATTTCTGTCGAGTTGAGCGTTTTCAAAATCTCTTTGGAATCAGAGCGCTGGAACGTGGGTATTAGGAGCCTCTCTCCTTCCTCTTCAAACTCGTCTCCCTCTTCACTACCGGACGTGCCTGACGCCGCTCAAGGTTGTTGCTAAGCCTGGTACAATGGTCGTTTGGGAAGAAAGCCAAAGAATGTCACAGATTTCGGTTCGTTTGATGAAGGAAGAGGAAGGCCCCCCTCTGAGCAATGAGTTTCCTCCAGAAACAGCCCACCTCTTGCATTCAGGTGTTTCACATGATTGTAGCGTAATTAGGTCCTTGCAAACAGTGCGAAAGGACAAAAGTTTCAAGGTGTGGGATCACCATGGCAACGACTCAAATTCCCTGCCTTGCCCAGGTTTCAGAGAGAGAGGAACTGGTCATGGCATTCCTCTGAAACTGGCCAAAGCCTCAAGACATGCAGGGTCGCCCAC
Source organism: Meles meles (assembly GCF_922984935.1). Taxonomy (NCBI): domain Eukaryota; kingdom Metazoa; phylum Chordata; class Mammalia; order Carnivora; family Mustelidae; genus Meles; species Meles meles. The sequence continues at coordinate 212,720,481 of NC_060066.1, read as the reverse complement.
TCAGGGCCAAGAATGAGAATTTTTGCCTCCCCTCGGCAAAGTATCCTGGTACGTGGGGGTGGCAGGTAGAATAGTGTCCCCCAGAAATGTAAGTCTCAGTCCTAACCCCTGGATCCTGTGAATATGACCTTCCTTGGAAAAAGGGTCTTTGCAGATGTAATTTCCTTGGAAAAAGGGTCTTTGCAGGTGTAATTCAGGATCTCATGATGAGATTATCCTGGGCTTAGGGTAGGCCCAAAGTCCTGTGTTCTTACAAGAAAATGCGGAGGGAAATTTGAGGCATGGACGCACAGGACAGAGTTCCTGTGAAGACAGAGGCAGAGGTTGGAACTATGTGTCTGCAAGCCAAGGGATGCCAGGGGCCACCAGAGGCTGGAAAAGGCAGGACTGGAGCCTCCAGAGGGAGCGTGGTTCTGCTGAGACCCACAATGGGGACTTCTGGCCTCCAGAATGGTGAGAGATTACATTTCGGTTCTCTGAGCCCTGCACGGTTTGTAGCACTTTGTTACCGTGGTCACGGGAAGCTCAGATCATGGATGACTTCTGCTCCTTCCATCCCATGCCTTTCTGTGCTTGAGTTCTAGACAAGGAGCCTTCCCATTGACTGGAGAGCACACTTTCTGCGTAAGAAGCAAAAAAGGGAAAGCAGATTTGGGGTGGAACACGCAGCCGGCTGGGTTATCGAACCCACTCTGGGGTCTGTGGGCTCTGCCTGGGCTACAGGTGCTCAATTTGGGGACCCCGAGAGTGCCGCTGTCCCTAACAAAAACTCTAGGTCGGCTCCTTGGCCTGTCCTGTTTTTCCGACTGCCGCAGGCTCGCTGGAAAGCTTGGATCCATGCTGCTACTCCCTTCTCACTCTGGTCAGAATCCCCGTTCTGTGGCATCATGAATGGTTTCCATGGAAATGAAAGGTTGAGATAGAACGGTGCCAACGTGTGTCTGAACTTTAGAATTCAGCAAGGGCTATTGTCTCTGCCAGCCATGGGGTTTCATTCATTCCGAAGATGTCACGGGTGGGGGGGGGGTTGGAATGTGTGTCCCTAACTTCCTGATTTTCTGCCATATTCCAGCCCACCTGGCTAATGCAACGTGGAGTGCCAGGGGAGCACCTCGGGTCTTCACGCACCTCGCTCTTCAGGCTCTCTCCTAGCTCTGCCTGTGCGTGGAAATGTCAACAAGGAAGGTGAGATTTGCTGTAAATAACCAGATGGTCCCCATGGGATGGCTGCAGGTGAGGCGGAAATCCTAGCAGGAGACACGGCAGCCAACACTTTACCAGTCGAAACTCACCTCTGGTTTAGGGCATCCGAACCAGCACACAGAGGGGGAAGGCAGACCCAGGGCGGTGGGCTGGCCCGCATGACTTTGAGGACGGGGGCTGGGAGTCCACACCTGCCTCCAGCTAGTACCCGTGCACAGACTTCTCCAAGGGTCAGTAACAGGGAGAAGCAGACCGTAACCTGTCCCCTACCTGGCTCCTGGTAACTGATGTGCTTGGATGGAGGAGCCAGGGGCGGATTCCCGATCACCGGAACCCTGCACCCTCTCCGTATAGCTGACCCTTACTTTAGAGTAGGTGGGGTGACTATATATATATATATATATATATATATATTTAAAGATTTATCTATTTATTTGAGAGAGAGAGCTCACACACAGAGGGAGAGGGAGAAGCAGACTCCCCACTGAGCAGGGAGCCTGATGTGGGGCTTGATCCCAGGACCCCCAGATCATGACCTGAGCCAAAGGCAGATGCTTAACCTACTGAGACACCCAGGTGTCCCAGGGTGACCATATTATCATCCAGATCAGAGTGATTTTCAGAACGAAAGGTGCTGCTATTTTTTTTTTTTTTCTTTTTAAAGTAGGCTCCCTGCCCAGTGTGGAGCCCAATGCAGGCCTCAAACTCAGGACCCTGAGATCAAGACCTGAGCAGAGATCAAGCGTCGACTGCTTGACTGACCGAGCCACCTGGGTGGCCCTGAAAGGAGATGCTCTTAATTATATCAGGCCCAGAGGCACAATCTGGACTGTCCCCAGAAAAGAGGGACATTTGGTAGCCTTACCTTTAGGCCAACCTGTACCATGCTCTGCTAACAATCTCAGGGTTGACGTGCCCTGTGACCCAGTGCTTGGACCACGCTCTCTCTCTTTTTCTCCTTCCTTCCTTTCCTTCCTTTCTTTCTTCTTTCCTTCCTCTTCCTTCCTTCCTTCTTTCTCTATTCCTTCCTTTCTTTCTCTCTCTCTTTCTTTCTTGACTCTTACATATTTCCCACACCAGTGCTGTCCGATGGAATTTTCTGCAGGGCTGGGAATGCTTGGTCTCTGTGCTCTCCGATATCTTAGCTACTAGTCAAATATAGCCGTCGGGTGCTTCAAGTATAGCTCATGTAACTAAGGAAATAAAATTTAATTTAATTTAATTTTTAAAAAAGATTTTATTTGCCAGAGAGAGAGAGTGATTGAGCGAGGGAGAAAGAGCACGAGGTAGGGAACAGCCGGCAGAGGGAGAAGCAGGCTCCCCGCAGAGCAGGGAGCCTGATGCGGGACTCCATCGCAGGACTCTGGGATCAAGACCTGAGCAGAAGACAGAAGCTTAACTGACTGAGCCGCCCAGGCGTCCCTTTATTTAATATTATTTAAAAAGAGTTTACTTATTTATTTATTTGGGGGTGGGGCAGAGGGAGAGGGAAAAGCAGACTCCCCACCAAGCAGGGAGCCCGACGTGGAGCTTGATTCCAGGACCCCCGGATCCTGACCTGAGTTGAAGGTAGAAGCTGTAACAGCTGAGCCCCCCCAGGTGCCCCAAAACTCACCTTCTTTTTTTTTTTAAGATTTTATTTATTTTTTTGACAGAGAGAGAGAGATCACAAGTAGACAGAGAGGCAGGCAGAGAGGAGGGGGAAGCAGGCTCCCCGCTGAGCAGAGAGTCTGATGTGGGGCTCGATCCCAGGACCCTGAGATCATGACCTGAGCCGAAGGCAGCGGCTTAACCCACTGAGCCACCCAGGCACCCCCAAATCTCACCTTCTGATCACAATATGATACCACTTTGAACGCGTTAGTGTGGCTATTTGAAAACCAACACATGGAAGGTAGCAGGTGTCGGCAAGGATGGGAAGGAATTGGAACACCGTGCACTTGCCCGTGGGAACATAACATGCTACAGCTGCTGTGGGAAGTGATCGGGCAGTTCTTTAAAACCTGAAACAGGACGACCATAGAATTTGAGGATTCTACTCCCGGGTATGTATCGCAAAGAACCAGAAGCGGGGACTCAAAGAGACGTTTGGATGCCCACGTTCTTAGCAACGTTATTCACCGTGGTTGAGAGGCGGCAGCAGCCCAAGTGTCCATCAGCGGCCGAACGGAGAGACACAGGTGGTCCGTGCCCAGATGGAGTGCAATTCAGCCTTAAAAAAGTAGCAGATTTTGGGGCGCCTGGGTGGCTCAGTGGTTTGGGCCGCTGCCTTCGGCTCGGGTCATGGTCTCGGGGTCCTGGGATCGAGTCCCGCATCGGGCTCTCTGCTCGGCGGGGAGCCTGCTTCCCTCTCACTCTCTCTGCCTACCTCTCTGCCTACTTGTGATCTCTGTCTGTCAAATAAATAAAATCTTAAAAAAAAATAAAGCAGCAAATTTTGGCCTGCGACCATGGGGAGGAGCCTTGAAGTCCCTCCCTCCTGCTAAGTGGAGTGAGCCCCTCCCAGAAGAACAAGTGTTGTGCGATCCCACTGACGTGAGCTTCCTAGAGGCGTCACCTGCTAGACACAGAGCAGCGTGGTGACTGCCGGGAGCTGGGGGGCAGCGGAGGGTGCCAGAGGACGGAGCATCAGCTGGGGAAGATGGAGACGTTCTGGAGGAAGATGGCGGTGATGGTGTCACCACAAGGAACGTGTTAAGTGCCACCGAGCTGTAGCGTTCAAGACGGTCGCACGGGGACATTTTCTTTTGCAAAAAAATCTCACTGTTCTGCCACTTTCTTCAGACCTGCTCCGTTGTTCCGGGCTTTTCCTCTCATTTCATACCAACTCAATTTTTCCATCTGTTGACGCCAAAGACCTTTTCGTGCTCTTGCAGTCCACAGTCGGCACGCCCGTACCGTCCAGAACCTCACCCCCGCCACATCGCCCGGCACGCTGGGCCACGGACCACCCCTGCACACACATGCCCGCAGCCAGGGCATGTCTTGGCTCTGACCCGAAGGCCTTGCGTTATCTGTCCTGCTGCACAGGCCTCCCCCTGTTCCTCGGGTACCCGGGAATGTCCCGGTCTGCTGTTCTGTCTGCCTGCAGCGCCCTTTGCCCCAAATCTGCACGGCCTGGTCCCCAGCCCCCACCTTCTTAGGTGTGCACCCCTATCTCAGTGGGCCTTTCCCAGGTCACTCGGTCAAAGCTTTCAGCACCCCTCCTCCCACCTCTTCCCCTTCCCCATACTCCCCCTCCGCTCCCCTTCCTCTCCTTCTTGCTTGGTTTCTCTTTTTCTCATTCACATCCTTCAATAGTTAACATATTATATGTTTCACTCATCCTGTTTATTTTCAGCCTCCCCACGAAAATGTATGTTGTTTAAGGCATGGATTTTAAAATCCTGCTTCCCCCAACCCCAGGCTCAGATCAGCACCCAGCACGGAGCTAGGATTCAATCCGTATTTGTTAAATTAATGAAGGAATCCGGTGGGGCAGTTGCTCAGGGCCGGTCTCCTTCCGGGACTCGACCCTGACTGATGTGAACGCCCTAATCTCTTCAGTGTTCAGTGGACTTGAAGCACCTTCATAAGCTCGGTTTACTTTTCATCTAAGTCTGTGGTTCTCAGGGCGGTGGTGCCCCCTCAGGGGACATTTGTCAGGAGACATTTTTATTTTATGATTTAATTTTTTTTTCTTAAAGTAGCCTCCACGCTTAGCACAGAGCCCAGCCTGGGGCTTGAACTCACGACGGTGAGATCAAGACCTGGGCTGAGATCAAGAGTCGGACACTTAACTGACGGAGCCACTCTGGCATCCCTGTCAGGGGCCATTTTTGGTTGTCGTAAGGGGGCAGGAGGTGTGTCCCTGTACCTCTAGCTGGACAGCTAGGACGCAGGACAGCTCCCCACAACAAAGAATTACCCCAACACAATGTCACCTGTGCTGAGGTTGAGACTCCCTCGTTCAACCTAATCTGTGCGAGTGTTGTCTGGACTGCACGGAATGATAGGTGAGTTCCTTTCGGGCTGTTCTAGGCTGGATCGTGTCCTCCGGAAAAGACATTGAAGTCCCAATCCTCAGTACTTCGTGACATGACCTTATTTGGAAATAGGGTCTTTGCAGAGGTCATCAAGTTGACATGACGTCCTTATATGGGTCCTAATCCATGGGACTGGAGTCCTTATAAAGAAGGGACACCTGGACATAGACACGAACCCAGGAAGACCAGGGATCCGTGTAGCTTCAAGCCCAGGGACAGCAAGGACTTCCGTCCGCCACTGAAACTGGAAGCCACGGGGAAGGATCCTTTCCCCTCGGGTCCTCGGGTAGAGCTCACACCTGCCCACACCTTGGCCTCCCAACTGTGTTGTTTTAACCCATCTGGTGTTTGGCCCCGTGTTAGGGCAGCCTCAGGAAACTAACCCAAGGGCAAAACCAGTCATAACCCAAGCCTGAGACTAATGGGGTTATGACAATTACATTAGCGCTGGGGAATGAGAGATTTCACCAAGATGGTGGTCGGAAGGTCTCATATGGGAAGAGAGACAAGGATATTTAGTCTTTTAGGTATTACGAAACTCATGACCTAGAGTCGGCCAAGAGCACTTGGATAATAGATGTTCAAAGCTACCCATCGCCAAAGCCTTTCATGGGAAAATTACCCCAGCACAAAGTGCTTTTTGCTAATATTAACTTTGGTTCTATTTCAGATCAATGGAGGCAAAAAAACAGGAGATCCCATAAATCCCGCTGAACCTGTCACGGCTGCCAAATTATGCTCTGATAAAGCTTTTGGTGGCTAACGATATGGCCGTTCACCTGCATGGATGCGACTGGGAGGGAGCTTTCTGGAGAGCATCCGGCCCACGGTGGAGACGCTTGTCAGAGAGTGTTATCCGAAGGCTCTTTGGCTCTAACAAAGGGTGAAGCTTTGAACGTGATTATTTCTAAACAAATAAATAATAAGGATAATTTAAAAATAAACAAAGATCTGGATTTAAAGGCTACTTATTGTCCCAGGACCAAGATTAATGGTGAGTGGCAAGTTTTCGGGAGAGATAATGTCTTTTCACATATAAAAGATCCTATTGATTTCCCGTTGGTATTATTCGGATAATGTGCCGTGTGTGTCTATGGGGCAGAGACAATCTTCCATCACTCGCTTTATGGGAAGAGAATGGTTATTGTGTCTCTTCTCATAAAATATAATCTCTTCTCCTCTTCCAAAAAAAAAAAAAAAATCTACCTGTTCCTCTGGGAATTTCCAGCTGTAATCTGGGGAAGTGAATTGATTTTTTTTTTTCCTTTGGCACGTGCCAGTATTTTTGTATTTGGTTTCTTTACATTTTTTTCATTGTTTTCTGGAATCTGGCTTTTCTAGATTGGTATTTGAGCCCATCTAAAAATTCCTTAAAAACCAGTGCCATTGAAGCACACACGCACGATGGTGGATGTCAGGTTCCTTGTGACTTGATTGGGAGGACCCCTCCCTTATCCTCAACGGGGGGACTGGGGTGAGTGCCTAGGAGGGCTTTGGAAGTAATGAGAGGTTGCCTAGCGTGTTGCAACAGGATAAAAATGCCAACGTATCACTGAAGGAAGGAAATGTGCTTTCTGAGGATTGGGGCTCTCAGCATTACCTCCGGGCTGGCGTTTCTTCAGGATCAATGAAGATCCGAGGGCAAAGTCCTTCATATTTAAATATCGTGCTCTGCCCAGCAGCGGCTTCCCAAGCTTACAAGTTTGGCCACGAAGAGCCCAGCAAGGCGGTCCCGTCTAGATCCTGCACGAGGAGGTCTGCGACCTGTAGCTCCAAGCTGCAAAGCCTGTCCTGTGGTTCTGCCTTCACCCCTTTGTTAACACAGACCCTCCCTCCGTTCTCCCAGCCCAAACCGACCCACACTTGCAGGTGCAATCCCTCCACAACCGCCCCCCCCCCCCCACACCCTTTCTGCCCTCTCCGCCGGTTTTTCTCTCTTCCCCGAACCCCCCGTGGTACCCTGGATGGACCATCCCAGCCAGCGCTGGATACAACCACCTCTCATTGTGTTTTCGTCTGTGCTGTTCGCCAGCATGGCTGCGGGTCTGCCCTTCCTGCTTCTCTCCCCTTTCTCTCCCGCCGCTTCTGCGCTATGCCTGGAGCCAACCCGTTTATTTTGCACTATTGCTAGATGATTTTTTTTTAAAGCCTAAAAAAAAAAGTGTGTGTGTTATATTATAAATCTCGATGTTATGGGCTGAAATGTGTCCCCCCAAATTCACACATTGAACTCCTAGCCCCCAGCACATCAGAATGTGACTGTATTTGGAGGGGGGGGTCTTTAAGAGGGTGGCTAAGTCAAAATAAGGTCATTAGGGTGGGCCTTGATCCGACAGGACTAGGGTCCTCACCCCCCTATGAGGGGGTGAGACACACAGACACACAGGGGGGCCACCTCGTGAGGACACAGGGAGAAGGTGGTCAGCCATGAGCCAAGCAGAGAACCTCAGAAGGAATCAACCTGCCAACACTTTGCTCCCCGAAGTCCAGCTTCTAGAACGGTGAGGATATAAATTCTTGCTGTGTATGCCCCCAGTCTGTGGCACTTTGTTACGGGAGCCTGGGGGAACTAGTCTGACCCACCAATCACAGAACCTAGTGACACAGGACAAAGCCCAAATTTCTTAGCTTGGTGTTCAAGACCCTTTATGTCCTTGTCTCACCCCAAATTCCCAATCTGTCTCCTTCCTTCCTTATCGTATCCCTCCGGGCACCCTATCTGGGTGACTCCCAGCCTCCTCCTACCCCAGATTCCCTCCCATCCCTGCCCCTTGTCCTCAGAGCACTGTCTTCCCAGACAGCTCTCTCCTTGTCCCGCAAATGCAGACCCAAACCAAGGCCAACTCAAGCCCAGATCCTCCTAAAGCTTCGGTGATAATCCATTAGCTAGGGAAGAATCATAGAGGTTTATGGTGGACCATGAGGTTGTTTTCAAACTATGCTCCCCAGGATCCCCCTTGGGGCTGCTTTGTGTAATGGGGGGGGCGGCAGCAACAGAAAAGGGTCAGCCCCTCCCAGCTGTCCACCAAGCAGAGAGCTGCAGGGCTTTTTTCTGTGTGATTTGTTTGCTTTCCCACATGTTATTTAAAAAAGGGCTCTGTGGGGCGCTTGGGTGGCTCAGTGGGTTTAAAGCCTTTGCCTTTGGCTCTCAGGGTCCTGGGATCGAGCCCCGCATCCGGCTCTCTGCTCAGCAGGGAGCCTGCTTCCTCCTCTCTCTCTCTCTGCCTACTTGTGATCTCTGTCTGTCAAATAAATAAATAAAATCTTTTGGAAAAAAAAAAAAAGGGCTCTGTGATGCCGGAGAGCACCACCAAAAATCCTATCTTGGGTGGAATGACAACAAAATGTCCAAAAAAGTCATACAAAGCTAATGGTCCTTGCTCAGGAAACACTTAGGCTACACAAAGCCAGTAACACTTTGGTCTAGGTTTCCTAGAACTGTACTCGTTGCAAGGGGTAAACTCAATTATCAAAACTCATTGACTCCGAGAATGTAGCTTCCAAATACTACTGCCCATTCCAATTCATCAGACAGGCAGCCGTTACGCTGTTAATGTAATCATGACTTGCCTGGTTATTAATCTATTTTCTAAGTACGAAAGGATGGCCGTTTGGATTCTCTGATACAGATGTGGACATTTGCCAGTTCACATCTGGCCGGGGGTTTGTTGAACAATGACTTCATGAAGAAATCAATTCCTGTCCCCTTCGGCTGACCTTAGGGCTATCTTCTCAGGCTCGCTTTTCTCTATTGTAATCTAAAAATTAAATTTCAGTCTTTATGATTTATGCAGTGCTATTTCTTTGAGATTTCAACAGCACGTCTTAGATGTTAGGGGGGTCTCAATGAGGCAAGGAGGGGGAAAGGCTGTAATTACGTCCCTCTCTGAATTAAGCTAGTGTTCCTCTGCAAAGTTTGGAGCACATTTCCTTGGACCTTTCTGTTTCAGAGTTCTGGCCAGAAGACTTCCCACCCGTAAGACTTAATGCTTTCTTCAACCAGGCTTTTAATACCAAGTATCAAATATCCACCTGTGAATGTACAGCGGGTGTGCCGAATGCCCATGGGATAAGTGAGTCAGGGACCGTGTGGCTCCATCTTTGCCGTGGAAATACTCAAGTTCTGCCTCGTTCCCTGTGCCCCACCCCCACCCTGCCGACACCCCCCCCCCACTCTTGAGTCTCAGGCCCTCGAGTATTTTCAGAGAGAAAGGCAAGTCCCTCCGAATCCAGGGGCGGTGGTTTGTTCCGACACAGATGGATGTTCTGTCGAGATGTGACCCCTCTTCCTTCCCTCTCCACTGCTTTTTCTCATAAAATCCCATAACCAGATTCACAAGTCAGTATCATCCGTCTGATTACTCTGTTTCATCGGAGATGCCTATGTCATAGATTTCCTGTGTTTCTGATCAGTTACCATGGATATGGTTTTGGTTATCAGAGTTCTCCGTGACTGCAAGCTGTACTCCGTGGGCTTCACCCACTGGAAGGACTGATCGGTACCTTGGTTATTTGTTTGTTTTTCATTCTTTTTCGTGGAAGTGGACAGATCCAGGGGAAACGGTGGGGAGGAGACTGAAGGATTTGGCCATATGCTTGCTTTTTATCCGACATTTGGCTCTTAGCCTCACTCAGTGCATTCATTCCCAACGTGGTTGAAACTTTGGGGACACGTCCCTCAGAGATGGTGGAGTTTGGGGACCTCTTAATCATTTCCTTCCTCTCCCTGTCATGCTCCTCAGACCACGGCATAATTTCATAGTAATTGCTTCCTCCCCTCTGCCAAGGCAACATCCTGAGGTCCTTGAGGGGACCCCCCCCCCATCGCCGTATCCCCGCATCCTGGCGGAGCAGCTCAGCTCCGAGTTCGGTGTATGGGTTGAATGAATGAAGGGCTCTTTTCTTGTACGTTTCTCCTCTTAGCCGAAAAGAGCAGTTAAATCTAAGATCCCTTGTTTGAGACCTGCCTGTGAGGAAGACCCACTGGGAGAACAGGGGAGGAAAGCGAGGGGCACCTGCACAGCGGGGGACGTAGGGCTGCTCTGGATCCCGGGCTGCACGCAGGCTGTTGGGAGCGGGAGTTCCCGGGTTTCCCTCTGCCCATAGCTCAGGCGGCGACTCTGCCTGCTTCTCGCCGTTCACTTGACCTCTCTGTTCCACGGCTTCTGCTGTCCCTGCTTCCCGCACGTGATTTCAGCTGCACAAGACCCGCGCCGGCCTCTCTGACTTTTTATGTTGTAATGTTTAAACCGCCATCTTCAACATTAACTAGTCTCCCTTCCCTGTTGCTCCTATAGTTTCTTCCTTCAAAGGCCCAGAACAACAACCCAGTCCGACCCATCGTCCTGTACAGGGCAACACATAACCAACGGATGGTCAGTCCTCAGGGAGGGGTACCTTGTCCCAGACAAACGTGGCTAGAGGTCAGCATCAGAGGCTGGAAAGCACGGCGGGTCCGAGAGCTTTCTCCCAGCCAGACGGGCCCGCAGGGCTGTGGTCACGTGGCATCATCTTGCCTACACCCGGGGCTAAGTAGCCTCAGTGGGATTCAGGGGCTGAAGCTCAGCTGGGTGGGGAGGGGGTGGCTGAAGCCAATCAAGGTGGTTCTACCTCCCCCATTCTTGGGCTCTCCGAGAATCCAGGGCTAGGCGAGGTCAGAGCTGCAGGCACTCTCGCTTCCGCCCTGAGGATGTTGTCATTGCCCAAGAGGGCAGAACCCAGAGCAAGGCGGGGAAACTGACCTAGAGCCAGCGGATTAGGTAGGTCCTGAAGCCCAAGCTTTCTCTCGGCTTTCAGCTGTGGGAGCCAACACATTTCACTGCTGCGGAAGCCAATTTGCCTTGGGTGTTTGTATTTTGCAGCTGAAAGCACACGATGGAGGGGTGAGGGGTAGGAGGTGGAGGGGAGGTGGCGGGAGGCTTGGGGCATGGGAGATAACGGGTCGTACACATGCCTCAAATGAATGGGGGGGGCGGTGCGGCTGGGCCACTTTCACAGGTGGCGGACCTGGGCAATCACACAGGGTCCTGTGCTTGCTTGCTTAATGCTCTGCCGTTGTTGTCTTGCAATTCCTAAGAATTTTTAAATGGAGGTCTGCATTTCCATCTTACACCCGGCCCACAGATTATGCAGGCGGTCCAAGGCAGTTGATGCAATATATGGAAAAGGAGTCGTAAGCGGTAAAGCACTATAGAAAACATTCTTTTTATTATTTACAAGCCTCCTCTCCTTCCTCCCAGGGACCGACGCTGCTGTGTGGACCCCCTATGTGCAGTCACTGTTCCTCCTGCCAGGAAAGCCCCTGTTCACACAACCCGATGGTCTGCTGCCAGGCCCCCGAGAACCTGCACAGGCAGTAGGTGGGCTCAGAGCCTCTGGACTTCCGCGGGAATATGGAAAGAAAGGTGGAGAGTCATTGCTGCTAGAAATTTCTTTTCCGTTTCTAGGAATTTGGGGAAGCATATGGCCAAAGTTAAGCTAATTGTTTAAGCGCTAAACAAGCAAGAGCAGCACGCGCACGCACACACACACACACACACACACTGAGGTTTTCTGGATCTCCATCACATCCGCTGCCCTGTATGCAATCTTCCCCCGCCCTTCAGTGACCTGGGTTGGACCCAGCGGCCGAACCATTCTACCTTCATCCTTTGTGTGTGCACACACACGTGTGTGCGCTCACGACTCTCAGATAGAAGGAACGGCTGTCTGGATCAGCCTGTCCTTTCATCCTGCTGATATTTTTACTGAGTGAGTGTTACTTTGGAGATAATTAATGTGTCCCATTTTAGTGCAAAAATATACCTTGTCTCAGGTCACATGACAAATGTAACCATAAAAAGTTTAAAATGCTATTATTTAAAATTTATTTTCTCATAAAAAATGGTTCCTGAAATGATCATAATTTGAATAACTTACTCCATAGTTATGATCCATTACGCCCTGGCCCGGGTCCAGGTTTGGTCATCTGGGAGCCTCCTGAGATCCGGTCGGGAGTTAGGGCTGTGACCACGGTCTCGATGAGCAAGTCCTTCCCGGGAGGCTCAGTTCGGTGTCTGCCCCATTTTGCATCCGCCTGAAATTCAGGCTGGACATCATCCCTTTTACACTCCTTCCTCCCCACCCCGAAAATGGCATTTCTTTGTGAAATTACTGTGGAGGTATAGAGATTTTTATAAAGTGGACTTTAATCCTTAGCTAAGGGGAAGTGCGTGATGCCGGCTAGAATCGTCAGGACTACTGTCTCCTTTGTGCTTCATCAGTGATTCGAAAGTCTTCGCTTTGGGGACCCCCTTCCCCCAAGATGGTCTGACCTCTGGACATCGGAAGTGCTTGGAAGCAGGATTCCATGCTCATCATTTAGTCACATCTGGGCCTTGACCCCTGCGTCACACTCCCCGGCTGACCCATCTGGATCAGCGTGTACCGTCTCTGCAGGGACATACTTCTCCTCGTGGTTAGTGGGTGCCTGTTCCCCCCAAACCCACAGGGCTCTTGGACAGCGTGGACACTGAGTGAAATTCTCACTCATGGCAGAAACAAAAACATGGGCCATCGGCTCACGTGCCAACCTGCATGGGCATGGTCAGGACTTAGAAAACGTTTGCCTTCCAAACTGGGAGAGCTCGCCACACCGGAGTAGCCCATCGCTGTTAGCCTCGCCCCCACCCCTGTTTGCTCCCCACGTCTGGTGGGCTTCTCTTCGGGTCTTGGTCCCTGGGCCAGCGGCGTAGACACACCTGGGCACCTGTTAGAAATCAGGATCTCTGGCTCTACTCAGACCTGCTGAATCAGAGACTGCGTTTTAACCAGCTCCGCCGGCGAACAAGCACGTGTTGAAGTTGGAGGGGCCTGGGTCTCGGGGGCAGACCCCGTCTGGGCTGCCTGCTTGCACACCTGTGTCTCCTTCTCTCCCACCCCCTCTTGCAGGTGTCCGCGGCTTTGACTCCAGGAGCTTGGAGGAGGCATCAGGGAAATGTCTATGTGGCTCTTTCTGTCTTAGCTTCTGGGAGTTGGCAAGCAGCAAAGACACTGCCTGGCAGGGCTCGCCCTGCAGCTGGGTGGGAGTGGGGACCGTGGCTGGCCGGCCTGGGGGCCCTGCCGGTCCTGTGCCTCCTCTCCCCTGGGCCGTGGTTCTGGACGGCTGGTTGGGGCAGTGCTGGGCACCTGGCCCCCCATTGGTTGCCCCAGCCTCTCAAGAGCAGAGGAGAAGGTGTGAAATGACTTTGACCTTGGCGCCTAGTCCGATCCCTCTCGCTCTGAAAGTGCTTCTACATGTTGGCCTGGTACGTTCTGAGCACTGTGGAGTTTTGGCAGAGTGTCCGCTAAGTATTTTTAGTTCCTTCCTCCTTAATGTTTGCCAGAAAACCACAGTCATTACTCATGAGCAGGGCAAATTTCCTTCCTCCTGGTCTCCAGAAGAGTTTGGGTCTGCTCTCTGATGCCCACCGAGGGTCCCTTGCCTTGGCTTCGGAGCCGCCCCTGGAATCAGCATGAAGCCAAACCACATAGCACAAAGCGTAACACCGTGTTATTTTTCTTTTAACAGAACAAGCCCTAACTTAAAAAAATATATTTTTAAAAATTGTAGTAAATACAACAGAAAAAGTACCATTTTAACCATTTTAAGTACAGTCACAGTGTTGTGAGCCCATCACCACCCTCTGTCTCCTGAACTTTCTCATCTTCCCCGAGGGAAACTCAGTCCTCACCAAACTCTCCCTCCCCATCCCTGTCCCCCAGCCCCTGGCTCCTACCCTTCTTGTGTGTCTGACTCCCCTAGGACCTCACAGAGACGAATCACACAGTATTCGTCCTCTTGTGATGGGCACACACCAGGGAGCGTAATAATTTTCAAGGTTCCACGTCTAGTGTCCTCAGCGTTCAAATCAGTCACTCCTGTAATAAGAGCAATGCTAAATTAACACAACTGCATTTTTTGTTTTAAACCAGGAGTTTCTGGTTAGTCTAGCGTATGTTTGCTAAAACAGGGCAGCTTTGCTTTCAAAGAAGGGATAGCCAGCCAGGGGGATACTGAGCACAGACCACCCCTCGGCGCCTCCGTGGGCATGGTCTGGGGAAAGCTGCCTTGGCCCCATCAAAGTCTACAGGATTAGGGTTTAGATCTTTCCACAAATGCCAAGACGTCAATTACCTCTGCCAAGGGGAAAGTGCCTGCAACCTCAGCATCTTCAATTTTGGTTCCCCGTGTGGATCTTATTTTTAATGGCAGTACCTTCCAGACCACAAGGGACAAGGCTCCCTCAGAAAAATCTCACCATTGGTGGAGGGATAATGGCCCTAAGGATCTAGTTCAGTAAACACAGGATTCTTTTGTGATGCACTTTCCAAATGAAGCGCACACTTTGGGATTAATTAAACTCTTTTCTAGCTGCCTGCCAGTGTAACCTTTCTTTTATGCTTCTTAGGGGGGCACACGATGTAAAAAGTCAAATCCATTATGTTCATGACTTGGAGGGAAAGATCTGGGACAAAATTACCTTACATACAGTTGTGGGGATTTTTTTTGTTTTTTGTTTTTTTTTTCTTTTTCTTTTCCTGAGTGTTGGATCAGTTGGAGAGTTCTCTGAGCCGTGTGCTGGCTAAACAAAGATCTGACCCAGAAGAAGAGTGATGTGGAATTAAAGTCATACAGACCACCGGTGACGGTGTGAACCCCCGATTTCTCGGCACACTTGGGAGCCTGTTCAAGACAAATGCAAAAGTTGAGGGCTGACTGCTTAAACCATAGTCACGTCTTGCTCCAATCTTCTGCTGATTTTGATGCATGACATTTAATTAATTTCACAGTTAATTCTTTTCACTGTTCCTTTTTGACTGTCACTCTCTGATCTCTCAGCTGGTTGGGGAAAGTCTGTGCCGGTCATTACCCTTGCTGGAGCCCAGACAGGGTCATCCGGTGGCAGCAGGGAGACAGCAGCGGGCTTGAAGCTGAGACAAGATTCCAGCACGAGGGCAGTTTCCTGGAAGACGCCTGGTCCAGAAGCTCCATCTCTGCGTCCCATGAGTACCTTGCAAAGCTTCCCTTTCCCTGGCCTCGACCTCCAGGAGCTTTGAAAAGAGGCTTGCCTTTTTAAGATTTTTCCCCCTCCTGTTCTGTCAAAATAACATACACACGCAGCAACAAATAAGTAGAAAAGAGATAATGTTCAAAAGCAACGTTCTCCCCTGACACTTCCCAGCCCTCCCCCCAGAGTGACTTTACCTGTTCCTTGTTTTAATTCTTCCGGAGTTTCCCCCCACCAAGCTGCTCTGGATTACGCCCCTACTGCTGTATTTGTCAATTTGGGCCACTTACCTTTTGACTCCTAACTGGGAAGATAAGGTTGAGCTCACCTAACTCCACCCTTTCCCCTTCGCCCGCTTCTGTCTCTTATAACTGTTTTTTTGAGCTGAAATTGCCATAAAATTCATCATGTTCAAGTGCATGGTTCAGTGGTTCCTTGGTGTGTTCACAAAGTTGTGCAACTACTTCTAAAGCCAGCACAGTTTGCCTTTTGCCCTCCACCAGGAAACCCCATCTCCATCATCCCTCCTCCCAACCACCTCCCCACCCCCCCGCAACTACTCATTTCTCCACATCCTCACCGACACAGAAGATCTCTCTTTTTTCTCATGGTCCTCCTAGTGGATGTGAAGTGGTTTGTGACTCTGGTTTTGACTTGCATTTTCCCTAATAACTAATGATTTTGAGCATCTTTTTGTGAGCTTACTGGCCATTCATAGATCTTCTTTGGAGAACTATCTCCACAGGTCTTTTGTCTTTTTAAATTGGATTGCTTGTTTATTGTTGCGGTGCCAGAATTCCTTACGTATTTTGGGTCCTAGATCCTTATCAGATACATGGTTTGCAAAATTTTTTTTTTTTTACCATTTTATGGGGTTTTCTTTTCACTTTCTTGATGGTGTCCTTTGAATCACAAATACTTTAAATTTTGATCGAGACCAAATGCATCTATTTTTTCTTTGGCTGTTCGTGCTTTCCGTGTTATATCTAAGAAATCATTGCCTAATCCAAGGTCATGAAGATGTACTCCTGTGCTTTCTTCTAAGATTTTTATAGTCTCAGCCCTCACATTTAGGTCTCTGGGGGATTATGTTGAATCTGTGGGCCAGTCTGGGGAGCTGCTGTCTTAAAGATGTTAACTCTTCCTGCCCATAAGCTTGGGTTCCACTAATGTAAGTCTTCCTTAATCTCTTTCAATGATATTTTGTGGCTTTCAGGGTTTTTTTTAAAAAGATTTTATTTATTTATTTGACAGAGAGAGAGATCCCAAGTAGGCAGAGAGGCAGGCAGAGGGAGAGGGGGAAGCAGGCTCCCCGCTGAGCAGAGGGCCCGATGCGGGGCTTGATTCCAGGACCCTGAGATCATGACCTGAGTGGAAGGCAGAGGCTCAACCCACTGAGGCACTCAGGTGCCCTGTGGCTTTCAGTTTTTGATGCAGTTGTAAGTGGAATTGTTTTCTTAATTTCATTTTCGGATTATTTGTTGTTTGTGTACGAAATATAGTTGATTTTTATATATTGATTTTTCTATCCCGCCGCCTGGTTGATGTTGTTTATTTGTTCTAACAGTGTGTGTGTGTGTGTGTGTGTGTGTGTGTGTGTGTGTGTGTGTGTATGCTCCTTAGGATTTCCTATATATAAGATCATATCATTTGTGAATAGTTTTACTTCTGTTTTCCCAGTCTAGATGCTTTTTGTTTGTTTGTTTTGTTTTCTGAATCACCTGGCTAGAAGTTCTAGTTCAATGCTGAACAGAAGTGGTGAGAATGGCCATCCTTGTCTTACTCCTGATCACGGGGTAAGTACTGAGTCTTTCTGCATGAAGTGTGCTGTTAACTGTGGGCTCTCCACTGCTGTCTGCGCCGGGCCGAGTGTGTTCCCTTCCATTCTCCATTTGTTACGTGCAGGACCTGCTGGATTTGAGCAACTGCTTCTTCTGGCCTGTTGCGGTGATTATGTCCCTTTGTCCTTTATTCTATTAACATGGCTGATTTTTTTTTTAAAGATTTTATTTATTTATTTGATAGATAGAAATCACAAGTAGGGAGAGAGGCAGGCAGAGAGAGAGAGAGAGGAGGAAGCAGGCTCCCTGCCAAGCAGAGAGCCCAATGCGGGACTCGATCCCGCATGACCTGAGCTGAAGGCAGCAGCTTAAACCACTGAGCCACCCAGGCGCCCCTAACATGGTTGATTTAAAAAAAAATATTTTATTTATTTATTTGATAGACAGAGATCACAATTAGGCAGAGAGGCAGGCAGAGAGAGAGGAGGAAGCAGGCTCCCTGCTGAGCAGAGAGCCCGATGTGGGGCTCGATCCCAGGACCCTGAGAGCATGACCTTCATGCTGAAGGCAGAGGCTTTACCCACTGAGCCACCCAGGAGCCCCAAAATGGTTGATTTTCACATGTTAAGCCAACATTGCATTTCTGCGAGAAATCCCACGTGGTCATATACGCGTTTTTCTATGCTGCTGGACTTTATTTGCTAATATTTTGTTGAGGATTTTTGTATCCATCTTCCAAAAGGTGATTGGTGTGTGATTTTTTTGGGTGATGTGTTTATCCAGTTTTGGTATTGGGGAATTCTCGCCTCATAGAATGAATTGGGAAGTATTCCCTCTTGCTTTATTTTTGGGAAGCGTTTGTGAAGGAATAGCATTAATTCTCGTTCAAACAGGCGGTAGAACTCACTAGTGAAGCCATCTAGGCCCCGGGCTTTTGTGTCGGAGGGTGGTAGGTGGGGAAGTTTTTGACTACTAATTCAGTCTCTTGTAGGTCTATTTGTATTTTCTATTTCTTCTTTTCTTTTCTTTCTTTTTCTTTTTTTAGAAAAGATTTTATTTATTTATTTGAGAGAGAGACACACAGCAGAAGAGGGAACACAAGCAGGGGGAGTGGGGAGAGGGAGAAGCAGGCTTCCTGCTGAGCAGGGAGCCCGATGCAGGGCTCCATCCCAGGACCCTGGGATCATGACCTGAGCCAAAGGCAGCCGCTTAACGACTGATCCACCTTCTTTTCTTTTTTTTAAGAGAGGAAGAGAGGGCATGTGTGTGTTCATGAGCAAGCAGGCAGGGAGGGGCTGAGGGATAGAGAGAGAGAGAATCCTAAGCAAGTTCCACACCCAGCACGGAGCCTGAGATCATGACCTGAGCTGAGACCAAGAGTTGGATGCTTAACTGAGTGAACCATCCAGGTGCCCCATATTTTCTATTTCTTGAGTCCCTTCTTGAGTTTTCCCTCTAAATGTTTGATAGTTACATTATTATTTTAAAACTTCTAAAGGTCATTTTCTTAATTTTAAATAATGGGCCGACATCTCGATTTCTTGTACATCAACTGTCTGTGACTTCACTTGGCCCTCCGGTTGGTCAGATAAGGATGTTAGTGCCCATCCTTTCCTCCCTCCTTCCTTGTTCTCTCCATCAGCCTTCACAACAGCAGGGTAGTATTTGCATTCTGACCACACAACTAGCTCTTGGGAGCCCGGTCTATGGGGTGAACTGAAAAGCCAAGAGCCAATGAATGACTTTACATTATGATGACATCCTCAGGAGTGTTTGACGTCAAGAGTGAACTCTGTGCCCTCTTTCCAAATATTAAAAAAGTTATCATCATAGTCCATTGATTGCTTAAAACTATGACACATTTTGTTTGCTTCTTTTTTGGACCATTCTTTTTTTTTTTTTTTAAGACTTTATTTATTTATTTTTATTTGAGAGAGAGAGAGAGAGATAGAACGAGTGGGGAGGAGAGGGAGATGGAGCCTGATGTGGGGCTTGATCCCAGGACCCCAGAATCATGACCTGAGCAGAAGGCAGATGCCTGATGGACTGAGCCACCTTGGTGCCCCAACCATTATTTCTTGTATACTTTCTGTTGTTTTTTCCCAAGGTCTAATTGCCTTCTTTCCTTCTCTTCCTCCTTTCCCTTCCCTTCCCTTCCTCCCTCTCCTTTCTCCCTCCCTTCCTTACTTTTTTCTTTCTTTCTTTCCTTTCTTTCTCTTTCTCTTTCTTTCTTTCTTTTCTTTTTCTCTCCTTCCCTTCCTCCCTCCCTTCCTTCCTTTTCTTTCTCTGCCTCCCTCCCTCTGTCTCTTTCTTTCTTCTATCCTTTCTTCCTTCTTTCCTTCCTTCTCTCTCTTTCTCCTTCCTTCCTTTCTTCTTTCTTGTAACTTGCCTTAATAATATTCTTAATTCCTTTTTTAAAAAGATTTTATTTATTTATTTGATAGACAGAGATCACAAGTAGGCAGAGAAGCAGGCCAAGACAGAGAGAGGGGGAAGCAGGCTCCCCGCTGAGCAGAGAGCCCCATGCGGGGCTCGATCCCAGGACCCTGAGATCATGACCTGAGCTGAAGGCAGAGGCTTAACCCGCTGAGCCACCCAGGTGCCCTCAATTCCTTTTCAAATTCTCATTTATTCCATTTATTTCCACCAGAGATTTCATCCTGGAGCTCCCTGCTTTCCTGTTCCAAACTAGATGGTAGCTCGTGGGGTCCCCAGCAGCTTTTGGAAGCAGTTTTCTGCTCCAGCCCTAACCACTTGGGCCTTCTGCTCTTTCCCAATAATATCAGCAGCTCTGATCTCTGGCTCTTCCCTTCTTCCTGCTTCAACCCTTTCTAAATCATTCCTTCTGATTTTTCTTCCTGTCACTGTGGAAATTTGCTTTCACTTGGTTTTCCCATCTCTAAGAGGAAAAGTCTAGATCTTTCTATAATAAAACTTCAGCAGAATTTGGAAGAAGGAAATGAGCTTATATTGAAAATCTGCCTCAGAATGCCCAGAGAAAGAGGTGTGACACAAAATCAAGGAATTGATTTCATTGTTAATTTCTTGTGACTTTTCCCTGCTTTTGACTAATTGTCCATCCTGCAGGCTAGATTAATTTTTGAATTTAATATCATTGTATAGTGTTCAATCAGAAAAAGGGATAATCAAGGTTAAAACTGTTGTACAATTAAGTCATAGGTTTCCTGTCCTCCTAAACTGGAAATATTAAGAATTTGCTTCTTTAACATTAAAATTAAGCCAAATATTGATGAGTCTATCAGCAAGTTTCTGAGGAAGATAATTTAATGCATAATCCTTGTCGAGTACTTATTAAACATAAGACTGCCTACTTTAGTGGGCAGAATTTGTATTTGAATCAGGTGCGTCACTGGAAATTTTTTGGCTACTTCAACACTTTTTTTTAAAGGAAAACCAAATTGGATGTGAAAATCTTCTTTGTAAGAAGACAGAAAAATCATTTTGTTACGAGCAGTAAATCAAGAAATCAAGCTGTTACACCTGTGGACGTTAGGGGTAGGCTGAGCGGATGCTTGGATTGTGACAGGTCTCACGGTATCTCACGTCCTATTACAAAGCACATGGCAGCGACTCAAGTTTTAAAATTTGCACAAAAAATTCAGGCCCGAAAGAAAGTAGGGTAAACTAGAGTACATCAAAATCATATAAAAATGAAGATGTTTGACATCACATGTGACTTTTAAGATTTTTAAGATGTATTTTTGCCTTTATCAGTGCAAAGCTTTGGGCAAAGGTTAGATCAGATGTGCAAGTGATAGGAGAAAAATTGCCAACTCCTGAGACGTTTGACTTGTCTGCCCTTCCCTCGTGGGAAATGAGGAAGAAAACCTTATCCTTTGCCACCTTCCGAGCCCACACCAGTTAAAAGCTCGACGCAGGTGGGCTCGTAGCTGTTTGTGGAGCTGACTTAAACAGATGCCATCCCAAAGACAATGCATATCGCTTAGAACTTGGAATTGACACATCATAGGTTTCCCCCCTTCATTTATAGTGCAGTAAAAGCGGTTATAAATGTAGGTGCACTCCACCCTTGCAAAGAGTTACCATTTTTATGATTTTGACAAGTTCACACTCTGGGTTTTACCCTCACCCTGTCCTAGGTTCAAGTATTTAATATTTAACAATCTGTATTCTATAAATAATAGATGTGCCCGTCTTCACAACTGAATGCCAGTCGCAGATTTTATTGTTGACAAGAGTGATAATGTCCTTTCCCCTTCTTAACTTTTGTTACTGTTAATTTTCTCTTTGTGGCAGAGAGCCTAGGGAGGGGTCTGGGTCATTCTGCAGGAAAATGAGCAAATGTAATCCAAAGGGAACTTAGCACCAGGAGGAGCTCGGGTAACTCTATGACCTTAACAGTCTTTTGAGGTCACAGGCTCATGCAGGAACTCGTGGAACCGGTAAATACCCCAGTCACCATCTGCCACCTTCCCATTACAGGGAGGCAACCCAGGGTTTCATGCAACACATGCTAGGGTCATGCCTCCTAAGTTCAAAGAAGATTCTGCAGGATGGTTGTTGGTGAAGGAATTTGGTCAAGGTCCTTTGGTTAATATTGGGAGAATGGATGAAATTCAGTTTAGTTCAATAAATGGTTGGAAACCATTAAGAAACAAGGTCCTGGCTCCCTAAAAGTTTAGAGCATAAGATTTCCCCTACTGAAAATCCTGCAAATGGACTTCTATTACATTTGTAATAGAACCCAGACTCCTCATCAGGCAGCCAACAAGCACCCTTAAGTTCCAGCTCCTTCCTTCCCTGTCTGGTGTATATGACCAAGCTCCTTCTATCCCCAGGGCCATTGAAAAGGCTATTCCCGTGCTGGTATGCATTTCCTCCAGAGAGTCACAGCTCCAGCCAGAACAGTGCCCCCACCCACAGTCCCGAACCCCCGGTCAGGCATTCCCTGTTCCATTTCCTTGCTTTGTCGATTTCAGAACACCTGTCACATGGCACACTGCCCTTATTTGTTCTCTCTCTAGTTGTCCATCTCCCTCTCTGTAAAGGCAGGACATTGTCTCTGTCCTCTCCAACTCTATCATCAGGACCTGGGATAGTACAGAAACGCAGATATTTGTGGGGTCACTTAATGAATACAGAGAGGGGCAAACGTTCTGAAATCAACTACTATGCTATGGGATTGTGATGCCCATCTGGCCTTCAAGGCTGGTCTTGGTTAACCCTCTCCAGTAAAGCCACCTTGAGGTCCTCCCACGGAGGTGACATTTCCTTTGTTCTCCCCAGCTCTTAGTGTGACATTTCTTGGACTACTCATAGCCAATGTTTGCTTACTTTGATGGTTAATCGTATGTGTTGACTTGTCTGGGCAGGGCGGGCTGACGCTCAGATTAAATCTTATTTCTCGTTGTGTCTTGGGGGGTGGTATTTCTGAGTGATGAGAGCATTCGAACGGGCAGACTCAGCAATGCACCTTCACTCCCCCATGTGGGCGGGTGCCATCATCCACGGAGGGCCGGGATAGGATCAAAGGCAGAAGAAGGAGGGATTTGTCCCTTTTGGCTTCCTGCCTGCCTGCTTCAGTTGGCACATCCTATCTCATCTTTTCCATTCCTTGCACTGGCTGGGATTTAAATCATCGGATGCTTCATTCTCAGGCCTTTGGACTCAGCCTGAATCACACCACGGGTATTCCTGGATCACCAGCTTGCGGACAACAGATCATGGGATTTCTCAGTTTCCATAATCACTTGAGCCAACTCCCATAATGTCTCTCTCTCTCACACACACACACACACACGCACACACACACACACACACACACACACACACATCTTCTCTCTCTCTCTCTCTCTCTCTCCATATCTCTTGCTGGTTCCATTTCTCTGGAGAACTCTAATACCGTTACCCTTCAGTCTTCCTCTCTGGAGGGCAACTTGGCTCTTTCCCTCACTGTAATGGCCTGCAGGATCCTTGGAATTTCTGGGAGGCCAGTGAATGAACAAAGAAGAGCTGAATGAATGGAGTTGAGCATTTGGAATTTGTGAAAAGCATTTCTCCTCACGAATCGTGTGTGTGTCATTGGTGACTCTAGTTTGAACCACCCTTTACTCAGAGGGTACCGTATACGAGCCTGGGCGACCACCTACAAACCCAGAAGGCAGGCAGGTTGGTTCTCTTAGTTCAGTGTGATGGGCTTAATACGTTTTGTGAACGAACACCAATAGGAAATAACTTCTTTTAAAGATTTTTTATTTATTTGTTTGACAGAGAGAGACACAGCAAGAGAGGGAACACAAATGGGGATGGTGGTGGGAGAGGGAGAAGCAGGCTTCCCTCCGAGTAGAGAGCCCAACGCGGGGCTCAATCCCAGGACGCTGAGATCATGACCTGAGCCAAAGACAGAGCCTTAACCCACTGAGCCACCCAGGTAACCCACCAATAGGAAATAACTTTGACAAAATCAATAAATGACATGTGTCTGAAAGCCTCTATTTGAGTCTTGGGGCTTGCTTCTTAAATTCCTACATCCTCAAAGCGAGGTTCTGCAGTTTGGAATGAGGATGACTGGCTGGACAGAGACATACCACAGATCTGTAAACAGTAGAGAGTGAATAGTAACCATTGTGTCTTTCATTTCTATGAAATGTCTTGCATTTTTTTAAACAAATTGATTTTTAAGGAATCTCTACACCCAACGTGGGGCTTGAACTCACAATCCCGAGGTCAAGAGTTGTACGCTCCACCCCCAAGCCAGGCAGGCGCCCCTGAAATAGCTTGCATTTTCAAAGGAACTTTTACAGGTGTTCTCTGAAACCCTGAAATAGCTTGCATTTTCAAAGGAACTTTTACAGGTGTTCTCTGAAACCCACAGCTCATGGGATGCAGTAGTCGGTGTCATGCACGTTTTCTAGGAAATCGAAGCTCACAGAAGCCATGTGACTTGCTCAGTGCCCCCGTGTCGCTTCGGCTGAGGCAGGCCCTCGGTCCAGAGCCTTTCACAGATGCTCCCAAGTTGCAAGGTGGCGCTGGGAACAGCGAGGGAAGCTGAGGGCTTCTCTCCGCCCACAGTGCCGATGGCCAAGTAAGAGTCTGGAAGCAAGCTCCCTCGAATTTTCTCTCCATTTCCTCTCCCGTCTTGCACATTTACTGCTAACTATGTGATGATTCGAAGAATTGTGCTGGGTACTGGCTCCAGCCTGTCTTGTTCAATAATCCTCTATAGGATTTCACTGTGTCTTTGGAGAGGCCTGGGTGTGGACCGAGAAGGGGCCTGCTGCCAGGTCCTGCACGTGCCGGCGGGGAGCGGGGGAGGGGGGGAGCTCTCTCCCCTCGCCCTCATCCTGGATCTGGCATTGGGAGCTCATAGGGCTCACAGCTGGGGGCGTGCTGGGAGGGCAGCGTTGTGTCTGGTTGAACATCATTATTCTAGGTCCGGGGGGCTCATTGACATTGCCCCGTGGCATGGGCAGATTCTCCTTTCTATCTGGGCTCAAGCCCCCCTTCCCCACTCTCTGTCCAGGTACAGCCTCGGCTTGCCCCTCCATGAGGGAGAGCTCGGACAGAGACCTTCCCTCCCTCTTCCCAGACCCGCTGTAACTCAGGGACTATTTTTACCCAGAGAAAGTAGTCTCTGAGGAACTGTGTGGGAAATGAGGGAATTTTCTCCTTGCCTTCGACACTGAACGTCTGTGTGCACTGGGGCAGGCAGTCTGTCTTTCTCATGTGGAGTTTCCAGCCCTGGAAGGTAGGAAATAGTCTGGCGACTGGGCTCATCAGGCCAATAAGAAAAATATTATATGCCACACCCATGCTGACTCAGTACCGACGGCTCATCCGCAGTTGCTGGCTTGGCCGTTTGCCTTCAAAAGGGTGTATCAGTGGATGGCAAGACACTCACGTTAGATGGATGGGCCACCAGACTGCGGGGCTGTCGGGAGGATAGGGATTTCCCTGTGGTTTTGAACCCATACTTGGTAAGCGAGGCAGGGTCTCATTGAGCGTACAGCTGGGTAGTGGCAAGGATTCAAACTTTTATTCCAAGAAAAAAGGACTGAATTTTTTTGGGCTTCAGACTGTAGGGTAGGCTAGCTTAGCAGGGTTTCCCCCGTCCTGTTTAGAAGGAACGATACACGAGAAGGTGCTGGCCAAAAGAACAGTCGGTTTTATCCTGGTCACACAAACATTGAAAAAGTGAGCCTCGTGTTGGACTAGTGTTCAACAGACACAACATCACTTGGCATTTGTGTGGCTGTTTTCCTCTGCAGAGAAACTTTGAAACTGGCACAAGGGGGGAAAGGTCTCAATATTGTCATTCTTGGGACGCCTGGGTGGCTCAGTGGGTTAAGCCTCTGCCTTCAGCTCGGGTCATGATCCCAGGGTCCTGGGATCGAGTCCCACATGACCTCGCTCGGCAGGGAGCCTCCTTCTCTCTCCACCTCTGCCTGCCTCTCTGCCTGCCTGTGTGTTCTCTCTCTCTCTCCTTCTCTCTGACAAATAAATAAAATAAAATATTAAAAAAATATATTGTCATTCTTACCATGAGGAAGGGTACAAGGGGTCTGATTGTGTGGGTGTGACAGAGCCACGGGACATGTATGTGTGTAAGTGGTTGAGAGCCCACGACAAAATGTCTGGATGCGGTCCCCGACGCTTGCATGTGTGCGTCTCAAATAAGTCGAGACAATCTATAAATAAAGAAAACTCCAGAGAGGGAACCTAGAAGATAAAGGCATAAAGAAATGTCCCTTCCTATTCCAGCTTTCCAGTGTCCACCCCTCCTGAAGGCAGGGACTGGTGGGGAGGGGGTGGGGCATTTCTGACGGTTTGGACGGTGCCTCGGAGTCCAGCAGAATCATGGAGGGTGGGGGGCATTCGTTGAGACAGAGAGCGCTGGACTCTTCTCTAGGATTTTCTGACTCCGTGGGTCTGGAATAGCACCCCAGGATCTGCATTTCTCACAATATCCCTGGAAACGCTAAACGCAGCTAATCGAGGGACCCCCACCTCGAGGACCACTGGCCCAGCAGTGTGTTGCACCAGAAAAAGGGGTGTGTTACTCACTGAGGGACACCCCCACTTCTGACACATCTGACTTCTCAACATTCGGAAGGTAGACAGATATTTACAGAACTGTCCACATTAACAAAGACAACCTGAGATCAATCCCTTAGTCTCTCGACACGCAAGCCACATCGACGTTGGCTCTGATAATCAGGAAATGATAGGACTCTGCTGTCCTGCGTTCTGGTTCTCTAAGAAAACGGCTGGGCTACAAAATTGTTGACATTTTATTCTTAACTTAATTAGTAACATTTTGTTCTTAAATTATTAACATTTGTAACAGGTTCGTTTTCTACCTACCCCTGGCAGAATAGGTGGGAAGCAAACTCTGGATCCTGGGCTTTGTGATAGAGCAGAGAAACTCAGAGTTCACGTCTCCTGGGTGGAGCCGTTCGGATGGTGCTGGGAAGGAGCCGGGACACCCGGGGAGGGGACTGGGCCAGAGGAGGAGGCAGCCATCCGGTGGCGAGCTTAATTAATCCTCCCCCACAAACACGCTTCCCCTTCTCAGAATCATTCCGGACTCCTTTCCCTTGCACTCCACACGCATTCTGGCCGCAGATGCTGACTGCTCTGCCTTCAAAATCGATCCGGAGCCTGACTCCTCCTCGCACGGACAGATCTCTCTCTGGTGCAACCCACCATCTCCTCTCGGGTGATTGTGCAGTTGCTTTGTTACTGGTCTTCCTGCCTTTTTGCTCTTGCTACCCAACCCCAACCATCTATTCTCCATACTGGGGGCAGATGGATGACTCCAGTTCTCAGGTCACAGCGCAGCGCTCCTATCCTCTCTGGTGGCTTCCCCTTGCACTCAGAACGAGAGCCAGAGTATTCACGTTGTTCGGAGCCCCCACCATCAGATCTGATTGCTCGCTTCTTCCCTCTGAGCGCGTCTCCCAGCAGTCGTTCTTGTTCTTTCTCCAATCCACAACGGAAGTGTTTGCCTCAGGGCCTTTGCACTGACTCTCCCTCCTGCCTGGGATGCGCTTCCCCCAGAGACCCAAAGGGCTCTCCCTCACCTGCTTTGATCCTTGCTCACTTGCTTTCCTTGATTGCCCTTTTGGAAATTGCAATTCCTTTCCTCACTCTTGCTCCCTCTTTTTCCCATTTCTGGACTCCCCCCCTCCCCCGGCATAGCTGTTACCACTATCTCATAGACGTACTTAACTTTTAAACTTTATAATCCATCTCCCATGGCAAGAAAGTTAAAACCCACAAGTAGGAATGCCCTCCTGTCTTGCTTACAGGGCCTGCCAGGTAGCAGGTGCTAATAAACAATGTGTTGAATGAATTCGATGTCAAGCGTAAGGGGAGGTAGAGCATGGCACGAGGGCACCGGGAAGACCACACAGGAGAGGAGAGGAAGACGGAAGGTGAGGTCTGTGACAGGGAGCTGGTAGAAAACCCACTCACCTCATTGATTTCGGCAACCAAAATGCTGCACATGGACCCTGAGAACCCAGGAAGCGTGTACACTAAGGTCCTCTGATGTTTTTCTCCCTCTCTGTATTTCCTCGTTTTCCTTCGGCTACTTCAGGTAGGCAGCTGGCTCTGCATTTCACGGCCTCCGACAAGCTCTGGGACTGGCAGATTGTGGGGATAGCGGCAAGACGCTGGCCCTTGTTTCTGAAGGCCTCATCCCATAAGAAAACTGAAGAACGTTCACAACGGAAGAGAAAGGGAGGAGCAGGTTGGCTTGGAAGAAGACAGAGGGTCCCTTGGCATGGGCACGGGGTGCCTCTTCCTCATATCCCAGCATTAGCAATGATTCTAGAGCCCAGGCCTGGTTAAGGGTGCAGAAAAGTCCAGGGATGGCTGCGAACGTGCTCCCCACTCCTTAGCTGCCTCCCCGGCTTTCTCCCACGTTCCAGAGGCACCTTGTCAACGTATTCACGTCCTCATGCCCTTCAGTCTTGCCCTACCCACCCCGACTCTCATTTGGCTTCTGCCCTTTTGCCTTCATCAAAATCTCTGGTAACTTCCAGGCTGGATTCACATCCGTCCTTCAACTGGATGTTTGGTGGTGGTGGTCAGATACACTCAGCATAAAATCTACCATTTTAACCACCCTGTTCAGCGGCAGGAAGTGAGTTCGCGCGGCTGTGCAGTCGACACCACGGTCTACTTCCAGAACTTTCTCAGGCTGCCCAACTGAAACTCTGCCCCCATTAAACACTAATGCCCCGTTCTCGCCCCCAGCCCCCCACACCTCCATTCCTTCCGTCTCCGTGACTGTGACGGTTCTAGAGCCTTCATGTGAGTGGAATTGCGCAGTATCTGCTGCACGAGCGGTATCTTGTGACTGGTTTATTTGTGACTTAGCGTATTTTGTCTTCAAGGTTCATCCCACTGTGGCATGTCAGAATTTCATTCCTTGGTTGAGCTGAGCAACATTCCGTTGCGTGAACACCGTATTTGCTGATCCGTCTGCCCACGTCTGGGTCACTTTCACCTTTCAGCTAATTCACAGCGTAGACACACAAACGCGTGTGTACAAATACCTGCTCGAGTCTCTGCTCTTGGATCTTTGGGGTATAGACCTGGGAGTGGAATTGCTGGATGATACGCTCGTTCTGTGTTTAGCTGGTTGAGGAATCACCCTACCGTTTCCCCAGGAGCTGTACCACCTTACACTCCCGCCAGGCGTGCACGAGGGCCCCCGCTCTCCACACCCTCCCAACACTCACTATTCTCATTTGTTTTTTCCTTTCAATGATAGTCATCCCAGCGGATGGGAAATTGTTCTACATGACTTTTCCATGGCATTTGATTTGATTTTATGGACATTTCCTTCAAAAAACCCACTTTCTCCATTTCCTACATGCTTTCTGGGTTTTCTTTTGTGCTTCTCTGCTTGTCCAATGTTAGCATTGCCCGGGCCGCATGTAAAGTCTCTCACTACATGTATTCACACACTCCAGATATTTGTTACTCTACATGCTCAAGTACTCCAGATACTCCATATAACTCATACTCCATATAATTCATACAGTCCATATATCCCTACATCCCATATACTCCTAGCATCCATATGACTCATAGAGTTCATATAACTCGTGTAATCTGTGTAACTATATTCATACTCTCCATATACTTGTACACTCCATATAACTCATGTCCTCCTTGTAATGCATATGATTATCCTTTGAATAATGATAATCAATTAATTTTAAAATCAGGACTGTGGCTTTTAAAAACAGCACCATTTAAGAATAGGTACTCCATATGTCTAACGAAATGAGATAGTGTCTCCTGGACAGCTCAGTCGGTTAAGCACCTGACTCTTGGTTTTCGCTCAGGTGATGATCTCGTGGGTCATGGGACTGAGGCCCCTTCAGGCTCTGCACTCAGTGGAGAGTCTGTTTGAGGCTTCTCTCCCTCTGCCCCTCTCTCCACTCATGTTCTCTCTCTCTCTCACACATGAATAAATAAATCTTTAAAAATCAGATAATACAGGAAGGTTTTGGTGTGAAGTCTCCTTCCCATCCCGGTCTCCCAGGTTCCCCAGGTCTTTATCTCAGAGGTAACCCCCAGTTACGGGTTTCCTTGCATTACGCCCAACTATGCTTGGCATTCACAAGCCTTTATAAATACCCACACGCCCCCTCCTTTTTTTAAACAAATGGTAACACCTTGTTCTGCACCTGAATTTTTTCACTGTGTAGTATATCTGGGAAATTGTTCCATATCAGTACCTGGAGAGCAGCCTCATACATCTTCATGGCATAGCCAGCCCTGCTTCAACTTCCCACCCAAGAGCCTGGGATGGCAGAAACACATAGGCTGCAGCAAGGACACATTTTATCGGAAATCTTCCGTTTTATTTGCCTTCCATGCCAATGTTTGGTTCGGCTTCCCGGTGCATCTGTGCTTATTTCAATATAACAATCATGTTTTTTAAAGTGATGCTCTGGGAGGAAGGACTTTGTTCATTCTGAGACTTTATACACCTCGTCGGGCACATGTACCTGCTTGGACACATAGACATGACATCGGAAGGTCGTCCCAGTGACCTTGTGAGGCAGGCAGGGCAAGGATGATTGAGCCCCTTCTGGGAACGAGGTGGCCCTCGGCAATGTCGAGGGAGCTGCCCCAGGCAAGTCCGTGGGGGCACAGCCAGGAGGCACCGGCACCTGACAACATGTCACACTGCCTCTCCGGAATCAGAGGAAAGTGGATGGAAACCAGGATCTAGAAAACAAAGTGCAGCAGGGTTTACATAGGAGGGATACTTGCCTAGCATGCTTTGCCGAGTGTGGGATGAAAGCCCTAGCTAATAGGGCAGGAAATGAGACCAGTGCTCTTCTATTTTAAGGAGCCCCAAAGTACTGAGCTTCAGTGTGAGACTAGTCTGGACCAGTTATGGACTGAATTGTGTGTCCCCCAAATTTGTAGGTTGAAGCCCTTACCCCCCGACCAGTACCCCAGAATGTGACTGACTGTATTTGGAGACGGAGCCTTGGAAGAGGTGATTAAGTTAAAATGCGGTCATTGGGACGGGTCTGAATCCAGCATGACTGGTGTCCTTGTTAGAAGAGGAAATTTGGGCTCGAAGAGAACGAGAGACACCAGGAGTGCTGGTGTGCAGAGGAAAGACCGCACGAGGACGCGGGGCGAAGGTGGCCATCTTCAACCTGAAGAGAGAGCCTCTGGAGAAACTGACCCTGCCGTCACCATGCTCCTTGACTTCCAGCCTCCAGAACTGTGAGAAAATAAATTTCTGTTGTTTCAGCTCCCCCAGTCTGTGGCACTTTCTTACGGCTGGTTGAGCAGATTAGCTCAAAAGCTGTCTTTAATTCCTCTATTAGCCCAAAGGCTGTCTTTTATTCCTCTCCGTGTGAATTTCCTAACACCCCTCCAACCCCCGCCCCCTCTGCCCCAAACAATGTGGTTCCTTTGGATAAGGCTGGGCTGAGCATTCATTCATCATTCGGTGTTGACTGCACCTGTCCCGTGCCGGGCCAGTCTGGGCACGAGGTTCGCATCAGTGGCCGCCGCCAAGCCTCTGTTATCCTGGAGTTTCCAGATCTTCTCCTGTCTCCTCTCCTGGCTCCAAAGGAATCTGCGCTTCTGGCTTCCTCCCCAGGTGAGCTACTGCAAACATCTACCAGGGCAAAAGGGGGAAGAGGTGCCATCCAGAGTAAATCCAATGACCCAGATCATGATTTATAGATGGATCCAAATGTTTGTTTGTTCTTGCTTTCACAAAGAAGCTTCTCTTGTCCATGGCCTTGCTGAACACGGGCGTGCGAGTCAGAGTCACTGAGGTGGACTATGGTTATGCCTCGCCTCATAGGGAGAGCGGTTCAGAGCACGGAGCTCAGCCGGTCTGGAGGCTGGCCGGCTCTGACGACGCCCCAAGCTATTAATTTCCTTGTGGGTGTTTGTGTGTGCTCAGAAACCACCCGGATTCAGAGAAGGGCTAGGATCCTCCCAGCACGGGTGAGGACCGCTTCCCCTCTTGGTGGGAAGAGTGAATGGCTGAGGTGTGGGGTCAGCCTCTCGGGCCAACGGCAGCACCCCCGTCACCCCAGCTTCCCAAGTCCTTTAAGCTACCGGGAGCCAGAAAAAGCTAGCGTCACTGCGAAGCCCAGCCGTGACTCATCTCATCTCCCCAACTTCGCTGTCCAAATGTGCTCTCTGGACTTTCTCAGGCAAGCCCGAATGGCTCATTGCAGACACCCATCATTAACGTGCCTTTCACGCCTCTTAATTCCCCCCAGAGCTTTCACAATCATCGCCAACCCGAGCAGGGTGTTCTTCCCAGAGAAAGACATTCATCACGACCGTACCCAACCTCCGTCTCCAGTGCGGGGAATTACTTCAATTGCCAATGGGAAGAAGGAGCCAACAGGTATCTTTAAAGAGGCTCTACCCACCGGAGGATCGAAAAGAAAATATCCCCTTTGAGCATTTAGTCACACACATCAAAGGAAACAACACTTTCAATCTTCATTTGCATCGTACAAGCATTAGATGTGGTCCAGTTACACTGAGCTCCGCATGAAAAGGCAGAAGTGCCAGTACTTTCCAAGCCTTGACGGAGACAGAGAGAAAACGCAGCCAGGCAAATAATATATCACCCTGCCAAGGCATTTTCCATTTTTAAAAGGACAGAACAATTTTACATTATTTCTGGAGCCTCTTTGCAGCAAATATCCCTTGACATTCAGCTAGCACCCCGGCCGGCCCCCGTTCCCAGTCTGCTGCTCCTCTGTGCTGGGGACCACATTGTGCCTTTCGGTCCGGGAGCTCCAGACATGAGCAAGGCAAGTGGCCAGGGGTTTGGAGCCCCGGCAGACAGAGGCTGGCTCTGCAGAAGGGGAAGGGGAAGACATCGCCCTGGTGGAAAGAACGTGGCGTTTCAGGTCACCTAGAGACGCTGGATGGAGAACCCACATGCCGGCCGCAGAGCTGCGGGGATGGAAGCGCGAGGCAGGCTTGGGGTTCTTCGGCGATAAAACAATGAAGTGCGCTTGCACTTGACGGGAAGGCCTCTTGGGGAAGCGGAAAACGGCCACCAGTTCTAGAATAATTAGCACCAAATGACCTCTAGTTAGAGTGACAAATGAATGCGTTTTCCCGATCTGGAGAAGTGGAATTGGGCTGTTAGGTAGAATTTTCCAAATTGTTCTTTCTGAGGTGGTGTGTGGCTCCCTCCTGGCCAAGTATGAGGTCTTTTGTCAGAGGGCGAACTGTGGGTTTTATTGTTTCCAGTCCTCGGCCCCGGCTGGTCTGAAAAATCTCGGGGTGCTGAACGATTAAGTCCAACCTGCCCTCGGAAACGTTAGTCAGCGGGCAAAAGGAAACAGCCCAACACGGAGGCAAAAGAGCAAATTGACTTTATCTGTGAGTGATTATGTTTGACAAGATGAAAAAAGGAAGAAATCTTTTGTCACGGAGGAAAATTGTACCTTGAGAAATCTCTGCCCAAGTCTTAAGACTCTGCTTTACGCGGTTCGAATTAGAAAGGAAATAATCCCAGCCCCCTTTCTCTCCCAAATAAAGAGCAGAGAAGCAACACTTCATTTTTATACATGTACTACAGCGGAGTTTCAGAAATCAGATCAGGAGTTCGCAGTCTACTCCAGCCGGCACTTCCATTAACTAGCAAATTCTCTTTCGAGAAACCTATTTTTGAATTGCTATTTACTACTAAAAGTTTAATTTTTCCTTTAAGTATTTGTCACACATGCAGTCAAATTCTTTGTGGGTGGGATAGCAAGGCAGATGGGATTCCTCTCCAATAAGAAGGAAGAGCCAATTTTCACTCAGAAAGGGTGAAAAGATCAGGACTGTTGGAATCATTCTTCTGATTTCACATTTATCTTGTACCCGCAAGCATCACAGTCTGCTGAGAATTGGAAAGAAGGCGTCGCAGGCAGGGAAACAAACTGTTTTGACTCAATCAATGACTCAAATTTGACTGCTTACATTTTTTTCCTTCACTAATTAAAAACAAAATTAACCTTCTTTTTAAAAAATTCCGAACTCTTTTTTCTATTTTACACAATCTTCTCTCTGGTATCCATGAGACTAACTCTCTCAGCTCCCACAAGTCTTTGCTCAAATGTCGATTTCTTTCTTTTTTTATTTATTTAAGTAATCTCTATGTCCAACATGGGACTTGAACCCACAACCTGGAGATCAAGAGTCTCACACTCTTCCGACTGAGCCAACCAGGCGCCGCCCCTCCCCCTCCCTATGGCTCCTAGTGTTAATTTCTTTTCTTTTTTTTTTTTCAATATTTTATTTATTTATTTGACAGGGAGAGATCATAAGTAGATAGAGAGGCAGGCAGAGAGAGAGAGAGGGAGGCAGGCTCCCTGCTGAGCAGAGAGCCAGATGCGGGGCTGGATCCCAGGACCCTGAGATCATGACCTGAGCCGAAGGCAGCGGCTTAACCCACTGAGCCACCCAGGCGCCCCACCTAGTGTTAATTTCTTAATGATGTCTTCCTCGATGGTTTCTACTTGTCAGCACCACGCTCTAACCTGCTGAGCTAACTGGCCTTGGACCTGACCATTTCTATTTGAAACTACATCTCCCCAGCACTGGTGTTTCTGATCCTTTTTGACCTGCTGCACATTTTATTTTTCCCGTAACGCTTATGGAGTTCCCACATCCTATAGATTTTCTTTATTATGTTTATTGCCTTCACTTGAAGGTGAGCACCAAGAGAGCAGAAATCCATGTTTTTTTGTTCAGAGATGTACTTCCATTGCACAGAGCGGTACTTGTCACTTAGTAGGATGCTCAATAAATATTGAAGCCCTGTATCAGAGAAAATTGTCCAAGATTTGGAAAGGAGCAAGCCTGTCCATTCAGCAAAGTGTTGGGCTTTGCCTGGAGGACCCTCTGGGAGGATGTGATTCTATCAGAATGAACACCTTTAACTGCCTTTCTGTGGACGGGGTAAAAGCAGAAAGCTGAGAGGAATGCAGATGATTCCTGCCCGTAGACGCGACTGCCTTCTGCCCTATGGAAAGGAGGACCCCACACGTGGAACTTTATTGCCCTAAAAGATACGCACCACTTTTGCTTCTTCTAGCAAGCATTCTTGCTTGTGTATAAATATGCCTCTGTTCTTCAAATTCTCCTTCCAGCTGGGGTCAGTATCTTACTGGTTCCCTCGTAATCTAAAGAGCTCAAGACAGTTCTTGACACAGACTCTCTTTATATTTGTGCGGGAGTCATGATTTTTATAAGCTTTTTGAAAATTATAAGCGAGTAAAAAGGTGAATTATACTCCCTGCCCTAGGGAACCTTAGCTAGTCCCGTGGTTTTAGGCACCGTGGAAGGTTGATTTCTCTCTGATTTGTATCTCCAGCCACAACCTCTCTGTGCCCCACATGCACCTATCCTTGTTGCCTTCTTAATGTCTCCACTTGGCTCTCTGACAGGCATTTCAGAATTATCATCCTAAATGGGATTCTGGATGTCTCTCTGAAACTTGCTCCTCCTCAGTCTTTAAGGGGCAACACTTACCAACTCCATTGCTGAGGCCGATATCCTAGGAGTCTAACCTTGGCCCCAACTGTGGTTGCTTTGGCACGTGGCAGCTCAGACAGTTGAGTAGATGTGACAGATCACAAATATTCAAAGCTGAAATATTTACTAACTTGTCCTTTACTGAAAAAAATTTGCTAATCCTTAGACTGAATAATGGCCACCAAAGATATCAGGTCGTAATCCCTGGAACCTATAAATGTTACCTTGTTTGGAAAAAGGGTCTTTGCCAATGTGATTAAATTAAGGATCTTGACACGGGTGAGATGGTCCCGGCTTATGGGGGTGGTCTGTAAATGCTGTCAGAAGTGTTCTTGCAAAAGAGAAGCAGAGAGAGATTCTCTGTCTCTCTGCCTGCTTGTCTGTCCGTCTGTCTCTCTTACACATACACAGACACACACACACACACGGGAGAACAATAGGAAGATGGAGCAGAGTTTTGAAGATGCTGGCCTGGAAGACTGGAGAGATGTGGCCAGCAGCCAATGCCGACGGCCACTGGAATCTGGAAGAGGCAAGGAATGGATTTTCCCTAGAGCCTCCAGAGGGAGCACAGCCCTGCCAACACCCTAATTTTGGCCCAGTGAAATGGATTTTAGACTTCTGGCCTGCAGAATTGTGAGAGAATAAGTTTCTGTTGTCTTCAGTCACTAGGGTGACTTGTTACAGCAGCCACAGGAAACTAATACACTTGTTTGAGCCACCATCAGGTCCCGACTGCCATCATCTCCTGGCGAGCCTCTGGGCTTCCTCTCTGACCCTCTCGCAGCCTGTTCTCCACCTCATGTCCTGGTGATTTTTTGAAAACACCACTGAGATATACTCCCAGCTCAACACCCACCATGGACTTTCTAGGATGTTGGAATAAAATCCAAAGATTTCACCATGGATTCAAAGTTCTGTGGGATCTGGCCTCAGAGTCCTCTTTGGAGTCACGTCCCGCACTCTTCCCGAATGGCCTCGTCACAGCTCCTCCCACACACCAAGTGCGCACTGGCCTCAGGTCTTTTGCACTTTCTGCTTCCTCTGCCTAGAATGTCCTTCTACCCCTGCCCATAACTGCATGGCTCCCTCTCACGTCCTTCAGGCTGCAGAGACCCCGTCCTATCTAAAAGAGCACCCTCAACGACCCACCCTCTTATCCTACTTCATTTTTCTTCAAGGATTGATCGTTTTCTAACCTTCAATCATATGTTTCTTTATCATCTGTCTTTCCTACTTCCATGCCAGCTCCATGAAGGACGGCATTTTTTCTGTTTTGTTCACCGCTGTATCCCCAGCACCAAGAACCAGGGCCTGGTACACCGTAGGCACCTGGAAAATATTTTTTGGATGAATGCACACGAAAGAGATTGAAACCATATCAAAAGAAGAGGAAGCCTTACTTCTGTTTTCTGCTTTAGGTTCAAAGGAAACTATAGGTTTCTTGTTATCTTTCCAGAAAACTTTTCTGTATGTGCTAGAATATCTAAATGGGCAACAGGGGTTAGAGCTGTGTACCTCCAAGAGTAGTATACATCTGTGCCCGGTGACTTACTCTGTTCCCATTTGACAGTTAAGCTGGAGAAACTTACATAACGGCACTTGGTGACAGACACCCCCATCTTTTTAATGGCTGTGTAATATCCCACAGCTTCATACTTAAAGAAAAATAAACGCTCACTTCATTTGGAACATGGAGAACTTAACGACAGATAAATGCTGTGGCCAATCCACGCTGTGTTTCTGGGCTCCGGTGGATGGCATGGGCTGGTTTTTCTCCGGTGTTTCTGGGTGCCCATCAGAGATCACAGTACTGATACCTACCTCAGCTGCTTTCTCCTTTAGGTGTTTTGACAGGTCATTTTACTTTCAACGACTGAATAAAGTCTCCTTAGAAGACGGAGAGTCAAAATAAATTGCATTGGAGAATGCTGATGCTGATAGGAAAACAAAGAAAACAGAACTCAGGAGCCTTCTGGATGCTCTGTCCAGCCTTCAGTGGTGGCCAGGCGGTGATGAGCAAACTTACCATTTCTATTCCCTCCTGGAACCATCCAAACAGAAAAGGAATGTGCAAGCAGGGGGTTTGCGTGGTAGACACTAAGGGCATTCGCCTCTCCCTCCAATCAGACTGCTTGCTGCCCGCAAGTCCTTGCTCTCTGGGGAGTTTGGGAACCCTACTAATGTCTCTCTGGGTCCAGGAAGCAGAGCTAGTGTCCTGGTCTCCTAAATCTGTTAGCTTCAGGAGTCATACCTCACTTTGCATATGCGCCCTTCTGAACCAGCCAAACCTATCTCTTTAACCTTCTCCCTCTTTTAAAAAAAGAAGGCATTTTTGGTACCAAGTTCAAATTCAATAATAATAATAAAAAAAGACTGGTTGGGCTATAATACCAGAAGGCTCAAGAGGGAGAGAAGATAATTTAGTTTCAATTAATTATTTTAAGATTTTAAAAAATTTTTAAAAAAAGATTTCATTTATTTGACAGAGAGATAGAGAGCACAAGTAGGTAGAGCGGCAGGCAGAGGGAGAGGGAGAAGCAGGCTCCTTGCTGAGCAGGGAGCCCAATGTGGGATTCGATCCCAGGACCCTGGGATCATGACCTGAGCTGAAGGCAGCTGCTTAACTGACTGAGCCACCCAGGCACCCCTTAAGATTTTATTTTCAAGTTATCTCTATACCCGATGTGGGGCTCAAACCTACAACCCTGAGACCAAGAGTCACATACTCTATGAACTGAGCCAGTCAGGCACTCCATGACTTTAGTTTTTTTTTTTTTTCTTTTTTAAAGATTTTATTTATTTATTTGACAGAGAGAAATCACAAGAGAGGCAGGCAGAGAGAGAGAAAGGGAAGCAGGCTCTCCGCTGAGCAGAGAGCCCGATGTGGGACTCGATCCCAGGACCCTGAGATCATGACCTGAACTGAAGGCAGCGGCTTAACCCACTGAGCCACCCAGGCGCCCACGACTTTAGTTTTAAAGGGAAAGTCCAGAAAACACTGGATGGATTTTTTTTTTTTTAAAGATTTTTATTTATTTATTTATTTGACAGAGAGAGATCACAAGTAGACAGAGAGGCAGGCAGAGAGAGAGGGAAGCAGGCCTCGCCGCCGAGCAGAGAACCCGATGTGGGACTTGATCCCAGGACCCTGAGATCATGACCTGAGCCAAAGGCAGCGGCCTAACCCACCGAGCCACCCAGGCGCCCTGGATGGATTTTTTTAAGTAAGGCATGAAGCTGAGATACATCCTGTCAAAGGCATCTAGCTTTAACTCCAAGGAGGGTCCATGGAGAGCAGGTGCCCTCAGGTCTGTTTCATGTAATAGCTGGTTAATGTAGAAAGGTTTTACGACTAAAAGAGTTGTTTAAACAACATCTCTTGAAATCCATTACGTTTCCAATGAGCTGAAATGTAGCCCTAGTAGCTCTGAAGATCCCAGTATGTGGAGACCCTCTGACAAGTCTGTGCTCTTGCTCCCTGAGAGTATATCCTGGAGCTGATGGCTGAGATGCTGTGTACAGAGGCAGGCGGGGTGCAAAGAGGAGCAAAGAGAAAGGAGGGTTTGCAGGCTTGGGAAAACGGAATATCTAGGGAAAGGTTGGTTCTAACAAAGCTTACAAGTTTTCATCATGTTTTATCTTATAAAGGCAAGAGGGATATGGGATCGCCTGTATTATTTCTTAAAACTGCATGAGAATTTACAGTGATCTTGAAATAAAAAATTTAAAGAAAAGAGCAAGAGGAGAAACTTTTTGGAAGTAGAACTTTGGGACAGTATTATTTTTAACCATGCAGCTTTTAACAAGGCACAGGCAGAAGGACTCCTTTCTTTCTTGTCCTGTGTTGGGAAAGAGTGAGCAGGAGCCTTTAAGCCTCTGAAGGAGCTCAGTGCATGCTTTTCTCTGTCAACTCGGTAACATGGAGTCCCAGTAACTTCTGGTTTAAGGAGGCAAGTCTTAGTACTCTTATTATCTTTGTCAACTGCAATGATAAGCAAGTGCTTTCATTACTGCAGAACGCTGACCAGGAAAGAATAGCCTTTTACAATTATTTTTGAGGTGAAAAGTAACAATTTAATATTCACCTGTCCTTGGACAGTAGTATTCTTTCCTTAAAGAACATTGCTGGCCAAAATGGGTGAGGATTCAGAGGGTTAGGGTGTCCAGCATATTTTCTGACTCCTCCCCTTCTTAAATAGGCTCATTTAGCCAGTTTCTAAGTGGTGTTTCCCATACTGTAAATGCTCACATGTTGGAAACAAGCAAAGACAGACACCTGTTGTTACGGACTGAATATTTCTGTGCAACCCCCGCCCCTGCCCAAATTTGTAGGTTGGAGTCTTACACCCCAGGTGGTGGTATTAGGAGGTGGGGCTGTGGGGAGATGAGATCGGATGAAGTTGTGAAGATGGGGCCTTGTGATAGGGTTAGTGCCCTTTTAGGCTTGCTTCGCCTCTCTGCTTTCCACAGTGGGAGGAGGTACGGTGATCTCAGACTTCTAAACTGTGGGAAATAAATTTCTGTTGTTAGAAGCCACCAGTTGCCTGTACCTTGTTGTAGGAGCTTGAAGTGACTGAGACTCCAGCACAGCCAACCAGCCACACCCCACCCCTAACATCAGCCACACCCCACCCCTAACATCTCATACTCTGGGTCAGCAGTTCTCCAACCCATTTGTTTCAGGATCCCTTTACTCTTAAACATTATTAATGACCCCAAAGAACTATTACTTTATTTTATTTTTGTAAAGATTTTATTTACTGATTTGAGAGAGAGAGAGAGAGAGAAAGAGCATAGAGGGAGAAGCAGACTTCTTGATGAGCAGAGAGCCTGACGCAGGGCTCGATCCCAGGACCCTGCGATCATAACTTGAGTTGAAGGCAGACACTTAATCGACTGAGCCACCCAGGCACCGCCCCCCAAAGAACTTTTATTTGTGATATGTTTATTTTTATTAAATATTTATTGATTTATTTTAGAGAGAAAGGGCATGAGGGGGGCAGAGGTAGAGGGACAGGGAGAGAGAGAATCTTGGGCAGACTTGGCACGGAGCACAGAGCCCCACGTGGGGCTTGATTTCAGGACCCAGATCACAACCTAAGCCAAAACCAAGAGTTGGGACCTTAACTGACCTTGCCACCCAGACCCCCTGTGATATGTTTATTTATAGCTTATGTACTATATAGAAATTTTAAAAATATTTGAGTTCATTTAAAAATAATAAACAACTACATATTAACATATGTATTTTTTTAAAATAAAAACAAAATTTTCCAAAACAAAAACGTTAAATGATGAGAGTGGCATTGTTTTACCATCCTGGACATCTCTTTAATACCTCACTTAATAGAAGACAGCTAGATTCTCTGACCTGCTCCTGCTCTCAGTCTGTTTTGATGTCATACACTATGTGGCCTCTGGAAAACTTCACTGTACACGCGTGAGAGGCTGATACAGTTATTAGGAAGACAGTTTTGACCTTGTAGATCCAGCGCAAGAGTCTTGAGGATTCCCCCACCTCTTCAGGTTTCCAGGCTGCGCTTTGAGAACTGCCATTTCTGTCCGAGTCTAGGGTGCTTCCCATAGGTGCTTTCCACCGCGACAGTCCTCCTTCTTTGAAGTTCTGGTGATATTTATGAGCTCTGTGTCCCCACGGCACCTTGACCTGCGACCTCCTGTGATTGTTTGTCAACCCCTGCTAGGCTGTGGGCCCAGTGGAGGGAGACACTCAACTTTATTTTATTCACCTTTATATCCTCAGGAACGAACACAGTGTCTGACCTCCATTAGGCATCGGATAAATTCACGTTTTAGTCTAAATACATGTTTTAATTTTAAAAGCTGTATATTAACTGGGGCGCCTGGGTGGCTCAGTCGTTAAGCATCTGCCTTTGGCTCAGGTCTTGA
This sequence comes from Meles meles, assembly GCF_922984935.1. Lineage (NCBI taxonomy): Eukaryota > Metazoa > Chordata > Mammalia > Carnivora > Mustelidae > Meles > Meles meles. Next base: position 212,679,498 of record NC_060066.1, on the reverse strand, counting down.
TCCCAGTTTCTGGAATTGAGCCCCGGAGCCTGGCATTGGGCTCCCTGCTCGGTGGGAAGCCTGCTTCTCCCTCTCTCACTCCCCCTGCTGTGCTCCCTCTCTAGCTGTGTCTCTGTCAAATAAACAAAATCTTAAAAAAAAAAAAAAAAAAAGCTGTATAGTTATGACTGTATTATAGAAAATAGGGACAGGAGAAAACAAAACTCCCCATCAGCCAAATATTATTTCTTGGGTGTATTTTGTATCGGTCTTTTTACAAAATGAAGTTTTTTGGAGCTAGTACCCTCATGTATATATAATACATGAACATCATAATTTTGAATAATTTTTTCCCCCTCACGTAGCAATGGTTAAGTTTTTCTTTTTGATGTCTGTGGCCCTAACACAACGTCCTAAGTAAATATCCAACATTAGCATGCTTAGGATGCTTCCAAATTGTTGTTGTAATAAATACAGTGATCCTGTGAGTACCTTCACACATACAGCTTTTTTGGCATTTAGTGTTATTTCCTTAGAATAGATTCCCAGAAGTAAGATTACTGGGTCAAAAGATGCAGACGTTTTTTATGGCTTTTAATACCTACAGTAAAATTGCTTTTCAAAAGGGTTATACTAATTTTCAATGCCACCAGCGCTTTCAGGAACGTTTCACTACCCCAATCGTCAACATAGGTACTATTAAGGATGTCGATCGATAAAGTATTGTACCCTAGTTGTCAAAATTTTGCATTTTTTGAGGCTCATAAAATTAAAGTTTGTTGAAGAGCGAGTGTCTAATACAAAACATTCTTTTGGGACATCTTTATTTCTGGAAAACTTGAGATTTGGGTACTTGTGAACACTAGAAAAAGAACGCATGTTGTTAGGACTGGCACAGAATTCACTTTGACATTCAGATCTCAACGCCCATATCCTCCAGCGGGGACCTTGCGCTGATTCTGCACAGCCGAGGGATGAGACGTTCCCACTGCCAGCCACACAAGACGCACCCAGAGGGGCTGGAGTTCTGCTTCTGCAACTTTTCTCCCCCCTCTAACTTGGAGGTGTCTGCCCTCTCCTTTGTTTCTGGCACCGCCTGCCCACGTGCGCGGGTGCTGAATTTCTCCCGCCGGAGGCCTCTCCCTCCCGGCCACCTCGCGTGGCTCCGGGCTGCTCCGTGCACCGAGCACCGGAGCGCGGGGCGGACTCGGACTTGCAGGGCAGCCGCAGCGGCGCGTCCGTCCCCCGCAGGAGGCTCCCGACCTCTTCCAGGCGGGCCTCCCCTAGGCGCGCGTGCGGCGGGCGCCGGCAGCTTCGCCGGGAAGAGCCCCGACCGTGCGCCCGGGACGGAAGGAGACTCGGCCTGTGTCGCCCTCCGGGCCGGCGCTGCTCCGAGATTGCCTCCGGCGGCCTCATCCTGGGACAGGCACTTATGAGTCATCGGCTCTGCGGGTCACATGGTCAACGTGACCAAAATAAAGTTTCAGTATTTTAAGCCGCTAGAAAAGGGGACAACGGAGCACACCGGAGGCGGGCAGCGGAAGGCGGGCACCGGCGGGCACGGGCGGGCCGGGCACCCGCGAGAGGGGCCGCGGCGGCGCGGGCGCCCGGGGTGGGGGCGGGGCGCCGGGGCCGGGGCCGGGGGGGAGGGGGAAGGGGCGGGGCCTGGAGAGACGCGCCCCTCCCCCACGGCCGGCAGCGACGCCCGGACTCCCGGGCCAGCCGGCTCCGAGCACGGCGCCCGGCCGACCTCCACCCCGAAGCCCCGGGCCCCGCTGCCGCCGGGTGGCGGCAGGCCGCGGGATTCCGGAGATCCCGCCGCGTCCTCCACTGCCACAGGGACCCCACGCGCCGGCAGCGGCTTCCCCGGGAACGTCCTTCAGCCCCGGGAGCACGCGGGAAAAGCCCCAGCGCACCAATGAGCGAGCGCCTTCCTCCTGACGGTCACGCTCGGGGGCGGGGCTTCCCTTCGCCGCTCCCGAGTTCCGGGAACCCCCTTTGATTGGTCTGGACGGCCTGGGAAACACTGTAGTAACGCCCAATCAAAGCGCCACGTCTCGGCCTCGAGGAAATATTCCGTGTCGGCTCTGTCCTAACTGGGCAGTTCTTTCCGGCTCTGGCCACTGGGAAGCTTTGTTTAGGTCTGGAAGGCGGGCTTTCCTGGGAGTGGGTGGGGAGGGGGCGTTGATTCTTGACCAATCCTTTCATTCCGTTGGGTGGTGACCAGCCAATGGGCCGGGCGGATAGGACGCTCCTCCCGGAGAGTAGTGAGACCCCTGGTGCGGGGCGATTGGTGGCGGGCACTATGAGTGGCAGCCGTACGGCCCAACAGGCGCAGTGCGTGGGCCGCGGGGCGGGGCCAGGGCGGGTGCGCGGCGGCGGCGGGGTGGCTGGGCCGGCGGCGGCGGCGGTACGAGGCGCGCGCTCGGGGTCCCGGTCGCGAGGAGGAGGAGGATGTGGCGCGCGGAGGGGAAATGGCTGCCGAAAACAAGCCGGAAGGTAAGAGCCGGCGCGTGAGGGGCCGGGGACGGCGCGGCGGGCGGCGGGACCCGGCCCCGCCGGACATCCCGGGCATCGGCGGCGCCGGGCGGGAGCGCGGGGGCGCGGCGGCGGCGGCGGCGGGCGGGCGGGCGCCCCGGGCCGGGGAGGGGGCGGTGGGTGGGGGGGCGGAGCGCGGCCGGGTCCTGAGGTGACTCGCCGGGCGGCGGAGCGCGGCGCCGCACACCCCCACCCGGGGGCGGGCTGGGGCCGGAGGGGCGGGGGGCCGGCGGGCGGGGGCCGGGCCCAGCGAGGAGGAGGAGCCGGCGGAGGGAGGGCCGGCGCCTCCCCCACCCGGACCGGGCATCCCCGCCGCTCCAGGGCCCGGCGCGGCCCCCGCCCCCCGAGCCGGGCTCGGTGGGGGCCGCGGGGCGGAAAGTTTATCCGCCTCAGGCCCCCTCCGGCCCCGCGCCCCGCTGCCCCGGGCCGGTCCCCGTCGGGGGCACGGTCGGCGCTCAGCCCCGCCGCCGGTGGCTCTCGGGCGGCAGGGCCAGGCGGACTCAGTCCAGCATCACCCTGGAGCCCCGTGGGCGCCTCCCAGAGCCGGCGGGGGTCCCCGTGCTTCTCCCCGCCAGGGGGACCCCCTCCTGAGCGTCCCCGGGCAGAAGGGCCTCGTGTGACCCCTCCCCCTTCCCTGCCTGGGAAGGGGGCCTGCGCAGCATCCCCGCCCCTAGCAGCCGTTCCCATCCTACTCCTGCCCTTGCACCCCTCACAGCCAGGAGGGTGGGGTCTCCGTTTCTATGGCAAGTGAGGCTCTCCATACTCCCTTGCCCTTTACCTTCTGTGACCCTGATCCTTCTTTGGCAGAGGGGTCTGTCTCAACCTCCCGTCTTCTGTGCAATCTTCTGGGGCCTCTGCACACCATCTACTGACCCTTTAAGCCAGGACAAGGGGACTCGGGCTCCCCCTGTTCTTCTCTCACCCAGAGGGTAGTGGGGGCCTGTGCAGCTCTGAAGTCATTTCTAAATAGGAAAGCAGATACTTCTTACAGATTAGGCATACTCTCTGCACACTTTCCCGGGTTAGGGTGAGCTCATTTCCTGAATACCCTTTGAGTTGCCCTCTTTTTCTTAGGGGAGAAACTGGACATTCTAGTGCTCCTTTCCCCATTTGGCCAGCTCCCCTAACATGTTCTCTGTCTTCAGAGTTTCTTGTCTGGGTGAGGCTAGGGGCCCTGATCAGATGTAGGGCAGGGCTTCCATTGTGCCTAGTACTCGGCTAAGGGGGATACGGTGATCACCCAAGGGCCTGTTTTTGCTTCCATTTCACTCTTGCCTCTGAAATAGGGACGGCGTTCACCAGTTGACGCTTCCCCACCAAGAACGTGGTATTGTGCCGTTGTTTTTTGGTGTTCCCATCACTGTCTTCTGTGCAGTTAGAACCTGACTTTGTACATCCTGCATTCAAGAGTTTTTGAACCTTCCCTGGAAATAAACTTCCCATTTCTTTTTTAAGAGAACCCATATCCTCCTTATGGCTTCTGTTTCCCAGTCAGCCATATTTAGTGAGCCTGTTACCTTGACTTTTTCTGATTTTCTTAAATTGTATTCATGTTGGCTGGGTAAGAAGAAGCCATATGCCTTTCCATCTAGAAAAGGGAGTGTAGACACTCATGTCGCCCACGTGCCGTTCGGGAAGGGGTTGCTAGTGTGCTTCTTGTTGTACTAGAACCTTCCTTTGGCCTCGTGTTGTCTCTCATGGGATCTGAACATTTTTTTTAATCTTGTAGCTTTCAGGTGAAGGGGAAATTTGGGTGCTTTCTATTTTTTTTTGGACTGCTCTGGTTCTCTTTTGGCGAAAAACACGATGCCATGCATTTGTTTGTATATATACACATGTAGGTATGCGTTAAAAGACAAAATCACATCTGTCACTTACACACCATAAGTTGGAAGGGTTACATGGCTAGCTCTGCATTCTGCGTGTACGTAGGGACCTTGACGTGTACCAGTATGAATATATATTACTGTTGTTGGTAACTCTTCAGGTTTAGAAGATTCAGAAAACTCATTGATAAATGGCCAATTTTTACCACTCTCTCATTTGTCATTTGTATTGTACTGAATAAGCAGAATGACATCCTGAATGTTCACCAAGTCCCCGAATACAAGAAGTGTACAGCCTTGCTGATGCACACCCAAACTTAGGCATTCTGAATTCAGGGGCAGTAGTCTCTGCTTGATTTTTCGTAGGATGAAAAGTTCTCATCTTGATGTCTTTACTGCTGGGTATGGGAAAGAGGTTTCATGTATTTGGGGCATCAATAGGAGGGGATAAGAGTATGTATTTCTGTGACAGAACTAGGAATGAGCAGCCATAAATATGTCGCTGTTTTATTTTGGCCATTTAAATAATTGAGAGAGGTTGTACATGTTAGGAAAAGGTACCTTTGGGAAGGCCTGTGACACTTCATCGAAGGGTGGGAGGGGCTGTTGTCCAGGTTTGTCCTGAGTATCACAGTTCGCAGGTTTGGCTCTGGGGCAGGGTCATGATGGAGCTTCCTGTGGGGCCCCACTCCCCTCACTGAGCTTGGAATGGCTGCTCGCTGCTGTCACTCAGCAGCAAAAAGTCTCACTTTTTGTCAGGCTGAGTGTAGAGCCTCATTCTCCCCAGTGAGCTCGTCAGACTGAGCATTTGGACCATTAAGCATTTTTGGAGCAAGGAATCGCTCCACCTGGAGTACCAAGTAAGGGAGGCAAGGGGATTTGGAGACTTGGTCAGCATTAGGCTTTGACTTCGAGACTTTGCCCTTCAGGTAATATGGAGTTACCCAGTGAGCATAAAATCCACTGCCCCAAAGTAGCACTTTTAAGCTCGCTTTCCCTTTTTTCTATGTTTTTATACTGTTGTTGTTGTGTCTGTATCTATGCTCAGCTTGATGGAATTGTGTATTTTTAGGGTATGGTATTAATGACCTTTGGAAGAAGAGAGTTGAGTACCTGCTGTAGATGTTGGGGTGTTCGTAGGAGAGTGAGTGTTCCCATCTCCCTTCCCATCGTGGATCCTTTCCTGTCCTTCTGCCTGCCGCCGACTGCCTCTCTGGGTCTCCTCTGCTAATCAGGTGTTCTGCACAGCGGGCAATGGAAGGACAATGAAAGGGTCACCGGAGCACCTGAGGTTAGTGTGTAAAGTTGGACTCTTTTCTGAGTTAAATGTGGTTGTGCTTTCCGTGTCATTCACCCCGTTGGTTACGGAAAATCAGCTTTTCCCTCTTCCTCGTCCACTGCACGCTGTTCTCTGGGCGTTAGGCCTGCCAGATGGGTTCTCTTAAGGACTTTTCTTTCTTACATCTTTTTGTTAGAACATCACTCTCTCCTCCACCTCAGCCCTCACCTCCAGCTTTTTGGACAAGGTTGGGTGACTTATGGGACCTCTCTTCCCTGGTCGTCTTGAAGACCTGACTTCTCCCGCTCTTAAATGTTGGGTTTCCCTGTCTTACCGGTTAGCGGATTCCTGGTGTTGACGTGCACACAGCAGCCTCTACTCAAGGTCAGGTTGGTTTGGAGTTTCCTTTCCGAAAGAGTAGGGCTGCTCTTGTTCTCCGAGACGTATTTATACATCTTGCTTACCCATGTGTTTCCATTTCTTTAGTGTTTCGGCCTCGCCTCTGAAGTAGCCTGTTCGGTGTCAGGTGGCCTTATTTTAGTTCTTTTTGTGCTGGCTGTAGCACACGTGCCTGGTGGGATTGCCGTTTCCCGACTGCTTCTGAGGTAGCCCATCTTGTGGCTTAACTGTGTATATATATGTTTTAACCACTCCGTCCTTGCTGCGGGCCGTTCTTCATTTCCCACTTCCCAGCATTCAGGAAAACACCTCCTTGTGCGCAGTTGTACTTCCCAATTTCCTTATGGGAAAAGCAATAGAAGGCGATTCTCACGTTCTTTTTCTTTCTCCTCGTAGTTGTGTCTTTTGCCTCCTTTGGGAGACCTTTGAATTTGTCCTTCTGGAGAGAAGCTGTTTTGGGCCCCGTATTCCATCACTGGGCGGATTCGTTCTGGAGACGGTCGCTGAGCGTCTGTTCTGTGCAGGGACCTGTGGTGGTGATGTGACTGCTTGAGGTCTCTCAGGGTGGATGACATTTCAGTGTCTCTTGTGCTTGTCTTTTCATATATTCTTTTAAGGAATTCTTTTCTGAACTTTAATTGTTTGGATTGTAATCTTACAAAAATATACTCGAATGGTGTACTATCCCACTGAACTCTTACCCCTCCCTGTAGGACTGGGGGTGTTGGAGTGGGTGGAAGGCAGCGTGAGAGGCATTTAACAGCTTTCCCTCAGACTGTGTGTAGGGTGTATGTAGAAAAAAGTAAGGTCAATCTTCTTTTAAAAATGGCTAGGCTTAACTTTTAGGTCACTTAGATACACGGTTGGTTGGAATGCTTGTTTTAACATTTGAACAGCAGCATACCAGGTATTGTATGGAACATGCTAGGTATTGTGTAGAACATAAAATCAAATGCATCCTTTATAGGAGGAAGGGATAGAAAAATAATTTCCTCTTAGGACGAACTGGTATGTTTCATATCCTCAGATAGTAAGAACTGTATGAGATGCTGTTATATTTTTGCTGCCAAGTGTTATATCTAAATTTATGCCTAATTGTAGTGACCATTCTTAGGCTAGAGGCTAGGTATCTGATATAAATTATGACTGCTTTTGTTTATGATGTGACTTCTAATACTTTATGCTTTCTTTAGTAGTACTTTTATTTGTGTCTTGTCTTTTGGGGGGAGTAAATTGCCTCTGATTATGTCTGGATGTAGGTTTGGTATACGGAATGACAGTAGTAATAAAAAATTAACCTGAAATACACTTTTTTTCATTCTGTATTAAATCGGATTTCCCCTCCACAGTGTTTGTAGAAACCAGTTCTAGTATTTTACGCTTAAGAACTCTCGTTTAGGGTTGTTACAGGATGTGGTTTGACAGTGTCCTTTATTCATGTGAATATATGACTGAAGGTTTTTTTGTGGTGATAGGTGATGTTTGTTTCCATTATAACAGATCATTTTCTAAAATGTTCTGTATCTTCTAGAATCACTTATCCTCCCTGTTTTTGATGTTCCAGATGACCTAAGTCCTACCTCTTTTTCTTTCCCATATGAAGAAGTTTCCTTATTGCCCTTGTCATTATTATAAAAAAGTACCTGCAGGTGTACTGTATTTGTAGTCTTTCTGTCTTTACTAAAGGGTGATGCTCACCATTCCTTTCGTCCTGTAGTAAGGGGCAGCGTCACTCTGTCTCCCTAAGGCTAGAGGGATGAAATGGGGTTTAAGCCACAAGGCCAGGGTTGATAGTAGTATTTGTAAGTGGATAGCATCCCAGGGCGAAACGCTGGGTCCTTCTGGCATCTGGGACTCCTCATGTAGGATTTTGGAAATTTGTTTTTGCTGCATTTAGCTGGTTTTCCTTCTGTCTCTTTGGCTTGATAATCGTAAATTTCTTTGGGCCGAGCCAACAAGTACACTACTTCATTTGGGACCTTCATTCACAAGGAGATGGGGGGTCTTCTGATGTTAGTGTCATATTAGCTGTAGTCTTTGGTGTTTGAGGGTGAGACTAGGGAGGGTTCCTGTGTTCTCCTTCTTTGTCCACATAACATGACTTGGGTTGCATGGTCATTCACTCTCTTTACCAGGTTATAGTGTGTAATCTTCCTCTCTCCTTCTTCCTCTTGTTCTTCTTCTCCCCCCCCCCCCCCACCCTTTTTCTTTTTTTTTTGCGCACCCGATCAGGTTCAGGATATAGGTTGACCAGACATTATCCAACCCCTGTATTTTGCACCACCCTTAGATGTCGTGTCCGTCAGTCCTGTCATTAAGATGTGTTGCCGTTCTGTCAGCTGTGACTGTCTTCCATCCCAAGGCGTTTGTCATGTGTTGGTAAGGACAGTGTTTCTCTGTGTGTGTTGACAGTAGGCAGCAATCCTGATTTGTATATGGAGGGACAAAGTGAAAGGTGTTTTCCTCCCCCCCATCAGTATGATGGCTGTGTATTTCTGCGGTTGTATTGCATCTTTCTGCTTTGAGAGCCATTGCTTGTGGAAGGTCACGGGCCTCCTTGGATAAGGATTGGTAATCCTTCCTGAGCATTTTTTAGCTCTTTACCCTGGACTGAAAAGTACTAGGTACCCCATTGCAAAGAGAGGCCAAGTGTCAGCCATATTACTTCCCTTTCGTCTCTCTCTCTTTTTTTAGAAGATTGTTTATTTACTTTCAGCGAATAGACGTGTCATGAGACGGAATGGCCAGAGCTATTTTTTAAATGATTCTAATGCATTCACCCCAGTATTGTGCTCATTCTTAATAGAGTTGGATGTTCTCTTCTATACGAGTCCTTTACTCATTTGGAGAAAGTGCAGTCACACTTTATTTTATTTTTTTTCAGATTTAGCCAGGCCTTTCAAGTCATGTAACATATCCTGGCCTGAGACTTCCCAGAAAGTGACTGCGAGGGAGATGTGCTGGTCTGGGGCTGTGTTCCTCGGTCTGTCCTCTGCAGTGTGGTCCTGTAGTTCCAAGTGTACAGAATGATGTGCCTTGAAGAACTGTTTGGATCTGAGTTCTTAATGGTTTTAAATACGTTACTGCTTGGAGACCAATTAAGTGGCATTACTCTCACCAGTAATTTTACTTCTAGTGTCATCTGAAGTATCTTCCCCCACCTTCTCTCCAAAAAAAAAAAAAAAGTCCCCAAACCACAATCATAACAAAATCCCCAAAAAGCCAACTGCGAAGGCCAACTCTGACTGCCTCTGCTGTACAGTTGTGTCACTAGCTTTGGACATATTGCTTAATTGGTGCTTTTTATGTATACAGTATTCAGTGGGGCGGCCCTGTGAGAGCCTCTGGAACACATAGCTTTTTCAGTCAGTTAGCTGCAGACCACACATTGTATCTTTCGTTTTTTTCTTATCTGTCCCCTGAGGTGAGATTGTGTATTTAGTTACTTAAGAACACTTGCAAAGTGGGTTGTTTTCCTCCTTTATTTTCATCTAACCATTGGAACGAGAACTGGGGTTTACTTCTCATAATAATAGTAAGTTACTGTGTTCCTACTTTTGTGTGCCCCATCTGTGGGCAGATGGGGAGCTCACGCCCAGTAATGGCACTGGGACTAGGCAGGGCTCAGGCTTACTCTGTAGCTGACACATTGCTTTAGAGACGATTTCTACTCTAAGCAAAGCCTGGTGTCTGTAACACGTGATAAACCAGATGTTTAAGTTTATTTAATCTTTTTTACAGTATGCGTTTAACAAGATGTATCTGTGTTTTATTAGAATGATCTGCGGGTACAACTGCAACTAAAAAACAAAGAGAGAAAAACAAAGCCTTTCTTTCTAGTTTTGAAAAACAGGTGTTATCTTTTTTTTCCCCTTCATTGGACTTGATTTAGAGTGCCAGGAAGCATTTTTGAAAGTATAGTAATACAATCAAGAATTAATCATTTTGAAACTCAGATTTGGTTTTTAATTCTTGAAAGTTATTTCTGAGGATGTACGTGCCCCATTGGTTTTCTGGGGTACTTGGATATCAAACCATTTGGAAGCAATAAAAAGAAATTGGTATAAAATGTGAAATTATAAAACAGAAAAATGATGTGCTAGTGAAGAAATTACCCATTTATCATTGAAGATCATCTACAGCGATGATAGGAAGTGTAATCTTGGATATTCTAAGGAAAAATGGGGTGTTGGCATGGGTACCATGTTGAAATCGGCACACACAGCTTTTGTCTGAAGAGCACTCCCCAACGTGGAGATGCTAAGAAGCTGATGGGATTGATTATTTTAAAATGTTAGGTGTTTTTTTCTCTTTTTAAAAAGGTAATTGGAATAAAATAACCCTCCTTAGTGAAGAAAATGTAAACTTTAATGGAAGTTCAGAATGAAATATTTAAAAAGTGAACATAAAAGATAAGGATTTTTTATTGCAAATCCACAAGGGGGTAGTGATGTTCTATCAAAGATATTTGTGGTGGAAATGTGAGATGATCTCTTTTAACATTTTAGATTTACAGATAAAACCGGTGTGTTTGCATTTTAACTTAATAAGATCTTCTTTTTAAAATGTTTATTGGCAAAATTGTTTATTGCTTAAATTAAAAAAAAAAATCCCATTTTGGGTGAATGGCTATTTTAAGCCACATGAATGGTAAGGAAGAGAGGATGTCCTTGTAGTGTTGTGCTTTGCAGAGGTTACTAGGGATCTGGGGGGTCACTTATTTTCTAAGAATGTAATAATGTAATAAATTTCCTGGGAAGTGTTAGGCATCTAGGAATCAGTGACTTACGTGTCCTTAGTAAAAGGATTTTGGGAAATCGTGTCTAAACTTTACATAAGTTTGTATTACCGGTTGTATTTTCAGCCCTGCCAAAAGATGAAAAATGTGAACAATCCACACCACTAGCCGCTTTTAATAGTTCTAAGTAAATCAAATTTTTATAATCTCTTTTTTTATTAGTTTATATTACATCATTAGATAAAAGCGTTTTTTTCCCCTCGCACATAAAAATTCTAGTAGCTTGCCTGAGGTCATTGAGCCCCACCCCATTAGATTCAGAATTGGTTAAAATTAGGTGTGGTGTGGCTGTGCCAGGTAATTTTCAGTGAAGAACTCAAACTGTTATCCTGTGCTCTTTTTTTGAATGTGATGGAGGAAGATTTAAGGTGGGGATGGGACTGTATTTTACTTAGAGATGCGCTAACCATATTTTTACAAACTACTACTTTTAAGGAGACCATGAAGCTGTTCCATGGTTTAGAAGTTATGCTTGTTTGTGGTGTGCACATTGTGCGGTTTTCATTTTTGCTCTGGGGACAAGGTTAATATAGCTTTTTCTCTTTTTCTCTGTTTTTCTAACTCCCTGTCCTGAGCAAAGGCTTCTTCTCTTTCATCTCCTTTCCTAAATGAGTGCTCATTTAACATCCCAAAAGGTCCACTGTTTCTTCACTGACTCCCCTGACTGCTGGGAGCTGAACTATGACGTCAGCATTTTCATTCATGAATCTGCTCTTCTCTCTTTTCCCGTTTTGTATTCCTGAACTGACTTCTGGCACCTGCACAGATCAGTTTACCATTAGTCAGCCCATAAATCAGCGATAAAAGGTAACGCAGGAGATAAGATACGGGGCTGTTTTGATGGAGCTCTGGTTGCCCCTGCTGATTTCCATCAGTGTAGCTTGGACAGGGTTTCTAGTGAAACAGATTGAAACCTAAAAACAGTCGGTTTAATTACCTCATGATTTTGTGGGTTTTGTGAGCACACTGACACTACCGTTTGGTTCTCCCCGAAGTTCGGCGCTCGCTGCTGCAGCTCCTTCGGTGGAAAGTAGCGTTTTCGGGGGTGACTCGGGTGACCTGGAGCATCTGCTCTGTTGCAGAAGTGAGGCCTGGCAATAGGTTCTCCTCCGACGGCTTCTGGAATGCGTTTGGATGTTTTTGGTGGGGGGGAGGAGGGCGCGGTGTTGTTCTTGAAATATTTTCAGCGACTCTGCTGCTGGGGACTTAGCTTTCCAGCGGCCGGAGCTGTTCCTCTGCACCCCGCAGGCCTGGCCCAGAGCTGTTCCTCTGCACCCTGTGGGGGAGGGGGTCTGAGGCCGGCTCCTCTCCCCCGCGGTGGCCAGAGCACGCCGGGGGACTCCCTCTCGCTATGGAGCCCCGTTCGTCCTGCAGGGAGGTCGCTGCTTGTCATTTCGGACTGCGAGGGAGCAGTTCCTGCAGAAATCTTATTCAGAGTTTTCCTCTGCAGGGCCGGGTTTGAGGCTGGGCCTCCAGCGTGTGGCATCTTCCAAGCCTCCTGTAGTTGATGAATGGTGAGCTTTCGAAAAGTTCGTTTTCTCTGCCTTCTCGGGGCTTTGTTGACTTTCTAGATATTTAATTGCCAAGAAACCTTTGGAAATAAAGCGGGTTGTGTTTAGAAACCCGTGTGGCTCGGCTACCGCGTGTGGTTGGAGTGGCTGAGTCAGACGGCGGCCATCTTGGCTCACGCCTCTGCTGCTCCCGCGGCGGCTTCTCCAAGCCCGAGGCTATCGGAGGCGGCGGCTCCCGCGTCCTGGCTGGCTCTGGGCTCCTTTAGGTCGCGCTGGCTGGTCTCTCCTTGAGCTTCGTCCTCTGTCCTTAGGTGCTGGAAGAGAAGAAGTTAAGAGCAAGTAGATGCGAACAAGCATTTGAAGATGACTTCGTGTTTATCCTAATTTTCCCTCAGAACTAAGACATTTTAAAATTATTTCCGTATCATTTCTGTGAAGGAATCTGATTGCAAATACTGTTGAAGAAAGGAGTGTCTCGTGGTAGAGGGTCTCTGCAGACGTTCCGTAACGTTCAGCGCTGTGTTCTGCTGCGGGCGGCCGGCCGGTTCCGGGTTCTGACGTCCGAGCTCGGGCCGCGCGGGCGGCGGGAGGCGGGAGGCGGGCGGCGGGCGGCTTGTGCCGTCAGCCTCGCCGCGGTTCTGCCGTGCCCCAGTCGAGCGCTGCTGGAGGAGTCCGCTGCTCCGGAAGGCTTTAGGTGTCCTGCGTGGCTTTTAGCACAAGCCGGCCGGTGGCCCCCAGCTCCTGCTCTTCTCTTTCGCAGCCGGGAACCTGGCCGGTGGCCCCAGGGAGCCCAGCTGACGTGTCATTCCTGCTGTTCTTGCCGCCGCCTGTGTAGGCCCCGGGCTAGAAGCCTCATCCCCCGGCTCCCGCCACCCTCTCTTCTCACCAGATTCTCCTTCGTCACCCTTGGACCTGGCACAGCTTCTCATCCTGCTTTCCCTGACTTGAGGTCTCGGATACTGAGTTGGTTGATAGTAAGTCCGAGACGGTTCCCGCCTTGGCTAAAGGGTTGTTCTGGTGCTGACTCTGAAGTCTCTTCTCGTCCTGACTTCGGCTAATGGACGGTGAAGTCGGCTGTCAGGGGTTTGCCGTCTGCTGCTTCGCCCGTGCGCAGCTGCTCTGTCCTGGGTAACCGGGTCTCCTCTTTCTGAGGTACTTGCTCCAGGTCCAGAATTACTGTCGTTGGCTCAGGCTGCGGAGGGGCGATGTGAGCGGTGGTCACCGAAGGGCCTTCTTCCTGGCGTATGTAGGGGCCTTGACTTTTTAGGTCTAATCCCGGTCATAAATGCTTACTTTAAAAAATGGAAAAAAATGACCAAATTTGTTAAGGATACACAGCTCAGAAATGTTCCTTCTGCTTGGTTGTTCCCTAGGACACATTTAGCTCTCTAATGTGGAGGAGAGTTCACAGTTGGGAGAAATAGACTTACATGACGATTACGGGTGAAGAGGTGTCTGCTAACCCAGACTTTTATGTTTAAGGTAGTCTTACGTATATTTCTCTAGTTGTGTTTTCTGGACTTGGTTGATAAAACTTTTATGAAATGTATGGATTGCCAGTAATTCATAGACATGACTCTTCCTGTGTAAGAAACTCATGGAGGGGCACCTGGGTGGCCTAGTCAGTTGACCATCCGGTTCTTGATTTTGGCTCAAGTCATGATCTTGGAGTCATGAGATGGAGCCCTGTGTCAGGCTCTGTGCTCAGTGCAGAGTCTGCTTGTCCCTCTCCCTCTGCTTCTCCCCACTGCTCAGGCTTTCTTTCTTTTTCTCACATAAATCAATCAATCAATCAATCAATCAATCACATCTTAAAAAAAAAACCCCAGGAACTCGTGGATTGGGGAGTTTTGGTGAGTCTGCTAAAATCACTCGAATAGGATCTTCTCTTGGGCATACTACTCCATATGCTGCAGGCCTGGCATTTGGAGAGGCCTTGAACATCATTTGTGTTTTAGAAGTTTTTTTTTTTTTTTTTTTTCATATTTAAAGGTACTGAGGGTCAAGTTAAAGTTCCTGGTGTTCTTGAAGGGGAGCAAGATGGCGGGGAAGTAGGAGGAGGCACCATTTCAACCTGTACCCTAAAGTGAGCTGATTACCTACCAAAGTTCCTGGTGTTCTTGTCAACATTCTCTGCCCTATCCTTACTGTCTCTGCTGTTAGGAAATGTGCCGGTTGTATCATTTGCCTTGACAGAGCTTCTGATGGAGGTTTCTTCCTGATTTAATTTTATTGGTAGTGGCCATTGTGTTTGAAAAGAAAGCTGTAACAAGCAGAAGGTGGTGAGTGGGCACTCAACATTTTTGAAGTACTTGTTTATCTTCCTAGGGGTCCTCTAGAAATTGATCATAGATTACTTGACCAAATTCAAGGCCCAGAGATTTATTCCAAGCGTCCTGGGAGGCAGGGAATATCCGTCTTTCTCCACTGAGCCTGATTATTCTACGTGTGACCCATTGCTGCCTGTCCGGGTGTCTTCTGATGCAAATCTGGTGATAGTGGCAACCTTTCTAGCTGGCTGAGTATCCTTGACAGCTGTTATCTGTCCTCTCCAGGGATTTTTAGTCTCGAGCCTCCGTGGCCATGTCTGGATTTAGCTGTTCTGGTGCTGCTCTGAGTGGTTGTGGGTGTTCCCGGCTACCTGCTTCACTGGGCCTGCCTCAGCACCACCTCCAGGAGCTGCTTCGCCCTTATCGTTTGGTGAAGGAGCATAAATAGAAACCATTTGTTTAGAAAGAATGGACAAGTCCTGATTTTCAGAATGCTTTTAAAATTCAACAATGGTGAGTGGCGACAGTGTGCAACAGTGTGAATGTACTTAATGCCACTAAATGGTGTCCTCAAAGAGGGTTAATTGGTAAGTTTTAGGTACAGTTTACTACACACACACAGGCATACACACCACACTCCAGATGGGTTCAAAACCTAATGAGAAAAGTAGCTTTAAGGGCCTAACAGTAAATATCTGACAATATTTTCGTTATCCCAGGGTGAGGCGTTGTGCCTTAAATAATGTGTCAATCTCTCTCTCAATCACAGACACACAGAGGAAGTAAATGATGGTAATCAGGCCCTGAGTTCATTTCTACAGGAAAGTGGATGCTAGGACACGACGTCACGGAGGTAACAGGCCCTACTTTAGAGCAGTTTTGAGGGCAGGGAACACAAGCTGTTGAGTTAGTTCAGGGAGGGTGGTTTCTGTATGAGAAGAGCTAGGAGCACTCTCTGCCTCCCAGGACAGAAACGGAAGTGCAGCCAGACGGTTCGGGAGCTGCGCCTGGAGACTCTGAGGCAGGAGGCTTTTCCTCCAGAGACCCCGTGGGCTGAGCTGGGGTCTCTGCTGGGATGCCACAGCTCCCAGCTCTGCTGCTCTTTGTGTTTCTCCTCGCGGATGAGCTCTCTCTGCTTGCACGTGGCTTCCCTGCTCCACCATAGCCTGTGGCGGCCCCAGGCTTGGCTCCTGCATGGGCCAGTGCTCGCCATCGCCAGGCTCCAGTCCCGGGGTTCGTACTGGGAATACTCCAGACGGAGAATTGGACTGACTCCTCTCAGCCAGTTGCTTTGTTTCCACAGGCCAGGCGTTCGTCCTGGCCTGGCCGAGGAAGGAGGGTTGGTTAGGGTCTGTAGGTGGTTAGGGTCTGCCGACTGCTCAGCCGGGCGGAGGGAATTGTGTGAGAAGGTTCTGTAGCACGGGGCCCTGGCACCCCCAGCTCTGTCTGCGTTAGCGTAAGGAGAAAGGCTGTTGACTCCCAAATGGACGTCTTTTGTTCGGTTGCTCCCGGGAGTAAACTTTCAGAAGAGAAAACTTCTCGGTAGCTGCAGATAGGAGGCCGGCAGTGGTTAAGGAGTAAGTCAGCCCCGGGCGTGGGAACCGCCCCAGGACCCGTGCTGTGACTGGTGGTGAAGCAGGCGGGATGCCCTGGGATGAGATGGTCTGTGCGGTCCTTGCCTCGTGTGGTTCTCGGGTAGAGTAAGGCAGCTTGGGAGGTCCGTGTCTTCTGAGGTTTTCCACTGGTCACATACTCGAGTGGGCTTCCTCCCTGTTCTCTGCGCTGTGAACCACTGCACTCGACAGCCTGGAAACACGCATCCTTAGTGAGAAAGGGAGACGCTACGTGGTGTGGGGGAAGGAAACAGAATGGCCTCTCTTTAAGTGTGTGCGGCCACTGGGAAGCACACTTGTTTGGCTTTTCCTTGATCTGCCCATCATGCCTCAGAGCTGGTTTTTCTTGGTTTGTCATGCTGGCGGGGCACGGCTGTAAGGGGCCCGCAGTGCGCATGCCCTCAGTGCTCTGCAGCTGCCTAGTGACGGATGCCTTACGGTGATGACCTTTGAGTACGTTGAGAAAAGTAGTACTTGGTATGTTCTGCTTAACAAGAGAGTAATGTATATAATGATTGATTGATTGATTGATTTAGTAGGCTCCAATGCCAGCATGGAGCCTGATGTGGGGCTCCGTCTCATGACCCCGAGATCAAGACCTGAGCTGAGGTCAAGAGTTGGACTCTTAACCAACTGAGCCACCCAGGCGCCTGGAGGTATATAATGTTTCATTTTTTATTTCTTTAAGATTTTATTTATTTATTTGGCAGAGAGAGAGATCACAAGTAGGCCAAGAGGCAGGCAGAGAGAGAGAGGGGGAAGCAGGCTTCCTGCTGAGCAGAGAGCCCGATGCGGGGCTTGATCCCAGGACCCTGAGACCATGACCTGAGCTGAAGGCAGGCGCTTCACCCACTGAACCACCCAGGCGCCCAGTGTATAATGTTTTAAAAAAACATAAAACCATCAAAGTAGTTTTTAGTAGTTAAAGGGATTTGATTCCTTTTTTAATAACAACTTTATTGAGGTCTGCTTCATCTATGATAAAATTCAAAATTCGCCCTTTAAAATATACAATTTAGTGGTTTTTATTATATTTACACTGTTGTGTAACCGTCACCACTATCTAATTCTAGAGCATCTTCACCACTCCACAAGAAAACCTCTGCCTGTTAGTAGCAACTCTCCATTCCTCCCTCCTCCCCGTTCTAGGTCATCATTCATCTACTCTCTGTCTTTATGGATGTGCCTTTTTTGGACATTTCATATAAATGGAATCCTACAATGTGTGGCCTTTTATGACTGGCTTCTTTCCCAAAGCACAGTGGTTTTAAGGTATGTCTGTGTTGTAGTATATATGAGAACTTCATTCCTTTTATGGGGGAATAATACAGTAATCTATAGTTATACTATATTTTGTTTATTCATCAGTTGGTGGGCATTTGAGTTATTTCTACTTTATGGCTATTGTGGATAATTCCACTCTGAACATTTGCATACAAGTTTTTGTGTGGACGTATGTTTTTGGTTTCCTTGGGTATATACCCAGGAGTGGAATTGCTGGGTCATGAGGTAACTCTGTGCTTAGCTTTTCAGGAACTGCCAGACTGTTTTCCAAAGTGACTGCACTATATTACATTCCCACCAGCAGTGTTTGAAGGTTCCAATTTCTTCACATCTTTGCTAACACTTGTTATTATCTGTTTTTTTGATTATAGCCATTCTTGTACATATGAAGTTGTATCTTCTCGTGGTTTTGATTTGCATTTTCCTAATGAGTAATGACTTCAGCATCTTTCCATGTGCTCATCAGCCATCGTGTATCTGCTCTGGAGACATGTTTGTTCAAGTCCTCTATCCACTTATGAATTGAGTTCTTTTTTGTTTGGCTGTTGGGTTGTAGCTGTTCTTTGTATATTCTGGATATCAATCCCTTACCAGATGTGCACTGTGCTGATATTTTCTCCCATTCTGTGTATTGTTCTTTGACTTTTGTGATAGTATCCTTTGAAGCACAAAAATTTTTAAGTTTCAAGTTCAATGGATCTGGTTTTTCTTCTGTTGCTTGGGCCTTTGGTGTCGTAAGTAAGAAACTATTGCCTAACTGAAGGTCATAAAGATTTATACCTGTGTTTTCCGAGATTTATAGTTTTACCTCTTACATTTAGGTCTGTGATTCATTTTGAGTTAATTTTTGTCATTTTGTGAGGTTAGGTAGGCTTCCAACTTCATTCTTTTGCATGTGGATATCCAGTTGTCCCAGTCTCGTTTGTTGAAAAGACCGTACTTTCCCTGCTGCAGTTTTTAGGCGTTCTTGTCAAACACCAGTGTGCCATAAGTGTGTGAATTTAAGTTGGGAGTCTCGGTTCTGATCCATTGATATGTATGTCCATTCTCATGCCAGTACCACGCTGTCTTGATTACTGGTTAAGTTACGGTTAAGTTTGTAATTACATTTTGAAATTGGGGAGTGTCGGTCCCCCAATCCTGTTCTCTTTCAAGATTGTTTTGGCTATTCTGGGTCTCTTGAATTTCCATGTGAATATTAGGATTGGCTTGTCAGTTTCTGCAAAAAAGGCAGTTTTGGTATCAATAGGGATTATGTTAAATCTGTGGGTCAACTTGGGGAGTTCAAATCCTTTTTATGAATCCAGCCCTGCTGTTTGCTTTGGGAACTACTGGTAACTCAAGCAGCAAAGCATCTTATCTTAAAAAGAATATTGTTTTAATTTATTAATATAGTAGGCTGTCTTGGTGGAAACACTGTAATTCACTGTTAGGCTAGAATTGGACTCTTCAGGTTCCAGGAGAACAATTAGTTGTTCGTTTAAGCTATAGTTTGACTTGGGCTTGTATTTTTTTGGAGTGAAAGTTTGCTGATACCTTAATGTTTTGAAAAAGATGTAGTATCCTGCGTAACACTCATGATTAATAGAGAATTAACAGATCCCAGATACGAATATTTAGTTACCCAAGAATTAGAGCATATTACAACGAGATTGGGACATTAAAATTTATGTAATTGTTGTTGTCACGTCTGTCAGAAGATAGTTTAGGGTCTCGAAGTCCCGTGGGGGCTAGGTGACCATCAGTTATTGTTAATTCTCCTAAATCAGTTTGGTTACTCGACAAGTAAAAATAAAGTGCCGTGGGGCGCCTGGGTGGCTCCATGGGTTAAGCGTCTGCCTTTGGCTCAGGTCATGATCTCAGGGTCCTGGGATCAAGCCCCACATCCGGCTGTCTGCTCAGCAGGGAGCCTGCCCCCCTGACCCCGGTCTGCCTGCCTCTCTAACTACTTGAGATCTCTGTCTGTCAAATAAATAAATAAAATCTTAAAAAAAAAAAAAAGTGCCCGGCACAGAGGACACACATGGCCTCTGTCTTCATGGACCTGGCCGGGAAACGGACAGTAAAGGTGCGGTGTGCCATGAAGAGCTCTGTGCTGTGAAGGCGAGTGTATCATAAAGGGGTTTGACTGACCCGCGGGATTGGGGGAGTCTTCTTGAGCTGAGCTCTGGAGGAAAATAGGAATTAATTGAGGGAAGAATGAGGAAAATAAGTTTCTGGTAATCGGATGAGCTGGTTATATTCTTTTTTTTTTTAATAGCTTTTGAGAAAGAGTATGCGGAGACTTGACTCTGCCCCTTAAGTGCCCTGTGACTTTGCGCAAGTAACTTAACCTTTCTGAGCTTATTTATGTAATGTTCTTTAATCTTATGAGGCAGTGCATAACCATTTTTATTTAGAAATACTTAAATGAAAATTTAAATTTAGGCTTTTGATTGATTGTATTTATAGAATCCAAAAATAATAATTTTGGGGGGGTCATTTTTCCATCATTGATTACTTAGGAATGCAGGACTAGTAAAGTGAATATTTTCCTGAACATTTTTCCTAGTCTTTGGAATTGGGATTCACTTCAGTTCATACATACTCCATAAGCCTCTGGTCTGCAGAGGAGCAGGTATGGATGTGACCGATTCAAGGCAAGTCATAAAGAATGCTGTCATCAGGCACTGGGGGGAGCTGGGAAGACTTTTAAAAAAAATTAAAAAAAAATTTTTTTTTAAAGATTTTATTTATTTGACAGACAGAGATCACAAGTAGGCAGAGAGGCAGGCAGAGAGAGAGGAGGGAAGTAGGCTCCCTGCTGAACAGAGAGCCCCATGCGGGGCTCGATCCCAAGATTCTGGGATCATGACCTGAGCCAAAGGCAGAGGCTTTAACCCATTGAGCCACCCAGGTGCCCCTGGGAAGACTTCTTGGAGGAGGTAGAATTTGACCTGGCATCACTGACAGGCAAACATGGTAGTTGGAGGAGAAATTCTGAGCAGAGGGAGTGAAACAAAAGGCATAGAGCCAGGAGAGTACAAGGCGTGGCTGGAATTCTGTGTGTATGTGGGTAGATGAGCCTGGAAAAGTAGGGAGGGGTCAGGGTGTAGGGGGTTGGCGAGTCAGACTGCAGAGTCTGGTTTTTATTTTGTCTGCTCTGGGAGAGGCTTTGAGAGTTTTGTTTTTGTTTCTGTTTTTTCCCTTTCACAGAAGAGTGGGATTGAGTGGATAAAGTCAGTTCTCCTTTAAGGTGCTAAGAAAGGCTTCCTTATGTCTCCAGCTTCCTCGCTACTCTCCGGCCATGTGACGTTTTTGTAGATTCTGATTGGAGGGGGCATAATGTTTTCTCTTTTGTACTTGGACATTGCCACTGCCTGGACTGAGAAGCTGCACCTTCCTCCAGCCCACACGTACACAAACTCAGACATGTGCTCTGCTCTGCCGACTTTCCTCATGCTCTGGGTTTCAGCTTCAGGAAACTTCTCCAAGAAGCGCCTTTGACCGTCCCTCTCTTTTCACATGGGACTGTGTCCCCTTCCTGTGTGCACCCACAGCACTCTGCGGTTTTCTCGTTTAAGCACATTCTAGTTTGTATTGAAGTTGCTCCTTTATTTCTGTTTCTCCCTCCATTAGTCTTCTTTAGGCAGAGACTACAGTACCTGGCACATAGAATGGGCTTAGTAGATGTCTGTTGGTTGAATGAGTGAATGAATGAAGAAGAAGGTCTGGCACTGGGAGAAAGTAGTTTCCGGCAAGAGTGTCCGTAGAAGAAAAGTGTCCGTAGCAGAAAAGAGCAAGTGTGACTGAACTATCTGTGTTTGTGAGAGACAGAGTCTTGTGGGCCTTAAAAGATGAGAATAGTTGAACGTGACTCCCAGCTTTTGAGCCTCCACAGCTGAGGTTAAGGAAGGTCACTAGCCAAGATGGGCAGTCCAGGAGGATGTGTTTTGGGAGACTGGATACAAATGTATCGGTTTTCTTTTAGATGCAATACCTAAACAATATGACATTTCAAATGTGGGTCCAAAATTAGGGAGTCATTCTTGTCACTGTGTTTTTTTTCTTCTTTATTGAACTCTCAGAGGGCAAGGGGGCCCTGGTAATGGAGTAGCCTCCTTGGCACGGGGCAGGTGGTAGACCTGGAGTGGCAATTAGAGATACGCTGGCACAGCCTCTGGTAGAGTGTATAAGCTCCGTGAAAGTAGAGACCTGCTTTGTCTTGCTCATTGTTACATCTCTTTGCCCAAGAGCAGTGCCATTTGGTTGAAAGAATGAATGAATCAGTTCAAAAGAGTTGGAAGACATAGCCGTGAGTGAAATTGTCATGGGAGAAGAAGGGATGTAGGAAAAGAAATGTGCTACCAGAGGGGAGAGGACCAGTGGCCACTGAGAGAGAAAGGTCAGAGGTAATAGAATAAGAAGAGCATACATGCAGAGGTTTGGATGGAGGTTACAGGTTGTGATGCTGTAGAGAGTGTGGACAGAAAGACGACTGAGCAAAAATTACTGATTTTGTCTGTTTGGTAGCGGTGAAAGAATGAGAAGGAGGTGGGGGGGCAGATAATCCCTTCAGAGGCTGTGGTGATAAATGTGGAGTGTTGGTGAACATGAGAGTGACATGAGAGATGAAGTCTAAGCTGAGAAGAGAGGTCCCTGGGACCTGGTGGGCCACAGAGGTCCACGTTATCTGTTGCTCCTATCATGGTTGCCACGTACTTAGTGGCATAGAACAGGGCACCCTTATTCTATGATCCAATGGATCCTAAGTTCCAGGCTCTGAACTTAGCCCTGAGTTAGGGCTCTGCTATGTCTGCTGCCTCGCAAGCCTGCAGCCAAGGGGTTTGGCCAGGGCTGTGGTCTCATCTGAAAGCTCGACTGCGGGAGGAAACTCAGAATTCCAAGTCCACACGGTTTGAAGGATTCCCTTCTCTGTGGGCACTTACACTGAGGGCCTCCATTCCCCACCCCACGGCCCTCTCCAGCCATGGCAGCTTGCTTCTCAGAGCCAGCAAGGGAGGGAGTCTGCTAGCCAGACAGAAGGCACTGTCTGTATCGCCTGAGCATGGAAGTGATATCCGGTCACCTGTGCCCTGACCTGTGGGGCGGGAGGAGGTCACTAGTTCAGCTGCACACTCAAGGGCAGGGGTTACACAGGGGTGAGTTTTAAATGTTAACATCAAGAGATGGGGTCATGGAGGGTCCACCATAGAGTTTGTCCACCACAGTGCGAAGCGACGATGGCACTAGAAGGCATAGGACTGTTCTTCAGAAAGAGGCCTCTAGGATGCAGATGGCAGGATGGGAAGTTTTGGAGGTGGAGGTCCAGGTGAGTGTCCGGATACAGTTGTTGGTGACATTTCTCAGGAGACCTTCCCTGTTCTCTCTCTATCCCTTGACAAGGTGGGTAGGTGCCTCTTGAAGTATCCCTTGAAGTTAATTGGTTAGACAGATTAACAGACCGAGTTATAATTGCCGATAAACCCTTCTGCCTTGCTAAAATTGAATAATTTACCAGCAAATTCTTGGTCAGTGGTGGTATCTGCCTTGCTTGCCGTAGGATGTTAGCGAGGTAACTCACATGGAGGTGTTTTATTGGATGTAGAGTGGAATGCAGACAAAGCTATTAAACTGTGCCTTCTCTCCCAGCCCCAGGTTCAGTAGGATGTGCGGACTTTAATGTACATTTTACTTGTTAACATGGTTTGTTATGTTGTACCTAAGTTATTGAACTGGGCTTTATTTAATACTGTGCTATTTTTAGGGCCTTTAGAGTAGTGTTTGCTTTTGTGATAAATGACCCCAAACTGCTGTACCTTTCAAGCCCTTGTATCCAGTTTTTATTGTTTGTGAAAAATCTGTCCTTGCTGTCCCTTGTCACTCTTTTGCTTCTAACGATCTGTCAATTTCTAGGTATCCTTTCCCCTTCTCATTTGTTGTTTCTGATCTTCTCAGGGCTTGGCAACCTGATAATTAAGCTTATTAGAACTGTGAGTAGTTTAATAGTAATCAAGCTAGGAATACGGATCAGAGAACTCTCCTCACAATGAGGTGTAGGAGCTTTTGTGCGTGGACTTTGTAAAAAACTCTTTTGGCCTCAGAGTGTGTCTTGGCTTCCTTCCTAGCTCTGGCTGTGTGC
Source organism: Meles meles (assembly GCF_922984935.1). NCBI lineage: Eukaryota > Metazoa > Chordata > Mammalia > Carnivora > Mustelidae > Meles > Meles meles. Next base: position 212,655,880 of record NC_060066.1, on the reverse strand, counting down.
AGATTAGGTGAGGTTCCCACATAGCTGAGTTCCATTCGGGGGAGTGCGGCTGCCATTTTCTTGGCATACGCCTCATTGCTCTGTTATGAGAAACAGTGTCGTTCTCCCCTTTAGTTTTGGTGAGGTTTTAGTGTTTGGGCAGTAGCAAGTGGTGATGGGTGATGGGTGGTCTGTAGTTCATGGAAGGGGGTGCAGTAAAAAATCTTGCCACCGGGTCAACATCTAGGCCTATGAAGTCCCGCAGTGCATTTCCTCGGTAGTCTTTGGGATGCTGAACGCCAGCTTAGGTACTCGATATGCTTGGGTATCCTTCAGTGTCTGCGTTCGCTTTAGCTTTTCTGTCAGTGTGTCTTGTGTACTTTCTCTGCCCAAACTTCTGCACTATCTCCTCGTGGAGAAGCCTTACTGGGTCCTTAGGGAGAAAGCCTTTGTTCTTGTGGAGACAGCACAGGACCGCGTGGGAAGACCTGCTCCAAGTTTCTGCTCTGCTCCTTTGTAGCCAGTGGCCTTGGCAAGTGTCTGTAACCATGCTGTGGTGTCTCCTTTTCTAGAATAGGCATCCTGTCTGCTCTGCTACCTACTGGGGCCAAAATAGGATTTTATGTTTCTCGTACGTAATATCAAATGCCTAGTTTATTGGGCTGATTTTGTTGCTATTTTATAGTGCTCTGCCTTTGAGGAGTTAAAAAAAATTGTTATCATTAGTTCTAGTAATGATAAGTGCTGCTAAAACAGTGTAATTTTAAATTTTATGTAGTTTTTTCTGAGTGTGTTCTATTAGAATCTGTTTGTACAACTGTGGACATTTAATAAGTGCTCTTTGATTATTTTCAGAATATTGAGTATACTGGCTTCCTAGCCAAATTAAATTTATGAAAATTCTAATGATACTGTGATTCATATCTAGAAAGAATAATTTTTTTTTTCATTCTGAAATCACTTTAAATACGCTTTACATGAATCTCTGGTAATAGCGAATCAATTAATGTGATTTCTCAGGTCATAAATCAGGCTTGATTTATTGTATTATTAGTTCCTGGGCCAGCTTCTTAGAACTTCAGCTGTTTTGTGGTCTGTTTTAGCTAGTTGTTTGCTTTTGAACTCAATTCTAGGTGTTGAACTCAATTTGAGAGCCTAAAATGGTTTGTGCCCCAATTACCTTAGAGGTTAGGGCTTCACTTTTTTATTGAGCCGGCCCTGGTAGTAGGGAGTCCGCCACCTATCAGATGGCTTTCCTTTTAACTTGAGTACGTACTTTAACTTCGTCTCTGTCCCACAGGAATGTTGTAAGGGTTATTATAGTAGCACCTATGGTGTATTTTAATTTTCTTGAAAAGAGGTAATATGTGAGCACAAAATATTTTTGTCCTGCACTATCTCCTTTTTCCCCCCACTAACCTTTTGTGGTTCAGAAAAAGGATAGAGTCACTTGTGTTTAGGGGTACAGTCTCAGAGATCATTAGCCCGATTTTTTGGACTGTCTCCAGAGCAGGCCCTTGCCAGACCTTGTGCTCCTTCTTGTGGCAGGCTTGTGCTCTTGCCAGAAATGTTTCAGTGTCAGCCCTCTTGGTGTCTGTGAACACTTGAGTATTTTTAACCCTTAGTTTGTTCTGAAGGGTCTGAAGTGGCTTATCGCTTGATTGTTAGGGGACTAGAGGATGGATGGCAATTCAGGGCAGCATTAGGGGTGGGAGAGAGGGTGGCCATTCTAAATCCCACCATCACCATGGTAAGACATGGGGCCACTCTTTCTCTTTTCCATGAGCTTCTGGGAATGTCGTTCGCCTGGGAATTCAACCATCATTTGAGCTTCCTTTGTGTGCCAGACATTAAGTATTAAGTACTGGAGATACCAGGACCAAAAGCCAGACATCCCTTTAAGGATGCCCTTGAGGTAGTCTTATTTTGAGTATGTTAGAAAAATACTTACCAGACAAGAAAAACTAGTAGATTGGTTTTAGCTGCTGAATAGCCCGAGGGATTAAAGGTGGAGTTGTAGGTTAACAGAAGGCATTTCTGAAAGGAATGATTTCTTCCGTAATTAAAAAAACCCCACGCAAACGGCATTGTGCAAGAGGCTGCTAGCTGATCAAGAAATCCGTCTCCTCTTCCTGGGCATGTAGCCAGACCACATTTCCCAGCCTCTCTTGCAATTAGGCGTGGCCTTGTGGCCAAATGTTAGCCAATGGAGTGAGAGCAGAGAAGTGTGCCACTTTGGGCCTGGCCCGGAAAACCCTCCAGGCATGGCGTGTGCCCTGTGTACAGCCTGCCCCTGCTGAGGCAAAAGAGCCTGGTGACCTGAGGAGGGTGCCGGCTCCCAGAGCTGCTGCTTGGAAGGGAGCCCTCTGCTGATCGTGAACCCCTGTTTTGGACTGCACACTGGCAAGAAGTAAATATTAATGGTATTTGAGCCATGATACAGTTTGCTCTGAGTAGCCTCCCTGACTAATCTAGTCAACACTGGTGAGTGTAGTCAAGTGCGAAGAATTTCGGACTCCGCTTCAATTTTGACTATTTCTACGTCATGTTGTATGAAACGACCAGTGAATTTCAAGAGTCAGTTGAAGTCATGATAAAATATGTGGCAAAAGTTTTTTAGTGTATCATTTCCAACTGATAAAAGTTCTTGCAGTTCAGTGTGGCCTCTCTCCGTCTTTGATTTAATGAGCTGTGTGGGGCCTCACTTGGCTTTAAAGGGACTCTACGGAGACTTAAACATTCAGAGTCCTTATTTCAGAGAACTGTAAATACAGTTTTCATCATGCAGCTTCTCTGTTCAAAAGCCTGTAATCACTTCTTATTATGTAGCATTTTGTTTCATTTATTCCAGCATCCGAAAACTCTGTCACCCCCTGACCTGGGCTGCTGAAGGGCGTCCATGCCCCCGAAGAGTGTGCTGGGTACACAGATAGTTATGGAGTTTCTGTACTGCTACCATCTGCTCCTTTTAGCCTTTAATAAATCATGTATTGTTTCTTCATTACACTTTTTTAGTACTGTCTGCTGGCAACTTGGTAGAGTACTTTTTGACGGCAGGGAATATATTTGATAGAGCTTCTGTTTCTCCCCTCTTGGGCAGTTCTAGAGATGCTGGACACTTTGTTAATTGAGTAACCATCCCTGTAGTTTCTTTTAATTATTTTGCTTGAATTTTCTAGTATAGTTTTGTATTATAGTTTGCGTTAACAGACAAATGTGCTTTTTTAGTCTGTTAGGAATTCTTAGAATTATGGAGGAATGTTACAACTGGAAGGATCTTTTTAAGTGAATTCTTGATCTTTTAGAAAAACTTCTAGTTCCTGATACACAGGGTATGACCCTGAATCATGGCATGGGCATCACGCAGGGCCTCTTAAGAGGCACAGTGCGGGGCCACGCTCAGACCTGTGAATCAGACCTGCGTTTTTAATAAGGTCCTCAGGTGACCCGCATGCACATAAAAGTTGGAGAGTCTTTGTTGAAGGTCAGCCCCCCATTTTACTCTTGAAGAAACTGGTTAAAGTAGGGAGTTGCCCAGAGTCACACAGCTGTTTATTTTAGTGGTTCCCATCTTCGGATACATCTTGGGATCACTTGGAAACATTTCAAAACTACTGATGCCTGGGTCCCAGCCGCACACAGTCTGACTTAGCTGGTCAGGCTTGCAGCCTGGGCATCAGCATTCAGAAAATCTCCCTGGATGACTGACTCGCAGCCGAGCTGAGAGCTGCTCATCTGGTTGATGAGAGAAGCCAGCTTTCTTGATGCTTCAGTCAAGGAGGCCTTTCACTCTGCGCATGGATATACACTCAGAGATGTTTTCCCCACCTGACTGCTCGTCATCATGCATCATCCATTGTATATCCATAGCATTTACCCTGCTTACCACTCACTTCCCCCACTGGCAGGTACACCATGAGAGCAGCGCCTTTGTCGTGTTCACTGCTAGGTCCCAGCTCCTAGGACAGTGTCTGGCACACATTAGGTGCCCCTTTAATATCTGTAGGACAGGTAGAAGGAGTTGTGACACAGAGGGAACTGCGGGCGGCTCAGATGGCACCAGCAGGGTGACCTGTCATTGGAAGGCTCCCGAAGGACGGTTGACCTCACGAGTCAGCCAGAAAGGGCGGCATGAAGACGTGAAGCTGAGGATGGTCTTGGACCCAGATCTGTCTGCCCTTGAACTTGCACTTAGAGTGTTGTCTTGGGGGCAGAGAGGCCAGCTGTTTGCTTCAGACCTCAGCAGTTAGTGGGACTGGGATAGAGGCTCCACTCTGCAGACCTTCAGATGGGTGCCCCTCCGTCCCAGAGCCACCTCTGGCTTGGTGTTGTGTTGCACAGGTTTTGGAAAGCGACCTGAGGGTCCTTGGGATGAAAGGCCTATCCCAGAGTTTGGCCTGTGGGTCTTCAATATAAGGTAGCCTTTGCTCATAGAAGTTTTCTTGTGTTTTAGCCTTTTCCCCCTGAGAACCTGGTGTTTTTGAGGATAGAATGACTTGCTTTCACTCTCAGTTTATGTGAGTGAGTTTCTTTTCTGGTTAAATTAAGACTTTATTATGCCAGTGTTGAAGGGAAGTCATGGTTGATTGTGATATTTCTGTTACTTTTTCCTTTTTTAGCATTTAATTCTTCTGATTTGTTATTTGGTATGTTTTACTGCTCATTTACCTATTGTCGAACTTTGAAATTTAGTGTAAAAGTCCTTTTTTATGAAGCCATTCATTAGTGTGTCCCACTGTATGTTGGCATTTCTAAATCTTTGGACGTTAAGACCGTTGTTAAGATGTCTTGTTAAGTGGTAAACTTACACTGTCTGTTTTGGGTAACAGGAAGCCAGAAAATGTTAAGCCTTGAATGTAGCACATTCTTTTCAACATCATAAAATTTCAAGTTTCAATTCCAAAAGGACATTAAGATGAGATGTTGAATTCTGTGGTTAGAAGGCTGTTGCTGGCGGCTCTTACAGATGTTACTCGAAGTCAGACTGCTGTCGGCTTTCCATCAGCCGCTCTTTATAATGTCCTGTAATTCCACACGCACAGTCACGGGAAGAGATGAATGTTGATTTTCCAAAGGCTTCGTGAATTCTGAGCTTAGTCCATAGTTTATAGGGAGACTTCTTAGGCTCAGGTGTTACCACAGGTTGCTAGTCAGTAGGCACCACTGTTGATTAAATCAAACAGACATAAAAGCCCTTGAACAAGAATTTTCCAGAAACAGTAAATAATTAGAGAGCTGATGGTTATCCTGATAGCTAGCAGTCACATTGTGGAGAAAGACCTAGTCTGTGGCGAAGCGCTTGATCATGGATGTAAGGAGAGGAAAATAAAAAATTCGTAGAGGTCAAGTTTAGTCAGATTTCAAGATTTCGTACTCCCTTTGGCACAAAAAATTCAGGCAACCCTCAGTTGTTAGGAAATGTTAACACTGGTAAGGATTTTTCTTATAAGCACGGAAACAGTGGCACTTCGTATTCGTGTTGTGGTTTTGAATTTCAGGCACTTTGCGCACATCATGCCCTGCGATCCTCCACGCGACCCTGTGAGGCAGGAGAGGCGCCAGTGCTGCCCCTTTCTGATGAGGTCATGTGGAGGGTCAGTTTACTTTTCTCAGGATTGCTAGCGAGAGAACTGAGCCTTTCCTGTTTTAAATATAAAATGCGAAGGGTGGTTGTTGAACTTCTGAACTGTCCTTGGTTTCCTAAGTCTACACGTATGTGGTTTGTAATGTAGGATGAATAATCTAAAAATTTTTTTAGTACTGCACCTGAAGAAGGATATTTTTAGGACCAAAATAATTGACTGGCAAGACTCACGGAAATTGTTTTCCTTTTTTAAAAGGTACTGTTGTGTAGTTTTTTACATGCAAAGTTTCATTTTATTTACATGAAGCAGCCTGAGAGCAGAGACCTGGTCTTCCAACTTCCTCCTGACTTAACTGCGCCGCCGTACTGTTAGTTGGCACCTGTTAAGTCCTTTGGAATGAGCTGGGGGTTGGGCGCACTGTTGGGAAATGGTTAGCGACGTTGTTGAAACTGACTAGACTATAAAATGAATATGGCATTGGTTCTTAGCAAACCTTTCCTGTATTTACAGCACATATGGTCCTTATTAAAAAATTCTGCACATGATATGTGTTCACCAGCACGTATCTCTTTCCTACACACCTATATTGTGAAACACTGAAGCCTTCAGAAAAATTGCAGGTGTAGCGGGAAGAGCTCTTTGCCCCTGAACCTTGTGTGCGTAAGTTGCGGGTATATGTCCTCACAGGCTTGCTTACGTATTTCCTGCAAACCAGAGGTGAGGGCATTCTCTGTAACCACCGTAGTGATCAAAGTCAGGAGACTAACACGGAGGCATTTCTACCCCCTGATCCTCACCTGCTCCTGCAGCTGGCCAGGTGACCCCACTGTGACCTTTGTAGAGAAAGGTCCAGTCGGACCCTGGGTCGCACTCTGTTGTCTCCTCAGACTCCTTTAATACAGAGGAGTTCTCAGTCCTTTTTGACTCTCAGGACCTTGACACTCTTGAAGATTACAGGCCGGTCATTTTGTGGAATGTTCCTTAATTTGGATTTGTCTGATGTTTCTTCATGATTAGATTCAGGTTTTGCACCTTCGGTAGGAATATCACAGAAGAGCCAGTGTATATATTTTTCAAAGATTAGTTTTACATTTTATTTTCTGTTTCCTTAGAGCGTTTCCCAAAGTGTGTTCTGCGGAACTAGCACCTACTGTGTTCTCAACACCGTGCCACCTCTAGAAGGTAGGATTCGAAAAGCTTTTGACTTACAGGAAGGGGTGGGCTTGGCAGTAAGAGTGATTCCATCATGATAGTGCAGTGGAACTAGCCTGTGGCTGGGCCTCAGGGGACCTGCGTTCTGCCTTTAACTTTCTGTGTGATCTTAGATGAGTTACTTAATCCTTCTGGGGGTAGCAAAATAATACTCCCTTTGTAAAGTTTCTGGGAGGGTTCAAAAAGGCAAAGCGTTTAATCACATGGGAAATTCAAAGCACTCTGCAAATGCTAGCTACTAATACAATAGTTCTATAATTCTAGTATCTAATTCCCGTGACTTCTAGTAGGAGCCATGTGGTATTGTGGGGAAAGCAACAGGTCACATTTGAATCCCATTTGAGTCACTCGCTGCGGCTCCTGGGCAAGGGAATTTGAACCTCAGGTTCTTCATCTGTAAAATGGGGGTAATTATGCCCTGATGGGTAATTGTGAAAATTAAATGAGAGAATGCAATGTAAAATCTTTTCTGGATGCCTGATGTAGAGTCCTGCAAATGTTTACTTCCTAATAAATAGTAGAAAATAAATTTACTTGATCACGTGCAGCTCAAATTGAAATTGAGTGGAATGAAGCAGGAGAGGATGCCTCGGAACCTAAATTGAAGCCTTCGATTGCATAACTTCTGTGCTCCCACTTTATCTGCCTCTGCTTGCATATTTTTAAAGATTTTATTTATTTATTTGACAAAGAGAGATCACAAGTAGACAGAGAGGCAGGCAGAGAGAGAGAGGGAAGCAGGCTCGCTGCTGAGCAGAGAGCCCGATGCGGGACTCGATCCCAGGACCCTGAGATCATGACCTGAGCTGAAGGCAGCGGCTTAACCCACTGAGCCACCCAGGCGCCCTGCTTGCATATTTTTAAATTGAAATTGTAAATGCCCCCTGTTAAATACTGAAAAAGTGAAATAGTGATAAAGTTTATTGAACCTGAATTAGAAGTTGACCTAAACTCAGACCAGAGATTGGGTGGTGTGTGATTGACAGGGTGAGCGGGTAAACCCGGGCCACCTAAAAAAAGGCAGGGTGAGAGTGGATGATCACACACCCTAAGAAGAGGGAAAGGGGTTGTTAAATAGCGAAAACTAGTTATGTTTTCTATGGGAAAAAAAACCCAAAACCCAAACTATTATTTTTTGTTTTTTTTTTCAACTTCAAAAGTCTTTTGGATAATTACAATTGAGTAATTCATTTTGGAGAATTTCTTTTATAGAGTTATCATACTGATGCTTGGTTGCATAAATTAAGCACATTGTTGCTTAATTAATATTTATTTTGGATGCATAGTGATTTGAAGGTCTTAGGTTAGTGACGGCTGTATTTGCTGCTGTGAGCGCTGTGCTGACTTGAATATAACAATATGTGCTTATGTTTTCCCGAATCAGTTCCTAGCCTACTAATTAAATCTAAGCACATAATAATTAGAGCTGAACAGAAAAATTGTAGAGCTTCCTTTTAATTTTACCATTCCAAGTTGTTGATCAAATATATTTCCAATAAGATTCAGCAGTTGGATACAGTGTTGTACCAACTTATTTTGAACAGTTTGGTCTAGAGGTTGAGAGATTAATCATAATTGACTTGATTGAATAACAGTGTTCATAATTATTCATGGAACCAAAATTGTTTAATTTTTATTAATTATGAATCAAAATAAAATGGATATTATAATTTCCAGTTAGAGTTAATATAGTTAAAATTTCCCTTACAGGAGTCAATAAGGGTGTTTGAAGGAGAGAATTCTATATATCTCTTTTGATTTAGATAAAGGATTTGGTAATGTGAGTTTGGTTTTTTGAAATAAAACATGAAAATAAGAATTCTACCTTTTGCCTAATAAACTAAGTGAAAGCATTTTTGCATATTTTAGAGAGTTTTAGTTAAATTGTACGATGCCTCTTAAAATTGTTTGGAAAATATTTGAAGGTTGTCTGGAAAGGATGGTTCATTCTCTAGAATTATAGCTGTCAGCCAACCACATCATCTGTCAGTTTCAAGAGCTTCACTAGTTATTTTTACTGTGAAGTAGGTTAGAGAACTATTTTGCGAAGTCATATATCATACACGCATATTTTGCTAGATAATGATAATGAAATGTTTTCCTGTCTTTGGTTGACACTTCCGTGTTGCAGTGTCAAAGTTTAACTATTCGGATTAAATGCTTAAATGCAGTTGGAACTAGGATATACCTTACTTTCACTGTTAACTCAAGATACTGTTAATAGTCTCAGTACCGAGACAGACTTTTAAAAACTGGCCCAATGATTTGTCTAATTACTGTATCATTTATAGTTATTGCAAAAACATTAAAAAGCAGCTTTTAATTAAAAAACACAAGCTAGTGTGCAGTGTGGCCAAGTGAGCAGTTCTTTTCCAGTATGAAAAGCAGAATTACTCTCCCATCACACTGTAACTGGAAAAAATGAAATTTGGAAAATACGAGTTTAAGATTCTGCCTGTTTGAGTTCCTAATATTCTTGCCCCAGTATAAAAATTGCCATCTTTGTAATGCATAGTGGGAAAATTTACCCATTTTATATTTCTAAAAAACATCCAGTTTACATTCAGCATGAACCTAAAATTCTGGAGATAGCACAGTTTAAAAACTGATTCAGGGTAACCCATTGGCCTGTCATACTCCTCTTCCTTTTGAACCCGTGACTGCACATCCCTATAAAGTGCTGTATTTGGAGTCGTGATTAAGACCGTGCTTACACAGACACTCTCCTTTTCCTCTTGAAAAAAGCCTTTGGGCCAGTTCTCTGCTGCCTGATTTGGTCTCAGAGTGGAAGACAGAAGCCTTTTCTGTGGCAGCTAGTTGTGCCGTGGAGAAGAGTGTCTCTTTTTCTCGCGACCCTTGCGTGCGCACACACGTGCGCGTGTCTGTACACATCTATACACAGGCGGGAGCATGCACGTCTAGGTGTATGTAGACGCATGTACACACACGGAGGGGTACACACACGTGCGTGTGTTTTTTATAGCCACAGGACAGCTGGGTCCCTCAAGAGGCTTACAAGAACAGATACCTAACATCAGGTTGTGATAGAAACTGGGATTTAATCTTCGTTCATCACTGTTCAAAATTATACTTTAAAATAGTAGTTTTCTCGGAGATATGACTAGTCCGTACAGTTCAGAGTAAGCCCATTGATTGAGCAGCCGTGTAATACTGTTTTCATAAAAGGCATCCTGTAAATGGTGACTGTTTGAATTGAGTATAGATTTTAGAATTTCGCCTCTACTTTCAGAATTGTACACATCATAGGAGATTAAAAAAAAAATGAGAATAAAACCTCTTTAGAGGAAGAGAGAAGGGAGGTATTGGCTCATGTGATTTGGTATTCTGCGCTTTAAAGTTTTATGGCCCACGGTGCCTCCCTGGGGAGGATGAGGTGCAGGGAGCGTGCATAAGCACGTAATATCCCATCGGTTTTATAGAGGGTAATTAATACAGAACTTTCTATGAACATTCTTTTAGTTGAACACTTTGTTTTCTGGTTTCATAGCAAGATTTTTAAAAAGTTTAATTTTATTTTGCTGTTAAAATTTTAAGCAGTTTTTAAGTTTTTCAAGTTTTTATCCTGCCTCTAGAAATAGAAGATTGGGCATTATAATTCAATCGGTTATGTAGTTCATGGACCAAAAAAGATTTAGTATGCTAACAATTCTCTTAAGTTCCTCCCTTTAAAATATTTCCATATTATGTAGTAAATTTTTTCAGACTTTGTTTCTGTGCCCAGTATTTTTCTTTTAAGGTCTTTCCCTTGAGAAGAATGTGTTAATCAGATGAAAAATGTTTGGAGAAGATTTTGTTGTGATTGTAGAAAATTTTTTATTCTTTTATGTTTTTCACATGTTCAAAAAATAGGCTATGATAAACAAAATTACAGTAAATGACTGGAAAGATATATTGTTGTATTTAACTCTTAATATTACTAACTAATTCCTGTATGCCTATGTAAGGTTCTTTAATCGTAAGGCATTTAAATTTATTGAATGGCAGTAAATTTCATAAGGATTTATGCCTGGAGTAGAATTAGAGATTACTTAATTCTCCTTGATTTAGGAAACCGAGAATATTAAGTAACTTACCCAAGGTCACACAATTAGAAAGTAGCAGAACTGGGTCAGAATCTTGAATTCTTGATTTGGAGTTGAGTGTTTTTATTATACCTTTTAATATCAGAATAAGTTATTTTAACTATGATTTTCTGGAGCAAATTCAGTCTTTAGTGTTTTAATTTGTTGCTCCTAGTACCTGGTTATGCATTGCACTCTTTGGATATTGGGGCTTCCGTTTAGCATTACAATAAAAAAAAATTGGACTGTGTAATTCAAAAGTTTGGCCTAAGACTAATTCAAAAGTCTTGCCAAAACTGGCAAGAAATTTTGAGCAAGGCAAAGGCACTTTGTTATGGGAATGAACTAAGAAATGACCTGTAAATGAACGAATGAATGAAATAATACATAAAGGAAATGATCTCTTCTAGAAGGTATCTGGGAGACTGATTATCAGGCAGTCAGACATACCATCTTGTCTGAAAGTAACGAACTTTATTTGCTCTCACTAATTTAGGAGAGTTACATTTTGATGAAAGATACTACTTAAATAGATATGTATATGTAAATCAAGTTAATTAACATGTATGTTTTTAGGTTTAGGCTAGAAGGACCAGCCTCTGTATTTACCTAGGTAACTACCTGTAGGTTTAAATTCCTTATATTTGTAAGATTTGTAATTTGGTTTTGAAAGGATAAGTCTCATTTGTATTCTTGGGGATGAAGTAGTATTAGCTTATGAATAAAATAGTCATATTTTATTATAATTCCTCTTCCCAAAAAACCTTAAAACTTTTTCAACTGGTTGATAGAAGATCTCTGGATTTTGTGAGGTTAAATCCTTTTGCAATTTGGATGTACTTCATGGAAACCTGGTGGGAGAACCTTTAAGAGTAATGTTCTGGTTATGGGCAGCTGCTGGGATATTCCCTGTCCACTCGCTTGTCATGGAGCAAAAAAGCTCGATCTTATTTTAGAGCCTCTTAACCAGATCCCTGCTGCCCCCGATCTGATCAGTGTGTAAATGAGCATTGCTAACCGAGAGGAATGGTGCTCTTGGTCTCATGGTGACCAAACTTAAGCTGCCGTTTCTGACCTGCCAGTGTACTTAAAAGGAGATTTTCCTCTATTATTTTCTCTGAATCTATTGTTTTCTTCTTTATAGATGATCATGGGAACAGCAATAGTAGTCATGTAAAAATCTTTTTACCGAAAAAGCTGCTTGAATGTCTGCCGAAATGTTCAAGTTTACCCAAAGAGAGGCACCGTTGGAACACTAATGAGGTAGATAAATTTCTATTTTTAGGGGTTATAATTATTTTAAGGGCAAAGCTGTTAGGTCATTTGGCATAGTATACTACTTTTTACTAGTTTTAAAATAAGAATACTGAACTAGGGGATTGTAAATGAGAAGAATATTAATCTGGATTTAACAGAAACCTCCGTTTCTTGAACTACCTCTAATCTGCTTGGCTTGTGTTGAAAAATATAAAATGTGCACGCTAACTTACTAAGGTAGCATGAGTTACTATACTTGTGTTCTCTTGCATTTTGGCGTCTTGCATTTGGTGGTTAACTCTGCCTGCATCTCAGCTAAACACTAGTTTTTGTGTTGTCATGAATTAATAAAGAGACAGCCCCAGTGTTCCACAAGACACGCAGTGTCTTGACAGTATGAGATTTCTGTAGAACTGGGAAGGGCAGGCTTCTTATTAGTAAAACAGCTGTCAGTCCTCTGTGATGAAAAGAGTTTGCATGGAGTGTTGATGGGTTTACCTTAATGATAGGAGTTTTAAAATTAGGAATGGAGGCTGTATGCAGATTGTGTATTTGGCATCTGATTAGAAGATTGGTAAAGTAGAATGAATGAAAGTTTCTTTTTGGATGATGTTTCTTGTTTTTGGTAAGTCTTAGCCTGGGAGTCTTCATATTAAGGGTGGATTGCTTGTCATCTTTTTAATTTTGAAATCTGAATATTTCCACGTAGGGTAATACCCATTTAGTGTGGTGATGAGAACTGGGTATGTGTCCATTGATCTGGGAATTCTATTCCTTTAGTTCAGATAGCTGTGATTACTGGTTTTCCAAAGTTGATCTAAGTTAGTTTGCTGGTTGAACATTCACTTCCAAATTAAGTTAAATACCGCCCCCCCCCCCCCCCCCCCCCCGTATTGGGCCCTGAGTTTTGTTAAAAGACACAAGAAGACAGTAGTACTCCTTACTTATCCTTACCTTTTAAAGATTATTCTGTTCTAACTTCTTGACCTAGAGTGCTTTTGTTTTGAATTTTAAGAGGTTATATGGGTGAGAGTCTGTCTACTTAATCCTAGTTTACAGATTTAAATACTTAGTAGACCCTCATAGCTTTGATACCTTGTCTCAACTGATTTTACATTTCTTTTAAGGTATGTATATTTTCATTATTTGCATTAATTATATTTCCCCCTTAGACAGAATACTTCTACCTTGACAAACATTAGGTAGTTTAGAGGCCTGTTGTTTTAATCAGTCATTGATTAACTATTTTAAACATGAAAACAAAGTAAATATGCTGAAAATTAGTTTTAATCATACATCATTACTCTGTCAGCAAAATAGTATGGTTTGGGAGCCATTCAGTAGGTCATAACTAGGTCATGAATTATTTAAAAACTCAGTGTGTTTCTTAGTATTCCCTGAAACATGGCTCTGCTGCCTTACTATTGTATGTTAGCTCCAGTTTGTTTATAAAGGAAGCAAAGTACATAATTGGTATATATTTTTTCAATATTATGTTTTAGGTGAAATTGGCAATTTATTTTTAATTATGACTTGAAATTATATTTGAAACCAGCAGGCGCTTAATTAAAATTCGTGGTCTTTAGGGTCTTCTGGAGCTGGAGTCATAGAACCTGAAGCCGGTCGGTAGACGGTTCACATCCTTGCACAGGACTTTACCTCTCACTTATTTATCTCTGGTTATTGACCTGTTCCCCTTTACTCATAGTTCAGATACATTATAAAACACCTAATAAAGAATTTTTATGAGCTTAAAAGGAAAATATGGGGTTGTTCCGTACTTTCTTCTAGGACCCTGGCCCTCACAGCTCTTTGGAGACCGCTGATTTAGGTCACAGGGTTGCGAAAGTCCCTGTCCAGACAGGAGACTGTGGCCCCCTCTCTAACTGGCGAACCATAAAATGGGGGTCTGAGACATGTGGATTGTTTTGTGCAAGCTACCACTGCTGCTGGAAACGCCAGTGAACAAAGTGTGTTCCCAAGGGTGGCTGGAGGCAGGATGGGTGGCTCAGCTGGCAGGGGTCAAGGCTCTCACACCCTTTTCCCTTGTGACCCATTGTTATCTCAGTAATTTGTCAGCTCAACACTGACAAAAACTCTTAGGAGAGAACTGAATTTAAAGGCTGGCCCATATTTCATTTCAATGTAGAGGACATTGCCTTTCTTTCTTGTTTATTTTTGGCTTAAGGAAAAATAGGGGACTCTTGGAGTGACAGCCAAAGTCTTAGGAGTCCTTAATTCTGCAGAGTGTTACGTGGTGATGGTAACCTGTCCTTTTTTTTTTTTTTTAAAGATTTTTTATTTATTTATTTTCAGACAGAGATCATAAGTAGGCAGAGAGGCAGGGAGAGAGAGAGGAGGAAGCGGGCTCCCCGCTGAGCAGAGAGTCCGATGTGGGGCTCCATCCCAGGACCCTGGGATCATGACCTGAGCGGAAGGCAGAGGCTTTAACCCACTGAGCCACCCAGGAGCCCCAACCAGTCCTTTTTAAAAAAAAATTTTTTTTTAGACTGGCTTGGATAACGGGAACAAAACAATCAGTGCTTCTGTTAAAGCACTTCCTTCCTCGGTCTAGCTGGGGATTGGCATTCTCCCCTGTTCTGCAGCCAGCCGTCCTGCATGATGCCGCTAAACCTGGAGGCGGCTTGTCTCTCACTGGGGCTTTTGGTCCTGTTTACGGCAGAGTCATGCTTAGTCAGAGCTGCTGGTGAGGTCTGTTGAACTGCTCACGGAGTTGAGTTTAGTCATACCGCCATTAGGAAGGGCCGTTTCCTGCTGGTTTGGAGGGAGGGCTGTGGCTTAGTGCTACTGTATCTTTGTGGAGAGGGACAGTGAGATTGTGTCCATCGAATGTTGCCATTTATCCAGCCCCCGTTGTCTGTGCTGGTGGCTGGGCACTGTGTGTAATTACTTCTGAGCCTTAAAATAATGTTACAAGATAGGCCGTATTTCCTTTTATTCTTTTACTGATGAGGGTGCAGCGGTAAAAAGTGGTTAACTCATTTGGTCAAGATAGCATATTCTTTAGGGCGGGTCTCTCTCTAAGCTTAATTTCTTGTATGTTGCTTACTAATTCTTAGGAACATTCCTTTTGTTGTTATGTTTTCTTGGCTTTTAATCAAAGACCCACAACTCTTACCCACATTAGTGTGCTTGGCAAATCCATTCTGTCATTTAATTTTGGATTGAAAAGAGTTAACATAGGATTAGTATTGTGGGTTCATAAGCAAATATTTGGTGAAGCTGAAAGTCGCTAAAAAGGAAGGCTACCAGAAGTTAAGGAGGTCTTAGGGCCCAGCTAAGCTCCTGGAACCTTTCTTAAGGCATTGGAATAGATAAGATCTCCTGCACTTCCTGAATGTTACTTGCAATTGCAAAATAAATGTTGTGTCTAGAAACAAATCACTTCGGATTAGGCTTTCTCAGCCACAGACACCTTCGCCCAGGTTCTTGGAGGCGTGGAGGAGGGGTGAGGATGGGGGTGGCAGTGATGGCCGCAGCCAGCATGGACTGAGCATGCGCTGCGAGTGAGGCACTGGAGGGTCCTTGATGCGAATACTTACGTTTACTCCTGGAATTCATCCTGTGAGGCCGACTGTGTTGTTATCCATACGGTATCAGCCAAGAGATCTGAGCCATAGAGATGTTCAGTTATGTGCCCAGGAGTGCTGGGCTCGGGAGTCTTAATATGCAGCTTGATTTCGGAGCCCATTCCCTCTCCAGTTCTGTCCCAAAGAACAATTTCAAATAGACTTTCTCAAGATCTCACAGCTGTTTAGTGACTTCTGATCCTTTTGCTGTATAGAATTGTTTGGCTTCTTTATTTACATCTTCAAGTATTATATTGTACATAAACCTAATATAGTTTTGTATTAAGTGTTTTTTTAAAAAAGATTTTATTTATTTATTTGAGAGAGAATGGGAGACAGAAAGAGAGAGAGAGCAGGAGAAGGGAAGGGTCAGAGGGAGAAGCAGGCTTCCCGCGGAGCAGGGAGGATCCGGGACTCCATCCCGGGACTCCGGGATCATGACCTGAGCCGAAGGCAGTCACTTACCAACTGAGCCACCCAGGCTTCTGCGTACAGTATTTTTTAAAGGTAATACTCATTTCGGGGTGCTGGGGCGGCTCAGTCGGTTAAACATCTGACTCTTGATCCCAGCTCAGGAGTTGATCTCAGGGGTGTGATTCAGGTCCCCACGATGGGCCCCGTGCTGGGTGTGGAGCCAACTTAGAGAAAAAAAAAGTAACACTCATTTCTTGGGGAAGTAGTTTTGTTCTTAATGAATATTAATGTGTAGGCTCTGGATAATGAAAAAAAAATTAAAAGTAGAAATTTTGAACCTGTGTGTAACTTGAGGGTTAGGCTTGATTTTTATATCCAGGGCAGGAAAGAAAGAGCGTATTAAACAGAGCAGAATTGTTGAAGAATCAACTCTTATTCCATAGCCGGTTTGGCATTCACGTCTTCATTAGGTGAACTGTTAGAAGGTTTCTGCATTTTAAGTTAATATTTTTAAGGCCCAGAGCCAGGAATAATTATGCTAATGCAACTTTCTGATTGCACAAATGACTGTTCATAATTACACATATTAGTACTCCATGTATGTTGTCCAGACCGAAGTTCTTTTGTTTAGCCATTAATTAGCTGTTTGACTTAAAATACAACTACTGCATCCCCCCCAGTCGCTGGATCTGGATTTCAGACGGAAGGGCGTTCTTCTGAAGCTGAGCTGAAATCGCACCGACAAGCCTTTATACTGAAAATGTGCTGCTTCAGTGTTCCACTCACTTTGGTGTGCTACTGTTTTTGAACCGTTAGTGCTCTTTGTTTTTCCTCTGATATAAAGTTTCTCTGGAGGAAGTAAACAAAAGAGAATTCTAGTTTGTACTGATCGTCAAGAAAGTTGCATCAAAAGTTTTCAGTTGGTGATAGCTTCAGAGATTTTCATATTAAATGCATCTTTTTTAATGGTGAACCTGTTTGTGTAGAGCGTGTGTATCTCTCTCTCCACTGGTACAGTCTAAGTGGTGCCAAAGAACTGGAAGGAAAGAACCCCTAAGTGAAATGCTTTTTATAGGGAGAGACTTTGCCTTTTTAATGCCTGAATACTTCCGCCTTTTCAAAATTTCTTTAGTCATTGTGTGTGTGTGTGCGCGCGCGCTCGCGCGGAGGCCTAGATTCTTGAGTGTTTTTTTGTGTTTTTCTCTCTTGGTATACCTTACAGAGTCATAGTTTCAAGAGTTGTGATTTTTTTCAATGATTGGTTTTTCTAGTGTCTTTTTATATTCTCATTTTGAAAGACAGACCCACGTTTTGAGGGGGATCGTCATTTAGCACTCGGCAGACTTCCACCATGCAAGCTAAACCGAAAAGCATTAGTGTTGTGAAGGTGAGTGAGGTGTTTGACCTTGATGACTCAGAAGGTTGGTGAACCCTGAGATTGGCCTTTGTTTTGTGTAGCTTTGGGCATTGGTAACAGTTTGAATGGTCCCAGGTGATTCTCAGAGTCCAGGCGGGGGCTCTCCTGGTTCAGGCGCAGGTAGGAAAGTGCAGGTACGAACAGCACCACAGAGAGCCAGGTTTTAAGAGGGATGCCATTTGATTTTTGAATACAGTGTATGGTACCAGATTTCAAACTAGGTGTGATGATATTTCTGAGCAGTTGGGTTAACTGTAACCTGTCTGTTTCACTGCGTAGTACGAGGTCAGGTAAAGGGATCTTGAAGTCCCAATGAGCACGCACCTGTCGTCAAAACCTGGGTCACTTGAGCCATGGTGGTAGTGGACGGAGAGTGGCTGTGTTGAAATGCTGGGGGCGGATGTCCTTCTGCATCTCTGGAGGAAGACAGGTGAGGAGAGGTTAAGACAAGCGGCTTTAGCCCTGAGGAACGGCTGGAGAAGCAGTTCTTACCTGCAGAGAGTAGGGTAAGGTTCATAACGTTTGAATAAGATACTAAAGAAAAATTTTTTTTTAAAATTTATTTATTTGACAGAGATCACAAGTAGGCAGAGAGGCAGGCTGAGAGAGAGGAAGGGAAGCAGGCTCCCTGCTGAGCAGAGAGCCAGATGCGGGGCTCGATCCCAGGACCCTGAGATCATGACCTGGGCTGAAGGCAGAGGCTTTAACCCACTGAGACACCCAGGCGCTCCAGAAAAAAATTTTTTTAAAGGACAAAAATTCCTGTGGACCTGCCTCAGTTTTGCCCCCAGTGGTTTTTATTACATGATGTTACTTAAGAATGGAGCACTTGGAAGAATACTTGGCCCATAGTCAGTTTTCAGTAAATATTTGTTGAATGAATGAAATAGGTAAAAATACAAAAAACTCAGTATATATTTCTGAGCTGTTGGGAGTTTTTATGTAGATATAAGACTCAAATGTATATATGTCACATAAAAAAGACTAGAAAATTAATAAAATTTATGTTAACATTAATTAAGTGTGATGGATGATGTTTTGCCAAAACCAAATTGTCTCTTATAACGTGAACGTAACAGTGACTATTCTCAGGCAGGGTCTTTTGAATTTGGCACACGACACTGTCATGTGTCCTGCAGTGATCCCACCTCTCTCCCCACTGAACTATTTAGAAACTGATTTTGGCTTAGCAGACATTTCTGTAAGTCTCTTGTCAGACCTTGGTGCAAATACATGATTTAGTCTGAAGTTCACTTCTGGATTTTCTCATTAGTCCGAGAACAACTTTAAACAGGTCCCCAGGCGGTTGTAATCATAGCCCACAGACTTGAGCAGTGGATCTGTATGTTAGAAAAATTGGTTTTAGGTTTTATTTTTTCAGGTTATAAATTAAGATGTGAAGTGAGAACTTTCATAGTGAACTCAAGGTCCACTGAGATCTTGGAAGGCGCACACAGCTGGCAATCAGGAACTAGCTCTGTCTCGTCTTGGCTCTGCCACCAGTCAGCTGAGTGCTAGCTAGGTAAGCCACCTGCCTGGCCTGTCCTGAGTCTGCTGTGATTGTGCTGAGTGGCCTTTAGAGAGGTGTCGTAAGCCCCCTCCTCCAGTTCTGGAGGCTAAATCACTGTTGCTTTCAGAGCTGTTAGGGAGTGCAGGGCATTCAGGGCAGGCTTGGGTCCAGCTGGGCTGTGTGTGTGTTCATTTTTTGCTGTTAATCATCCTTTGTTTTTATTTTTAAAGTCTGTGATTCAGTGGTTGTTAGTACAGTCTCACGACCATCACTGCCATGTAATTCTGGAGCATTTTCATCACCGCAGCAGCTCGGGTTCTCCATCTCTCCAGACTTGGTGGAGTCAGCACTGGCAAGGCTGGGTGGCCAGCCTCCTTTTAGGGGGCTCAGGGTTCTTCTTTGGTGTCTCCTCCAAGTTTCTATACCTGCGTGGAGCTGGAGCTGAAATCAGAGTAGATTGTCTTTTTGTCCAGGTCTTAACACAGAGCTCTGTGTCCTGAGATTGTTTTCAGAATGTTCAAGTGCCGGTGAGGATCCAGTTGGGGCCTCGTTTATCTGAGAGAAGAAGAGGGCTTGGGGAGAGTTTTAGGTTGAAAACTGAAACTGTGTGCCCTGCAAACTCCCATTAGTGAGTGACTTGGGGATGCAGTGTCCCACTCTTTCTAGTAATGGTGGGAGACTCTGTGGCTGTGACTTTGCATAAGCTGAGTCCTTCGAGAAGTCAGCTGAGATGGGAAAAGGGAAGGATGTGTGGAAAGCAGGGCATTCTTTTTAGCTTACTGGCTTTCCAGCTGAGCTGGCATCCGAATCACCTGGAGGGGCTTGTTAAAACGCAGACTGCTGGGCTCCACCCCCAGAGTTTCTGCGCCAATAGGTCTGGGTGGGGCCCAAGAATGTGTATTTTTAACAGGTTCCTCGTGAAACTTCACTAGATGAAGACTCTCAGGCCCTTAGAAGTGTATTCTTGAGTCACCTGACTTTAGTCTCAGCTCTGCTACCCTTCTGTCGTTCAGGTCTATTTTGATATACTTTGGCTATGTGAGGTACAGTTGAGCTTTCTAGGGTCTTCTCCTATACTTAGAAGTAAGAGAATGCAGTTAGTTTTTTGGTCTTTATCTAAAGTATTGGTTAATGTCTTGTTATATTAGAAAGCACCTTTAAAGTATGGGGGATGGTAGGGGTATGTGGAGGCATATCCTAATTTTTGTGGCCTTGTTTTGAAAAGCTAGCATGAGGAGTCATCTCCACTCCCCCTTTCTTTTCCATCTCCGTTTGGCCCAAATAGCTGAAAACAGCAGAACCCTAAAGGTGACCATCGTGACCTGCCTCCTTACCTACATACCTGTCTGCCCACCTTCCTGTCTTGTTAATCCTACCTTCCATGTGTTTCTAATGATAAGTTCTGTTATCTAGGTAATTATGAAGTTCTCTTGAAGATTTTAAGAGACGTTTCTAAAATATAACCTAAGTTTTCCAATTTAAATGCTTTTAGAAAGCTGGAAAAAAATGGAAAAGAAAAACACATACAAAGGAGTCCTTTCTAGATGGCTGAGAAACCACAGATGGGCTGGTGGATGTAATGAAGATAAATTTGTGTTTGGGAGAGTTTTTTCTCTGTAAGGGAGAATATATGGGCAGGATGTGTGGATTTCATGAGGCTTTCTCGTATGCTTATGTGTTCTCTGGACTGACGAAGGGTGTTAGATTGAAATAAATGTAAAGCTTACAGAACCTTTTGTTTACATTTGGGGAGAAAGGAAAGGAGGAGGAGCTGGGGCTCTGGGGAATTGGACAGGACTGAACAGGTGTGTATGTGTGTACACACACGTGCACATGTGTGCACCTTGGCGTGGGTGCACACCCATCCTTGTGGGGCAGCTGTGGTAGAACGAGGGTGGAATTCTGAGGCAAGCTTCATTTTGCCTTAAGTTCATATTCCTGTGATTCCAAAGGAGTTTGTGGGGAAAAAAAAGAAGGTTCCATGTCCAAGAGAATAGGAAGCCTAAAAGTAGCTTGACCTGGTCTAGAAAGTAGAGCCCCTTGTGCCTAAGTCAGAGGGGCATGTGATGGAGGGGGTTGGCCCGCAGAGGCGCTGCAGTGGGAGCGCTGGAATCCAGGCCATCCATTCGACTTGTTCTGTTTACTTTTTTTTTTCTTAATTAAGGTTTAATTTTTTTTTTTTTAGAGCAGCTCCAGGTTCATAGCAAACTGAGAGGAAGATACACAGAGTTGCCATACAGCCTGTGCCCCCAAACATGCATAGTCTCGCCGACCACCAGCGCCGCTCCACCAGATGGAACCTTTTTTGCATTGATGAACCTGCGAGGACACATCACCACCACCCAGAGTCCCTAGTTTACATTATGGGTCACTCTCCGTGTTAAGATGTCTTTTCATGACTTGGTAGCTCATTTCTTTGTAGTGATGACTAACACTCCATTGTCTGGATGGACCATGGTTTGTCTCTTCATCTATTGAAGGACATTTTGGTTGCTTCCAACTTTTGACAGTGACAAATAAA